>NW_023425529.1:63965321-64515686 GCF_014108245.1 Pipistrellus kuhlii
AATTCCCACTAATTACAATACTGCTTGGCCTTATTTAAGGGGAATGAGCGAGTCTTAATTGGCTATGACAATTAATAGTGGCTGTTTGTTTTGGGCTTCTGTTGTCTCCTAGGAAAAAATCTTGGCCCTGTTGGTTCCCTAAAGTGATGGTTATTTCACAATGTTTGAAATTATTTTCCAATGCCTTTTAAAGGCATCTGCTTAAAAAATAAATAAACGGAGGCATATACTCTATTGATTTTTCTGTAGTTGCCCATTTAAGTGCATTTTTTAATAAACTGATTTCAGTTTCACAGGATAAGGGGAAAACAACAACAACAACAACAACAAAACAACCCTACAACTTTAGTGACAACGAACTAATTATGATAAAGTCCTTATTACCATTTGAGAAGAACTATCAAGCATGTGTTAAGAATTAAAATATTTGTGGTAGGCAATTTCTAAACTGGCACAGTGATCCCCACTTCTTGGTGTATAATCTCCTTGCTAGAAATCACTTCTAATGAACAGAATATGGCAGAAGGGAAAGAATGTCATTTCTAAGATTAGACTGTAAAAAGATTATCACTTCCATCTTGTTTGGAGTCTCTTAATTCTTTTAGATAGGTCACTGGGGAAAGCCAGTTGCCCAGTCTTGTAGAGGCCTAGAACTCAGAGAAACTGAGGTCTGTCAACAATTACTAAGTGAGCTTTGAAGTGAATTTTCCATCTTGACCTTTCCCACCTGCCCTTCCCACTCACCCAGTCAAGGCTTTAGACTGCAGCAGGCCCACCCAGCCTGGCTCAGTGGTTGATTGCTGACCTATGACTAGGAGTTCACGATTAGATTCCTGGTCAAGGGCACACGCCCAGGTTGCGGGCTTGATCTCCAGTGTGGGGCAAGCAGGAGACAGCCGATCAATGATTCTGTCATCAGTGATGTTTCTATCTCTCTCTTCCTCTCTAAAAAAAACTGCAGCAGGCCCCTTTCTCAGTGGCTTGAATGCAACTAAACAAGATTTTGAGCCAGAGACCACTAGCAAAGCTGTTCTCAGATTCCTGACCTACAGAAATTGTAAGATAATAAATGCTTTTCATTTTATACCACTTACTTTTAGGATGTTATGTTAATACCAATAAATATAACATTGGAAACGGCAAGAAGTTAAGAAATTGAGAGAGACAGCTCTGGAAAACTACAAATGTTTCAGACATTTTCTAAAAAATGTTCCAGTACTAATATGAATAATTACTAGTTTCCCAAGTTTTACCAGAGATTCCTAATGAAAAGCAATGTTTTTTAAACACTTATATATGGTTGGGAGTGTTTAATTTCACAAGGCTGGTCACATTTGAAGGTTTCTGAATTTGTCTTCTATGTTGGATAAAAGATTAAATTTACTTTTATTGTACAGTTCTGTTACATTCTCAAATTCTGTTGATTAATAGCAATTTCTCAACTTTTGTACAGCTGTACCCCTTGCCTGTGTACTCCCATAAAATAATCCCTAATACACACAGCAATTTCTGAATATTAGTTTCAAATTATGCTGGCTTTCAACTTCATATCCTAAAGCATCTTTGTGTCATATAAACCTGATTCTACTGACTTAATCTAATATTATTTTAAGATTAAGAAAATGAATAACTAAAATAAGCATAATCTAATACTATCACAGATGCATGCAAGCATATAAATATTTACTAAATAGCTACTATATAGACAGGTATTAGTTTAGACATCAAGAAATATACTAGTGAGAGAGAAACCAAGATGGCGGCATAGGTAAACACCTAAAATTGCTGCCTTGCACAATCACTTCAAAACTACAACTAAAAGACAAAACGGACATCACCCAGAACCACAGGAAGGCTGACTGAGTGGAAATTCTACCAACTAAAAGGAAAGAGAAAAGCTCACTGAAACTCAGAGGAGCTGCAGAAGTGCAGAGGTACAGTTGCGCGCTTGGGGAAAGCCTGGCAACAGAGTACGCCACTGTCATTTTCAATCAGGTGGGAGACACAAGCTCCCGATTGCTCTGAACTCCAGTTCCAGGTGAGATTCTGGGGACCCAGACTCATACGGGAAGAAATTGGACTGTCTGGCATCGGGCAGGACTCGAGGGCAGCTTTCTCTCAGAGGTGCTTGCAGTGATTACCAAGGGACATTGAGACCTGGGGGCCTTTAGGGCAGGGCCAACTGTCAGCCATTGCTGTTTGCTCCGCCCTGAGAAACTATCTCACGCAAGCTGTGCATAGAGGCTTTTGCATATGAATGGCCTGGTTCTTTAAAATCTAAAATTACCTAACAAACTACAACTGAGTTAGAGAGACCAGAACATCCGCAAGAAGGCCCAGGGCCCCAGAGCAGCTTGCATTGCCTCACAGCTGGGCCTCATCTGGGCACCTCCAAACCCCAAACAAAGAAGAGGAATCTGCAGATCTCTCTGTAGCTCCTGCTGGGTGGCCTCAACAGAGGCTAAATTAGCAACTCTTTGGAGATCCAAGAGCCAGTGTACCCAGTGGTCAGAGTGGGACCATCCAGATTACAACTCCTCAGATCATTAAGGGACACACTCAGGCGACAGATTCACTGAGCACCAAAGCCCCACTGAAGCAAATCTTGCCTCATAAGGGTGTCTCCAGCACAAAAGTTCTCCCATCTTAGACACAGCTGATCCTCACAGCCAATTGGCTTGGAGGTCAATTCTTCCTAATGATACCAACAACAATCAAAGCTTAACTACACAAGACTGTGCACACAGCCCACAAAGGGATGCACCAAGAGTGTCCACCTCAGGCATCTGGGAAGGCTGAGCCACTGAGCCTTATAGGACACCTAGCATACAAAGCCACTTTATCAACACAGGGAAGCAGCCAAAATGCGGAGACAAAGAAACAGATCGCAAATGAAAGAAATGAAGGATATAGAGTTTAAAACCACGGTTAAAAGGTTTTTAAGAATTCTCTAGAAAAGGCCAATAAATTTAGTGAGACCCCAAGGATATGAAAAAGGAACAACTAGAAATTAAGCATACACCGACTGAAATAAACAATAATATACAGAGATCCAACTGCAGACTAGAGAATCACAAGAATCAAGTCAAAGATTTGAAATACAAAGAAGCAAAAAACACTCAACTGGATAAGTGAAAAGAATCCAAAAATGTGAAGATAGTGTAAGGAGCCAGGACAACTTCAAGCGTACCAACATCCAAATTATGGGGGTGCCAGAAGAAGAGAGAGAGCAAGATATTGAAAACCTATTTGAAGAAATAATGACAAAAACTTCCCCCATCTGGTGAAAGAAATAGACTTACAAGTCTCGGAAGTGAACAGAACCCAAAAAAAAGGAATCCAAAGAGGACCACACCAAGACACATCATAATTAAAATGCCAAGAGCAAAAGACAAAGAGAGAATATTAAAAGTAGCAAGAGAAAACCAGTTAGTTACCTACAAGGGAGTACCCATACAATTGTCAGCTGATTTCTCAACAGAAACTATGCAAGCCAGAAGAGAGTGGCAAGAAATATTCAGTGATGAATAGCAAGAACCTACAACCAAGATTACTCTACCCAGCAAAGTTCTCATTCAGTACTGAAGGTCAGATAAAGAGCTTCACAGATAACAAGAAGCTAAAGGAGTCCATCATCACCAAACCAGTATTATATGAAATGCTGAAAGGAATACCTTTCAGCATTTCATTTATGAAGAGGAAGAAGAAGAAAAAGGTAAAGATAAAAATTATGAAAAACAAATACATGTCAATCAATAAGTGAATCTAAAAATCAAGTGAATAAAAAATCTGATGAACAGAATAACTGGTAAATATAATAGAATCAGGGGCATAGAAAGGGAGTGGACTGACAATCCTCAGGGGGAAAAGGGTATGGAAGATGTGGACAAAAATTATATACCTATGGATGAGGACAGTGTGGTGGTGGCAGGAGTAAGGGAATGGTATGGGGTGGGAACTGGGTAGAGGAGAGCTATGGGGGGAACTGTAATAATCTGAACAATAAATATATATTTTAAAAAAAGAAAAAGAAAGAAATATACTAGTGAGCAAAACAGACAAAAATCCTATCTTTGTGGCAGTTATGTTCTAATGGGGGAGATGAATGTTCAAGTAAAAATTTGTAAGAAAATTCAGACATAAAATGTTAGGGAAGAGGGAGTTAAAATTTTAAATAGAGTGTCCTAAGAAGACTTCCCCACTACAGAGTTTACTGAGTAAAATGAGGTAACTTACCTTAGGCCATAGAAAGGAAGAGTATTCCAGGCAGAGGGGGGAGCAAGCATAGAGTAGAATATTGATAAGGAAGCAAGTCTGGAGTGTTTGAGGACTAGTAAAAAGGCCAAAGAGGCTGAAATACACTACAAACAGGAGAGGATTAGGAAATGAAGTCAAAGAAGTAAATAGGTGCCCGACTGTATGGGACTTTATAGGACCTAGTCAACTTTTGATTTTATTCTGGATGAAATGAGGGGCTGAATGTGAGAGAAGTTTGGGAAACACTGCCTTAGACAATGTCCACAGTCACCTCGATAATTTTTTAACATATAAATAAATAAATACTCTATTTTGGCAGAAGGTATGGGCTGAAAATAGTAAAATTATACTGACATGCTAGTGTATTACCAACATACTTTAATTAAAAGCATGAAAGTCAATACTGAATTTAGTCTACAAATCTCAGAAAAAGAACATTATGAAAAATATGATTTTACTTTAATGCACTTTTAAGTATTTGCTATGAATAATCAACATAAAATTTGCAATCTTTAAGAAAAGTAAAGGAATAGGTAGAAACTCATAATCAATCACACCCTGTGTCCTAGGAAACCTCAGTACAGAGCTCTCCAGGTCAGATGGCTACCCTGTTAAACAAAATAATCCCCTGAGATCTATACAGCAACTTGATTCTATTGCCTTTAGCACAGCACCTCCTAAACATATATATTGATTTGATTTAAGTCATCTTTTGATCTTAAGTGAAAGCACAAGCTTATCAAGCACTGATATGAGTACAGCTTGAAAATAAAGATTCAAGCAGGTGGAATCTCTTCCCCAATAAAGCTAATCAGGCTGTATTCCTAGAAGCAATCCTACTGCAACTGGCTCTCAGAAGCCAAAACTCAGAAGGAGAATTATATAAAACATTTCAAGAGTGCTCTACTTAGTGTTATTTTTGGCCCTTAAAGTAAGAAACTTCAGTGAGGGATATATAATGCAGCTGACATCTGTTTGTTCTTTCAATATATAACTGAATTTCTCACATTCCTGCCATTTCCTGCAAAACATACACATGCACATTTACTCCTGAGTTTTACAGGAGAGATTTTAAGAAATATTTTTTCTGGAAATCAGAGCTTATTACTGCTAAATAGAAAATATGATCTGACTGGCCAGGTATTTATTTAAAAAATACCCTAATCACACATTTGATCCCACTTTTAGGAATGTATACTAAAGTATCATTTAAAATGGTCAAAATATGTGTTCATATATGTGTATCACAATATCATTTATAGTAATCTAAAACAAATAATCTATTTAAAGCAAAATATAAATAAAAAATATAGTCATACAATAAAATACTATGTAGCCATTAAAGTTTTTTTTTCACTGACTGAAAAACATACATTATATATTGGCTTTTAAAAATACTTTATAAAAAAGTGTATATGATATGACTCCAATTATATGAAATTTCATATGTAAGATATACAAATATGAACACACAGGAAAGCTGTCACCAAAATACTAACAGTGGTTAGCTTTATAAGGTAGAATTTTATTTATTATAGTTCACATTGTTTAAATATGCCACAGTACTATGTATTATTTTTATAGTAAAAATGATTAAGCCTATTTACATTTTGAAAAAAATAAAAACAATTTTTAAACTAATATTTTTAGGCTACATTAGCTACTCCTTAGAATGACAAAATAATCTGATTAAATACAATAAAAATATATTTTAAGAATCCAATTTAAATCCTAAAAAAAATATTAAAATGTTAACATTTTAAACGTAGCACCATATGTATTACTCACTGTCTCTTCACCTTCAGCAACTTCTGAATATGGCAAGATCTAAAAAAGAAACAAATTTTCTCAGGAGTGATTTAATCTCATACAACAGAATCTGAATCTAGACAGCACCCACAGTTGAATAAATGAACTAAGAGGTGCCTTAATCTTTTAAGAAGTAGCCAAAAAAAAAAAAAAAAAAAAAAAAGAGTGCAATATTAAGCTTTCGCTGGAAAATAAATCCTTAAAAAAAAAAAATCCTGAGGCTTCAGGAAATTAGTCAATCTTCTAACCTGTGAAGTTTTCTCTGGAATGTTCTGTTTTTTTCAGACCTTCATTACAAAGTATTGCTATCTGTATGTTCAGACATTATTGTAAATTAAGTTTTTGTTATAGAATTTTATTAACAAAGAAAGAGCTTTAAGTTTGTTTTATAAAACATTATAAAACAAAGAGCACTCAGTAGTTTTCCTAAGAAACAAGATTCCATGTCAATTTGCCTAATTTTTCTTTTCTTTTTTTATATGTTTTATTGTGGTTTTTGTGTTGTTGTTTTTTACAGAGAGGAAGAGAGAGGGATAGAGAGCTAGAAACATTGATGAGAGAGAATCATCTATCAGCTGCCTCTTGCACACCCCCTACTGAGGATGTGCCGGCAACCAAGGTACTTGTCCTTGACCGGAATCGAATCTGGGACCTCTCAGTCCGCAAGCTGACGCTCTATCCACTGAACCAAACCAGTTTCGGCTGCCTTATTTTTCAATGGTACCATCTTTCTAAATGCTTTTAGTCATCTGAAACTATTTCCCATACATGTGAACAAGTCATTAAGTTCTGATGATTTTAATCTAGACAATATCTTTCTCACATTCCCATTAAAACCATGTAGGGCCAGATCCATTTATCTCATTTATCCAATTTTGCATCTATGTCCATTTCAATATATATTCCCGAATTCAATCTCACCTCATTCATTTACTATGCTAGGTACTAGAATTCACAAACATGATAAAGACATGTTTCCTACTGTCAAGACAATCACCATATATTGAAGACTATATGTATTGTATAGTAATTTATTTGACAAGTTATCTCCAGTCTACCAAAATTACTCATTCTTGAAGTTAGCCTTATCATTAGCAAGTAATTTAACTTCAGTGAAGTGAATTTTTTCCTCTTTAAATACATAATTATTAAAACTTACAACTTTCCAGACTTTGCTTTATAAATTTTTTTGTTAATCCTCACCTGAGGATATTTTCCCATTGATATTTTAGAGCCAGTGGAAGAGAAGGATAGAGACAGAGAAAGAGAAACATCAATGTGAGAGACACACTGATTGGTTGCCTCCTGCACATGCCCCAACTGGGGCTAGGAATAGAGCCTGCAACCAAGGTTCATGCCCTTGACCAGAATCAAACCCAAGACCCTTTAGTCCATGGGCTGACACTCTATCCATTGAACCAATCTGGCTCGAGCTGCTTTATAGATTTTTTTTAAAGCAATATGTAGACCTAAGGCAAAATTACTTAGTAGTAAAACAAATGACAAAGACTAAGAAAGGATGGAGAAGGAAATGGTTAATTTACCAACTATCACTTTAGCCATGTTGTTTCTTAACTTAAAAACATTGATAGCGTCCATTACTTAGAAAATAAGCTCCAAACACCAATATTTAAGTTTTCTACAATTATTCACTCCACAGAATGTTTTGATATCATATGAAATAGCCTTGCAACGCCACAGCTCCACTTATATAAATTATATCTAGGAAAATTGATTGCTTAGAGTGATCTGCAATTTTGTACCTACTTTCTTTTTGCTTTCCTGCTCGATAGCTCGAAAGTTCTTTGACCCTGATGGCTCAACTCAAATAGCCAATTCTGCTACCAAATTTCAAGCTAAAGTCATCTTTCCTCAACTCTGGCCTTCAAATATCAGCTTGTTTGTTTTTACAATTCATAGTTATCTTATAGTATTTTCTCTATTGTTATCATAAAAAAATTAAACTGTTATTTAACTTTTCCCTAGTATTATAATGGTCTAGTACAGTTCTATCAAATAGAACTTCCTGCAATGATGAAAATATTCTACTGGTATATCTTTGTTAATTAATAGATATAGCTACATATAGCTTTTATAGAAATGTAGGTGAGATTGAGGGATTAAATATTTAATTTAATAACTTTGAATGTAAATTAGCCATAAATAGCTGCCCTATTGGCCAGCTCAGGTCTAGCACAACTTTACCTTTCCCCAGTTCAACGTAATTGACCACTCTCTATCTAGCATTTGCCACTACTGGCCATTCCTTTTCCCAAAACTCCCTTCCCTTTTTTAGTTTTCTCTTTTTCCCTCTCTCTGCTTGGCTCCCTTCCCTTTCTGCTCGCTTAAGATAGTCCCAGGCTGCATTCTGGAATCTCTCCTGTCCTCATTCAGTATGCTTTCCCTGACTTGAGTCCATTGATTTGATTTTTAAATGGGCTCTATTCCCTGACAATTCCCCAAATTCCTTTCCCACCTATCCTCAACTGAGCTCCAACCCCTTAAGGCCATCCCAATCACCTTCCCAGTACACTATTCTTCTTACCCCAGGTAAAATATCACATCCTTGGTTAAGGACTTTCCTAACTTCTCATGTCAAGCACAACAAAGGGATACTATATCCCAGCCAGGCATAAAAAGGGGTATTCCACCTGATTGTCACTGCATCCTTCTATCAGGCAGAACTGCAGGGAAGAGCTCCACATGTTTCTAAGGACACTCCCCACTGCACCTCCATCTTCCTGACTAAGGAGGTGGAAGGACCCCTCACTCACCTTTCCCTCAAACCTCAACACTTACAGCCCAATCAGCAGTCTGCCAAACAGACCTGTGAGTTCCACACTTGGCTCTTTTCTCTGCCTTGAAAACTACATTTAGGACTCTGTTAAAAAGTCTCCTCATCAGAAGACTTCCACGATATTCCGAGAAAACAACGACATCCATCCCCTATTCCAGAACTCTCTTTCTTCCCTGCTTTGTCTTTCATCACAACAATCATCACATAACATAGTATATAATTATGCATTTTTTTCTTCCTCCACTAGAATATTAGCTTCACTGGAGTAGGAACTTTTGTTCACTATTGTACTGCTTAAAACTAGAACAGAACCTGACACATGGTAGACACTCAACAAATAATGAATAAATGCATAAATGAAAAGGATGTAATCATTATTATAATCCTAATATCTAGCAAAGAATTCTGAGTTCCTGTCAATATGTCCTGTTTACTAAATGAATTAAATTCTCTACAGCAAAAACCAAGTCTTGTTCATCTTTGTACTTTACAAAACTTAACATTCTGCACACTTCATATAGATATACAAAGAACTAATATGGACTACAATCATGAAATCTCTCTACAAGATTCCCTGGGTAAACAAGCAAATATCTTAAATTTAATTTTCTTATTTCTTCATGAGATCTGTCTTTAAATTGTTATACTAAAACTTCAACATAAAAAAGTGCTCATTGCTAAAAATATCCTTAGTTGTGCTTAAAGCATATTCATATTTTCTTCAACTATCAGTCTCAGCTATCATCATATGCCCAAATTCCAATGTTAGGAATTCCCTCATCCTTTCTCTTAAATAATTCTTTTTTCTATAAATAATGTTGTTACAGATTCACCATTGGTTTTTTGTAATGGAACAGAAATTATACTTCTTTCAGTACTGGTGGTCTCTTGCTATGATTATATCAACCTCCTTATACAAGGGAATTTCAAAATCAATCAATATGTCAATTTTAACTAATGTCATGCATCTGGTGAGACTGCTGGTAAAGTTTGTGGTTATGAAATCGGGGGTGGGGGGGTGATTGTCTACTAAAAAAATAAATAAACCCATAATCTTGGCCTTTGACCTTACTAATATTCTCCTCTATATCTGACCTAATCATCCACGGTTACTAAAAATGTTATGAATTAACAGCCCAACAGAAACCATGTTATCACATAACAATCATGCTGGGTTAGGTATGAAACTAGTTCTATGAGATAGCTCATGTATAGCTCATCCCCGGAGTAGTGCCAGATTAGAGAGGGTGCAGGCTGGGCTGAGGGATCCCCCTTCCCCATGCACAAATTTCGTGCACTGGGCCTCTAATATTTTAATAACTATTATGTATGATGTCAGGTGGAGTACTAGACTTATCAGGAGATCACTTTATAAGTTATATAAATGTCTAAGCATGATGCTGTACACCTAAAACTAATATAATATTGAATGTCAACTATAATTGAAAAGACATAAGGACTATATAACAAATACTTTCCTTCTAGAGTTTTCTATTTCTTCAGTCTATTCTATTTCTAACATAAGACGGATTAGTATATCATGGTGTTCAGTAGCAAGACACAGACAAGATTGCGAATAATATTATGGAAACATCAACCTTCATAATTCATAGTATCTACCACATAAAAATGCAGTTAGCAACGGCTCTTCATGTGTCAGCAACTACATAGTGCCTAAATGCCCAAATATTCACCCCAGATAAAAAAGTCAAAATTAGTTACAGGAGAACAAAGCTTTGAGTTAAATAAAATAAATCATGTACTACATACTTTTCAAAGTATACATTAGGCAATGTATATAAAAACTTTAAAGGAATATATAAAAAAGGCTAAGTATAAAACATGTCTGTTTAAGTATGGGAGACATCAAGCCGAGGTCAGCTCATAATAAGTGTGCAAAAAATTGTTTTCTCTCCACACAAATGCAGTAGCCCAAAAACAACCATGACAAAGGAACATCATCAATTGGCTGCCTCCTGCATGGCCCATACTGAGGATGGAGCCTGCAACCAGGTCATGTGACTTGACCAGCAATCGAACCAGCAACCTCCTGGTTGGTTCCTGAACCAAACTGGTGGGGCCATAATAGAAATTTAACCCTTTGCACTCCGAACCATTCTGGACATTGGCTACCAGCTACTCGACGCTACTTTGCGGCGGAAACTCAATTCCCCGCAATCACTAACAAACTGCAATCTCCCCTTAGAGGGGACATCCGAATGATATGCTAGAATTCCAATGTCCCCTGAGAGGGGACAGCGGAGTGCAAAGGGTTAATAAATGTTAGCTGTTACTCATTTCCTCTAGTTTTACTTTCTACTAATTCCCCTAAAGCAGTAAACATTCCCTGTAAGACTTAAAAACCTGCTCTGAACACAATATAGTAAAAAAAACTAGCAACATACCTGTATACTCACTGAAGGTAGGTTAGTTGGCTAAACTCAATAAATGTTTGACCAAAATTAAATTCTATGTGTATGTGTGCATATGTATACATTATATTAATGTATACATTATATTCGTGTATGTACATGTACTTACATTAATATAAATCCATATACATATACACACACTAAAAAATTCATTCTCTCCCCCAAACTCACTCTTGCTCCATTGCTGCTGTTTTCACTTTAAATTTATATTAAATTATATTTAAATTTAAAATAGGGTACTTCTGAAATCCTCATAAGTTAATGAAAACCTACTAAAGTGATCTTGAGTCTGGATAAAAATTCTTCCTTGCTCTCCCATCACAGTTGGTAGGTAAAGATTTTCTCTAACTTTAAATCAAATTTATCTTCATGTATCTCCAACGTGATAAAACCCTAATGCTTTGCATAAAACTCTTTCTGAGGTTTATGGGACTCCCATGTTATTTTATTTTTAAGTAGGAAGAAATTTTTTTTAAGATTCTTAATGCACGTAATTATAATTAAGAGTTTAAGGTAGAGCTGTAGGTGTCTTGACTTTAATTATATCCTGCTTACAAGATGCACCTGCATGTCTTAAAATGAAGGAGTAACAGCAATAATGCTTATGAAAAATCTTTAATACATATATTTAAAAAAACTAAATATTGCATTATTTATGGATATTGAAAGAAATAATAAATCTTTAAAAAGTCAATTTTCCTCTTCGAGTCTAATTTAGCAAAAAAAGAAATCTACTGGGTAAATGGCATAATCTATTTACTTGAGAGATAGCTACCTTAATGGTTCTACTTTTGACCTTTAAATTGTAGGCATGTCACAGTGGGCAAAGATCTTATATTAATGAACTGCCCAATATAGCTACTGTTCTTTTGAATCCTTCGTCCATTTTCAGCCACCACCTTAGCCATTCTTCATGCTGCGAACACAAAGCCAAAAAGAAAGTAGTAATCGATTTCTTTTGCAAATGGGAACCGAGTTACTTATAAGTAACTAACACCCTCCCTAAAGCCATGCCTAGTGATGAATGGATGGGGAGCAACCTTCGAGTAGGAGAGAGTATAGTACCACAGATGGAGGAAAGGTAAGGGAGGTGAAGGTAGGAAGTAAGATTGAGAGCCATCATTCTGTGCCCATTTTCTCTTTGTAATAATGGACAGATCATTGTCCTTCCTGTCTTTACCACCAGGGCAGAAAAAGATTTTAAACCAACCAGAGGCATTAAACACAATTATAAAGACACTTGTTTTTAAACTGTGCACATGTACAGTTGCAATATGCACATAAGTGCCAATGAAGAAATTGACCACTACCTTCCACCGCCCTTTCCCCAAATGAATTGAATATAAATAAGGAGGCAACCTTTGGAAAAGAATTGTGACCCACAGCACAAATACAAAAAGTTTTATAAGAAACAGAACATAAGAGTGGAAGGGGCAAATGAGGAATAACGAAGCAATGATTTTAACAAGAAATTCTCTACCCTAACACATGTATTCCCTAGGTTGAACAAAAGAGTCTCTGTATCTGGGACAGTATAAGACAAGGCAGTTAATATTCCCAGGAGAATATTATTTCCAAGAAAGTATAAGCTCACAAACAAAAATAATTAATGTCCTATGGAGCCCAAGTGCTGTGAAAGAAAACAAACTGGAAAATCTTGGGAGAAGAAACAAAAATTAGTGAACTAAGTTTAAAATAATCATAATAAAGACATGGGAGAAATATTGTAAAAATAAAGCAGAACCAAGCAATCATAAAGAAAACAGCTAGCAATACCAGCTATAAAATAGCATAGTAAAATAAAGTATTCAGCAAGTTTCAACAACAACAAAAAGACACGATAATAAATTAGTGAGCTGGAATAATAATAAAAGAATTCAACAAGAAAGTGCAAGGGGGAAAGAGATGAAAAATATAAAAAAAAACTTGAGAGATGTAAGAAGCAAAAATGCCACATTCACAAAATAGAAGACCCCCAAAGAGGACATAATGGGTTTTTTAAATAAAATATATTAAATCTTAATTAAGTTTGAAACCTACATAAAATGAGTACATTTCTTGAAAAATATGAAAAGCTATAGACTATCCCAACTCTCACCCTTAGACATGCATACACAAAAGCAAAGACTCAGGTTTTGTGTATGCATGTGTAGGGATTTAAAAGAAAGAGAAAAAATATTTGCAAATTATATGAATCAGATAAAATATTAAAACCTAGTAAAAACAAAGTAAGTCAGCATTCAACAGATATCTGTTAAATGTCAACATAAAGAAAGAAAATAATAGCAACAACAAAATAATTCCTTTGAAGGTATAGATCATGTCTTAATGCTGAGTTCAATTACTAAACAGGCAAAATTTAATCTTGGTCACCGATCCCTCATACCATCCCCATCACCTTCTAGGTCTGTCTTTTCTTAACAATTATTCTTCTAAGTGTTGGTGACTGAAGATTTAAGCAATTCTAAAATGTTTGGGTTTCCAGATTCCTTGATAATCCTAAAAATTACTGAGGACTCCAAAGCGATGTTATTTATATGGATTATACCTATTTATATTTGCTATATGAGAAATTCACTAACTCATCTATTCATTATTCACTATCAAGGTCAATATCAAAGGTAGTAAGTCATGTTGATAGTATATATTCTTGATAATGTGATAAAATGGTATTTACCTTTGTGATATCCTCCCCAAAACCATAAACACAGGCTAATCATGAGAAAAATATCGAACAAATTCCAATTGAGGAACTTTGTACAAAATATCTGATCAGTACTTCTCAACACCATCAAGGTCATCAAAAACAAGTAGATCCCGAGAAACTATCATAGCCAAGTGGGCCCTAAGGAAGCAAGCCGATTAAATATAATGTGCTACCCTAGATGTGATCCTAGAACAGAAAAAGAATAGTAGGCAACAGCTAGGGCAATCTGAGTCCAGTATGGACTTCAGTTAATATTTCAATAAGGCCTGGCCAATGTGGCTCAATGGATAGAGCATCGGTCTGCAGACTGAAAGGTCCCAGGTTCGATTCAGATCAAGGGCATGTACCTCGGTTTCAGGCACATCCCCAGTGGGGTGTGTGCAGGAGGCAGCTGATCAGTGTTTCTCTTTCATTGATGTTTCTAGCTCTTCATCCCTCTCCCTTCCTCTCTGTAAAAAAAAAAAAAAAAAAAAAAAAAAAAAAAATCAATAAAAAAATTCAATATGGAGTCATTAATTATATCAAATATAGGCTACTAGGGTGATAAAAGGAAAAACTGTGGAAAAGGAATACAGCAACTCTGTACTATGTTCACAATTTTTTTGTACAGCAGGTCTTGAATTAATGTGGTTCCTTCAACACTGTATAATGTTGATGAGATGCTATAGGAACTTAACTCTCATTTGTATCAATTAGCCTATGGTAAAAGTAGTTGTTATAAATCATCTTGCTTAAAGTCACAGATCTTATCAATGATGTCAAGTGAGAATTTACTAAAACTATTCTAAAAAATTAAGTTTATTATATAAAGAAAAAAATACTGCCTAGAAAAAAATTAAACTAGCAAAATCTAAAAACAAGAACACACAAGTATACATCCATTATTCAGCAGAGAAATGGCATCATCACATCTCATACAGCTCTGAAAAAGTGCACTTTATACTTATGAGAGGATGAGAAAAAAGGCAATTAACATCAAATACCAT
The DNA here is from genome assembly GCF_014108245.1 of Pipistrellus kuhlii. Taxonomy (NCBI): domain Eukaryota; kingdom Metazoa; phylum Chordata; class Mammalia; order Chiroptera; family Vespertilionidae; genus Pipistrellus; species Pipistrellus kuhlii. The sequence goes on from NW_023425529.1 coordinate 63,980,310, forward strand.
CATATTGCTACAAAAATAATTTTGGCCTCACAGATTCTATGAAAGGGTCTGAAGGAGTTCCAGAGTTCCATCATATGCCAGCAAATTTTTTTACATTACTCAAGCCTCTAAGAAGAACAAGATCACCTCTAACAAGTCCAAAAAATGAAGATATAAGATAGAATTAGGTACTCATATAATAGGAAATACTGAGCAATATTTTCCCACTTGGTTAGTTTAAACATTACAAATATTTAAAGACTACTAACTTGTAACTTTCAGATGTTAATATAGCAAAAATCAACCCTATCAAATTGTTTTATCATTTTATTAAATGTCTCCCTTCAGTAGAAGGCTAAATGTAAAATGACGGAAAGACAAAATACCTAACAAAATGTAAGCTGGTGGGTTTGCTTGCTTTAAAGTAGAGGCTAGTCGGTCATTCTCTCCAGCTCCCATTTTTTTCTAAGCCAATTATAATATTCATTTATTATAATGAACAGATTATAATAATAATAAACAGATCTAGGCAATGATCATCAAAGGCTGTTATTATTACAAGAGAGACAAACTAATTATGTCTCCTGATAATACACACACTGTCAATAAAGTATTATTTAAAAAAAAAAAAGTGAACCTGAATCTGAGCAAGCATCTAATCCGACTGACCAATTTGCAAGAAAGATAAGTGACTGAAGAATACATTAAACAATTACCATGAGAAAAATCCAGATTGTGGAAAATCCAGGACAGACTACTTTATTTCTTCAATATATTGAAAAGAAAAATTAAAAACGAACAGGAGGCCCAGCTGGAGTGGCTCAGTGGTTGAGCCAGGAGGTTATGGTTCAATTCCCCATCACGACACATGCTGGGGTTGCGGGCTTAACCCCTAGTGGGAGGCATGGAGGCAGCCAATCAATGATTATCTCTTATCATTGATGTTTCTATCTCTCTCTGCCTTTCCCTTCCTCTCTGAAATCAATAAAAATACACATATTTTTAAAAACATTTATATAATAATTTTAATACAATAAAAGATTTTGACGCTACTATAGTTTATAAAGCAGTTACTTCTGGTCAGAGAAATAATATAGAAAATATTCAAAGATTTAATGACTTTCCTTAAGAAACATATTCAATTTTTTTTTATCTAAAAGGATATTTTAGTCTACCTCAATTTATTAATAGAAAGTTGACTCCTATACTTGAAGTAGGTATTTCTTAGTGGTTTATTTCTAAAGTGATATAAATTCTGGACTTTTGCAAAATGTTTTAAGACATATTAAATGTACACTGTGTTCTGAAGTATATTTAGTACCACAAATAAAGAGATTCAATCCATATTTTTCAGTATTTACCACCTAAGACTAACAACACTACCTCAAAAATAGAACTATAGGCAACTAGAATAATGAATACATTTTTAAAAACTAGAAATATTGTCTGGCATGGCTCAATGGTTGAGCATTGACCCATGAACCGAGGTCAATGGTTCGATTCCAGGTCAAGACACATGCATAGGTTGTGGGCTTGATCCCCATTGGAGGTTATGCAGGAGGCAGCCGATAGATGTTTCTTTCAGAGATGTTTCTATCTCTCTATCCCTCTTCCCCCCCCTCTAAAAAACAAACAAACAAACAAATAAATAAAATCAGTAAAACATTTTAAAAAATAGATTAATCTCATATGGAAGAAGAAACTTAAATGAATGGGCACTAAAGTCATACTGAGATCAAGGTTTTACAACTTCACACTAAAACTACTATAATGGTATCGTAACTCATATATTTAGCTCTCCTCCAAATCATTTTGTATACTGCTTCCAGATTCATCTTATCCAATTACATAGAAATATTCTATAACGTAACATTGCCTACAGAACCAAGTTCAAAATCCCTGGTATCAGCTACACTGATTATTATTTCTGTAAACACCATTCCCTTTCAATATACCTTAGTTAATTTTTCTACTTATTTCCCTCTGAATAAACCTTGAACAATTAATTCTCCACTTAGCCTTGCCTCCTGCTATTCTCTCTATTACCTGTATTCCCTATTACCTGTACTATTCAAAGTTTATGTTCTCACATGAAAGCTTCTCTACCTACCCCAGTGTATAGCAACCGCCCAATTTTCACAACTTGTGACGTAAGCCTTGTTTATGCCCCTCACTTAACACTTAGTAAATGCTATTACTGCCTTTTCTATCTGTCCCTCTACCTAGTCTTCCCAAAAATAAACATAATTCAAAAAGATTACATTGTGCATCTGTCCGCATTAACTTCCCCTGTCACAGTACTTGGCACAAAGAATATATTGCAAAAAAAAGTTTACTAATAGTATTTTTAAAAACCAATGCATGCAATCAGACTTTTAAAACACTGCCACCTCATCCTAACACACTGCTTTATATTTTCAAAGAACTTTCTGGTTTCACTAGATCATACGGCCCCTATCGTATTCCTGCTGATATATTTTTTTACTGAAATAGAATATTTGCCTCAATATTTTAGGTAGAAAAACTGGGAATCAGAGATAGTGTAAAGCCAGAATTACTGAATAGCTTTGGGCTTTTTTCAATGTATTTATTGCCTCTCCTGCCTTCTAATTATTTATCATTTTAGAGAGAGGCTTAAAATTAAATGCTTATTATATTAACAATAACAATAACAATAGATTTTATTGAATATTTACAATGTATATGGATTTGTAATAGGCACTTTATATTATCTCAATTAAAACTCAAAACAACTCAAAGGTAGATATTACTATTATCTTTATTTAATAAATGAGAAACTAGAAATCCAGAGAATTTAATTAATTACCCAGGTTATATAACTAAGCAACGGAGCTGAGATTTTAACTCACAGCTAAATGTCTACAGGGCCCATGTTTTTAGCTCACTTCCCCTAAGTCTAAACAGTAACTAGCTTAGGCTTAGGCCATGACAGTCAAAGGTGACATTTCATTAATGAGTAACTCAAAAGTGGATCTCAAGATTATTTTCAAGTACAGAATATATCAATAGTTCATATAGAAAGTACTGGTTTTCTCTCTAAAATAAGCTATAATATTTCCCTGAAGAAATTTAATGAACAAATATAGAAAATTGTTCTCATTGCTTTTAAAATAACTTGCTCCAACCTCTCAAAAGCAACAGAATTTACCATAAAAATGGTTAAAACTTCATTAATACAGTGCATGTATTCAGCTTTAGAATTTAATGCTACCTACTTAGATACATATTTTAACAGGTAACAATAAATTTAAAGCAATTTTATTCAGAAAGACATATCTACAGTGAATACCTTCGTGGCAAAGTATTCAGAGACAGATAGGTCTACCACTTAAGCTGTGAGTTCTTAGGGAAAATAATAAATTTCCATGATCTATTTGCCCACCTACAAAAGTAAGGATAAACAAATATTTACCTTTAATGGCTGTTATGAGGATAGTCTCACAAAGTACAGACTTAGAAAATAGCTATTGTTGCTATTACTAGCATTTTTATTATCACTGAGAGATTTAAAATACTTCAACTAAAATGACTTTGAAAGACCATTAGCTTTAAATAAGATGTTACTTATAGAAAAGTATACACCATGTTTTAAGACAGGACTCTTAATTTTAACTTTGTTTCTGAAATTATAGTGAAATAAAATAACTTACCATCAGTTTTCCATTTATAAGCATCATGACAATAACCTTCACAAATCAAGCTTTTTCCATGTTCATTTTATTTACTATTAACAAGTCATCATTTTAAAGTTTAACTATTTTTGACCACTTAAGAAAGTAAAACAAATTCGAAGCAGAAATTCAAGAAAGGTTGGGACCAAATTAATACAGTTAAGCAAAATTGCATTTTGCTGTCAATCATTAGACTGTTCCTACATTTGAGTCTGAACAAAGGACATTCACCAAGTTAAAATTTACAAACCTCTCAATATACTAGTGACTCTCAACTCCATAGCAATGTGAAAGATAGACAATCTGACCTTCACATTATTCCAACAATACAAATTTGTCAAGGATCTCCCACCTAACAAATCAGCTTCCAAACTGACAGTTTATGCAGTTACCATCCTTACTTTACGTAACAGAAACATTTCTAATAAAGAGCGTACAAATCAATATCTAATGGGATCTCTCAAAATGCTATAGGAGAATTGAAAATGAAATTATCATGGGACATTTTTTTGTACAATGACAAATCATCATTTAATATATCCTGCTGGTGGATTTTATTTTTTATTTTTTGTTAAGGTATACTTAACCACTATTCTTACTTATTTAATTTCAGAATACAATTTAATCACAATCACAAGGCTGTAATGTTTATTAAATCTTCAGACTTTTATAGAAAGAATATATGTGGCAAATGTTCTTAATTAACTGTTTTACTCCACCTGCTCATAAATTCACATGATGTGAGATTTGGAGGCACTTAATTTCCTCAACTTAATATAATTCTCTTATAAGGCAGAAAGTTTTGAGGAAAACATAAACATAAACTATTATATCAGTATATCTTACACTATACCACTAGAAAGTGGATAAAGGGAGGAGATGGGGCAAAAAAAAAATCAGAAAACTGATTAGGTTGTGCTCCAATAGGATTTATAATAGACTATCTGTAACTTTCACATCAACAAGGAGTTTAAGTATTATTTTTTTAAAGTTTGTTTGTAATACATTTTTAAAATAAAATCATGACTTAAATAAAACACTTCATAGCTGTAGATGATAGTACCTTATTATATTTGAACCACTCACCAAAATTCGATCAAGTTCTCCATCTGTCAAACTTGCTTCCATAGTGAAAGAAGATAGGTTTATGCTTCTCTTTCCACTAATGTTTATTCATCCTGTGAATCTGGAAATTCTAGAAAAAGAAAATAATATGTATTAGGAGTAATAAAATTGTGACAAGTGGAAAATGAAGCATTAAGTATGTTAGAAGAGAGAAATCATTTTAGGATGAGGTTACTGAGAAATTCAAAAATGGGGGGGAAAATCCACAGATTTTAAAGTATCTTGGAAAATGGTAAAGTTTCAGAGAAAAACGTTAGAAGAAAATATTCCAAGTGAGGACAAATAGCAAGAACAGGGTTCAAGACATGAGATTGTTGAAAACTTTATTAAAAAGATATTTAAATCTGCTTTAAATTAATGAAATATTAGATATTAGTTATTTTGATATTACATTAGCAAAAACTAAAGAGTGTGCTAATATCCAACATTGGTGAGCATGTAGGAAAACAGGTATTCTCATACATTTTTGTGATAAGAATATAAATCCTAAAGTGTTTTTTTGTGGGTTTTTTTTTTTTGTTTTTTTTAGGGACAATTTAAAATACAAATGCTTTCATCCAACAATTTCAAAGCTAGGGATTATTCCATATATATATACTTTCACAAATGCACAAAGATATATAAATCAACACATCCAAGAAAGTAATAAATATGATGGAAAAACTGGAAACAATGTCCATCAGCAGGAGCTTGCTTAAACTAGATTACAGACATAAATAGAAATATCATACAATATTTTTTAAAAAATGAGATAGCTCTAGACATACTAAACTGTAAAGAAGACCATGACACATGAGGTGGAAATGTAAAATATTCTTTGTGTGCATTTTTTAATTTTTATAATGAACTTGTATTACTTTTATACTTATTTTTATTTTGAAAGTCTTAGAAAAAGTATCTTCATCACAGGTCTTTTTTATTGAACGTTTAAACTAACAAAAACTCCAAGCAGATCTCCTAGGTATTCAGAAGTCTCTAATAACCTCTCTAATAATTCTTCCTTAAAACAGCTATCTAACATAACTCAACAAATCAGTAGATTTCTAGTCATTTCTTGAAGTTGTAAAAACACTACTTTTTTTTCTGCAAGTATAAAAGGCTATATTGACATATAAATGCTGGGGAAAATATTTTTTTAATATATTTTTGTTGATTTCAGAGAGAGGAGCAGAGAGGGAGAGATAAAAACATCAGTGATGAGAGAGAACCATTCACTAGATGGCTCCTGCACGCCCCTGGTATGTCCCCTGACTGGGAATGGAACCCTGGCCTCCTAGGTCCGTGCTTGGCAAACTGCGGCTCATGAGCCATAGAAATGAGACTACATCAAAATAAAAAGTTTCTGCACAGCAAAAGAAACCATCAACAAAACAACAAGAAAGCCCACTGCATGGGAGAACATATTTGCCAATGATATTTCAGATAAGAGCTTAATCTCCAAAATTTACAGAGAACTAATAAAACTTAACAAAAGAAAGATAATCCAATCAAAAAATGGGCAAAGAACCTAAATAGACACTTTTCAAAAGAGGACATACAGAAGGCTGAAAGACATATGAAAACATGCTCAAAGTCACTAATCATCCAAGAGATGCAAATCAAAACAACAATGAGGTACCATCTCACACCTGTTAGAATGGCTATCATCAACAAACCATGTGTGCTGGCAAGGATATGGAAAAAAAGAAACCTGCACTGCTGATGGGAATGCAGACCGGTCGGTGCAGCCACTGTGGAAGACAGTATGGTGTTTCCTCAAAAAGTTAAAAATTGAACTCACATTTGACCCAATAATCCCACTTCTAGGACTATATCCCAAGAAACCAGAAACACCAATCAGAAAGGATATATGCACCCTTATGTTCATAGCAGCACAATTTACAATAGTTAAGATTTGGAAACTACTTAAGTGCCCATCAGCAGATGAATGGATTAAACTGTGGTACATCTATAAAATGGAATACTATGCTGCTATAAAAAATGAACTTTTACCCTTTGCAACAGCATGGATGGAATAAGCCAGTCAGAGAAAGACAGATATCACGTGATGTCACTCGTATATGGGATATAACGATCAACATATTTTGATGAACAAGAATAGATCCAGAGACAAATGGCTGGGAAGGGGGGGAGGTTGGAGAACAACCAAAGGACTTGTGTGCATGCACATTAGCATAAGCAATGGACACAGACACTGGGTTGGGGGGGCTTGCTCAGGGTGGGAATGGCTGGGGGCAGGGGTGTCAATCGGGGAAAAGAAGACATATGTAAAACTCTAGAGAATAAAAAAATAAATAATTTTAAGTAAAAGATAATATGGATCTTCATATTGAATTCTATTACAGAAATGAAAGAATAAGGTGTCAAGAGAAAAGAAGGAAACAGAAAAAAAAATAAAGCTTAAAGACTAATAAAATAATCATTTTCATGCTCTCTAGATGTTTCTGGAGGTCACTATAATTTTAAATTTTTAGGTGAGGTCTTGAAAATATTTTATACTAATTACATAATATAGATGAAATTTTAATTATAAAGGTAAATTAATAGTACATTATCAACTATCTATGAAAAACATTAAACATAAATATTATCTATTTTTAATGTATTCATTTACATTCTTCTACCACCTGACACTTAAACTAATTGTTTTAAGAATGATAATTAATACCTCTATAATTGTATATACAACAAAGGCAAGTTATAGTTGCCCAGATAGATGACAATGGTAAATTTCAAAACTGGCTTCAAGAACCTAAAAAGAAAAATGATATACAAGAGCATATTAGTTTAATAAAAACTACCAGAAACAAGAATCAGTTTTCCCTCTCACTTACCTCCCACACACCATCCTGTAAAACATCTCAGAGAAAACAACTTTAAACAAAAGGCTACAAGAAACAAAATATTGATAATTTAACTGTTTTGGAAAGCTTTGTTATGAACATTTTGGCATGAACAGATATTCCGAATGTTTTTAAATGAATGAACTTGAAAAATAGATACTAATATCGTACTAGTTCTAAAAAGGAAAAGAAGAGCAAATAGACTCCAGTTCTCCTCTTGTGCAGAATTGTTTCCTTCTCTGTGAATTCAAACTGCTTCTAGTATTAAACTGAGTACATTGTATTTCTTAATTTGTTTATCCATCTGACTCTGCCATTTAGATCCAAACATTCATGATGACAGTTTATTAGTATACCAATTAATAAGGGCCTGATATGTGCCAAGCATCCCACTATCTCCTAGAGAATCAAAGTGCACAAAATACACATGGTCTACAACCTCATATAAAGTCCATGAGGTCATGGGAAGCTTCTCATATGAAGTGATGTTTTAAGTTGAGACCTAGAGAATGAGTGGTAGCTAGCTAAAGAAAGAATGGAAAGAAACAGATCCCAACTAGAGAATATGCATAAGCCCTAAGGCGGGAAGCCTCTCTTCTTTCCAATAGCACTGTACATTGCATTAGTGATAATGAGATAATGGGGAAGGAGGTGTGAGCAGATGAAAGAATGGAAAAGAAAAAAGTACCCATATATGAGATTAGTCCTATTTCACCCAACTCTGTATTTAAATTTAAACTTGCCTTTTTTTTTTTTTTAAGAAATATTATACTTTATTGAGTTCTAGAACTAACTGACCCTTCCATGTTGACCAATGACACAAGAATGAAGCATAAAGTTAGGAGTCTACACCATTGTTCTGGGATAATATCCCTTTTTCCCTAGTGTATACAGTAATGATCCATCTTGTTCAAGACAAGAAGTGATTTTTGGGATTCTGAAGTGAATTCATTCACACTGATTGTGCCCTCAGCTTTTGTAAAATTTTGGCTTTCAGATCCCACGTTCTATCTTCTACTGCTTGACAATGTAACTCAGCACTCAACTTGAGAGGATAGAGAGTGCTGGAATTCAGTAGCACAAGCTACACAATATAGCCCATACCAATGAATTACTCAGTTATGCTGTAATATAAGAAAGTTCCTCCTTTTCCTTTTGGGGGGCCTATTCCTTTGTCCTCTTTCAACTAAATTCTTTCTTTAGATCTGTCACAGATGAGAAGATTGTTTTTTGAAAAGAAAAAAACAAAAAAGCTTATCAATCATAGAACTATAGAAACAGATGAAACTTTTGCCTCAAAATGAAACTGCTGTAGTCCATTTCAAATCAGCCCTACAGCAAGCAGAGAACACAAGGAACTGTGACCTAAACAGAAGACTACATTTGATCCTGGAAACAATATATTTCTCCACTGACATACAATACTATGTAATGCACTGAAAAAGATGGATTTTGGAGTAAGAGCACAATTTGTAACATAACAGCATTTTTGGATCACCTCTTCCATCATCTTCCTCCTTCCACCTGAGACACTTAACAGACTGATGATGAAACAAGACAAGGAAACAGGGTCACAAGCCACAACGGAGCCATCTTCATGCAATTCAGCCCAGATTTTACCCTTCCTTTTTCCTAATTCAGACTCCATTACAATTTTAAACCTTCTGTAAAGAGTGTAGACACACAAAACTAAAACCAGTATCTTCCTATGATTAGAATTGTCTTAAGGGCTTCAGAAACTTTTCAGATATATCTTTAATGGAATGCCCCCCCCCCCCACTCCCGCTAGGACCCAAGCAGGGACATGGTCTGCTCCTGTGAGTCCTGCCAGAACTGGTTTAATGGGTGTTCAGCGTTTTGGTTTTCATTCTTATTCTTCCTCTTCCTCCTCTTCATCATCATCTTCATCATGGCAGTGATGGGAATAGGTTGGGGGGTTTAATCTCACTAATCGACCGTGTCAACTGGTGCCGCTTGTAGTCAGTATCTTTGAAATCCACTTAAGTACGGTTCCGAGTGGCGAGCAGGGACTCCATCTCACTGATATCTACATGGGTGTGTTCCACCATAGATTCATGAGGCATCAAGAAGTGGGAAGCTCTGAAGAGGTAGCTGAACGGGTAATACAACAGGTTGATGAAAGATGCGGCGTAGAGGTCAGCATAACACATCACCTGACTGGCAAAGAGGGTTTTCCGGGAGCCACTTTGAAACAGGCTTCCCATCATTCCATAGCACATGTCCATGTCATGAGATACTTTCTTTATACATCTCTGGATGGAGCCAATGTCTGAGCACTCATTGCTGCTGCTGTCAAGGTGCTAGTAGAGTTCAGCCAAGAAAATATCCAAGCTCTGAAGCTCTTCAAAAAGTGAACTCTTATCAGTCCAGACATGAAGCTCCTGTGCAAGTTCAGGAATCACCAAGAAAGTTCGTCACCCTTGTCGCTCCTTTGATTTCAAAATGTCCCCAAAAATATGATCTTCAATATACAAAATGTCCTTGCCCTTGGCTCCCAACAGATCACAGATTATATCAGATGAACCTCCTGAGTAGACAATACCATGCTGTAAGGGCCCTGTGTAGGTACCAATTTTTAGCTTGCCAGTTTTGGTATCCACCTGACAAAGTACTGTGCCTTCTCCAAAAAAGAGTGGTTTCCATGCATCCACCAAGATTAGGTCAAATGGGAGCCATGGTCGATGGGAGCTCCCAGGCTTGGGGCCATGTGGGAAATCAAACAGGTAAGTCATAATTTTATCTGTATATTTATAGTCACTGTTGGTGGCAAGAAATACTTTCCCTACTTCCTTCATCTGACTCAAAAGCAAAGGCAATTTTCCATCTTTGACTACATACTTATCAAGATATTCAACTGTCTTTTCTTTAAGGGAACCCTTGAAATGAACCAAGTCAACAGCATCCCCGACATCCTGGAACATACTCCGGTAAGACATGAAGAGGTTCCCATCTTTAAATCCTGTTTCACAGCTGGTATATCTGGGACAATTAGTAAAAAAAATCTACTAGGCAGGCCAACAGGTAGGTCTCTGGTAGGTTGAATTACGTATTCAGAATGTAAAATCTTTCAGTGTTAAACTTGCTATTTAATTAGACATTTTAAAGAAATTAAATCACTGATGAGAGCCCATTAGTAGCTGTTTATCTTAGTCACAATAAGGTAATAAGGAAGAGAAGCAATTAAGAGTATAAAATATTGACATTACCCCACTATAGAACAAGAAAATTCTCAAAAGAATAATTTGTTTTTTCAATATTAAAGTAGCCTTGCCAGGTTTTAATTTTAAATTTTTCCTTTTAATTGTCAGACAAGAGTACATATTCTAAAATTCCATTTATATGAAATTCAAAACAGACAAAAACAATATGTAGTGGGCAGAATCCAGATCAGCTGTCATCTGGGAAAGAGTTGAAAATGTATGGAAGGAGAAACACTAAGTGGAAAAATGCACAAGGGATTTTGGAACTGATGGAAATGTTCTGTATTTTTATTGTGGTGGCCACATTCACATAGGTGTATACATTTGCCAAAATGCATCAAATTATGTAATTTAAATGGGTACAATTTACTTTATGCAAATTATATCTGACTAAAGTAGTTTGGTGTTTTGTGGGGTTTTTTTTAAATAATGTTCGTAGGGTAAGTGGTAAGAGCAAAAAAGACAACAGAAATAGTCAAAGGCAGAATAACACAGTAAAAACGTTTTTGAAATAATGAAAATAGTTCAAATTCTAGCACAGTTAAAACTAGAAATGTATTTAATCCCATCTGTAAAATGGGACTAACAACTCACAGGATAGCTGTAAAAATTAAATGAGATAGTTAACACTATACCTGATACATCACAGAAACACAACTCAGATTAGTTGAATCTATACCTACCAATGTTAAATATTAAAATAAAAGCAAAAAAATAAGTAACAGATACATGGAGTAAATCATAAAATAACCTAAAGAAAATAATTTTAGATGCCAATTTTAAAAGAAAATGGTTGAAAAGACAGACAGTACTGCAGGTAAAGGGAATGTGCAGAACAGAAACGGATAGAAGGAAGTCGTGTAGGAGATGTCAAAATTAGCATGCCTGTGGCAGCAAGTTTATAAAAGGGAGCATAATAATAAAAATAAAAGTAAAAAACACCACCAAGGCAATCTTCCCATCTAATGCAAATATTCATTTAAATTTTACATTATAGTTACTTCATCCAGTTGATGCTATAGCACAAGATAAATACCTTCACGTTTAAAGTGGGGGAAAAGTTCAGTCTTTCTGTTGAAAAAACATAAATGCTTACATTCATCTGCTTCAGTCTCTTGGAGGTTAGCCATAGCTCTTTCTCAAAAAAAAAAAAAATTATTATTAAAATATAATTATAGCTAAGCAACATATGGACTTGCTGTGCAGCTGTCACTGCATTCCTAAAATTATGAAACCCTTTACATTTTCCAGAATCTGAATCCTCTCTAAGTGATTATTTTGGAAATCAAGATATAAAATAATCTCAAGAGAACTATTCAGCTACAAGAATTATTTCATGGCATGATACTTAATGTAAGATCAGGATTCTTAAACATTTATAATTCTAAAGTGTTTTTACATGTATACATTTAAATGTTTTGTTTTTTTTTTAAATAATGCAGAATTAGCATTCCTATGGCATTCAAACTAACTTAAGCCTTAAATTAAGATTCTACATATTTGGCAGAGTAATTCCTCTCTATAGTTTATATACGGAACAGAAAAGTGTCATTTCAACATTTTCTCTAGGAAGAGATAAATAAGATAGCCAGTATAACATTAGCTAACTTAGTTTCCAGAATGAGAGAAATGTATAAGGAGAATGAGATGCACAATGGGAGACAAAATGTTAGAGGGCAATAATACTGACCTTTAAACAATGTAGCAGCAATGTAGCTATGGTGAAGACAACAAAGCTACAAATTAAATTAATTCAAGTCCTTTAGTAAGAAAGGATGTAATGTAGTGACAGCTAACAAACAAGGTTTTATCTGCTTCATGTAACATCAGAGCAATACTCTTGGCTCATAGTAGAACATGTGGAGACTAAAGAATGACCTTATCTACTATTGCTTTCTTGGGCCCATATGTTCCATATCAAAGTAATAACTGAAATATTTATGAAACATAAAAAATTATTGATGTGTTACATCATCAGAATAAATAATTTTTCACTTAAAATTTTCTTCATGAAGACAGTATTTTATACTATAAAACAGTTTTCAAAGCCTTTCCTATATATACAGGGGTGGGCAAAAGTAGGTTTATAGTTGTAATATGAATAAATACAATAATAAATTAATGAGAATAAACTCTGTGTGTCATGTACTCACAACAGTAAACCTACTTTTCCCCACCCTTGTATATAGACATAAAAAGGAGGTATCTACTGTGTTTCCCCGAAAATAAGACATCCTCCGAAAATAAGACCTACTTACAGGTTTCCTTCTGAGTGAAATATAAGGCATCCCCCCAAAAATAAGGCCCTCCCTAGGCTAAACATGAGAGATTTGGTCCACTGATTCTGAAAGAAATGGAGTCACAAGAAATTCACCAGGAAATTCAGGAATTGGATTGTTATGATGGTGGTCCAGAAGATGATGACATGATTGTCATTGAATAAATGAGTAAATTCTTGATACTGTAGGATTCAGTTTGTCTGGTTTGTGTTGACAACTACCGTACTACCGTACCGTATACAGGTAATAAATTTCTTTTATTTTCATTTAACAATAAATGTGTACCGTATTCTTCTTCATGGAAAAATAAGACATCCCCTGAAAATAAGACCTAGTGCATCTTTGGGAGCAAAAATTAATATAAGACACTGTCTTATTATCAGGGAAACAGGGTAGTTTAAGAACTATAAGTTAAGAAAAAAAGTGTTTTAATGAGATTAATAATAAAATACTAGTTAAGATCCACTACTGTTTTTTATTTTGTTGTTGTTGTTAAAAGAGATTTTGGAAGGCTGATACTGCTAAAGATTACTTTTTTTTTTAAAATATATTTTATTGATTTTACACAGAGAGGAATTGAGAGGGACAGAGAGTTAGAAACGTCGATGAGAGAGAAACATCGACCAGCTGCCTCTTGCACACCCCTCACTGGGGATGTGCCTGCAACCAAGGTACATGCCCTTGACCGAAATCAAACCCACGACCTTTCAGTTCGCAGGCCAATGCTCTATCCACTGAGCCAAACCGGTCCTGGCAAGATTATTTATTATTTTTAAAATGAGGAATGTAAGTCTTTCACATCAACTTCAAATGGCTAAAGAGATGACAGTGAAAGAAGTCCCTTTAAATATAATTTAAAGATTTTATTTCTATAAATAAACTTAATTTATTTAACAACTAGAGACCAGGTGCACAAAATTCCTGCACTGCGGGTAGGTGGGGTGTCCCTCAGCCCAGCCTGCACCCTCTCCAATCCGGAACCCCTTGGGGGATGTCCAAATGCCATTTTAGGCCAAATAATGCAGGGATCAGGCCTAAACCAGCAATCGAAGATCCCTGTCACAATCCGGGACTGCTGGCTTTTAACTAACCTGCCTGCCTGATTGTCCCTAACCACTTCTGCCTGCCAGCCTGATCACCCACTAACCACTCTCTTGCCAGCCTGATTGATGTCTAACTGTTCCCCTGCCTGCCTGTTTGCCCCCAACTTCCCTCCTCTGCCAGCCTGGTCACCCCTAACTGCCCTCCCCTACAGACTTGGTTGCCCCCAACTACCCTCCCTTTCAGGCCTGGTCCCTCCCAACTGCCCACGCCCCTGCTGGCCATCTTGTAGTGTCCACATGGGGGCAGGATCTTTGACCACATGGGGGCAGCCATCCTGTGTGTTGGAGTGATAGTAACTTTGCATATTACTCTTTTATTAGATAGGATAGAGGCCTGGTGCATGGGAGGGGGCCAGTTGGTTTGCCCTGAAAGTTGTCCAGAATCAGAATGGAGTTCCCTTGGGCCATGGGGCGGCCTAGGTGAGGAGCCTGTGGTAATTTGTAGGATGGCCACACCCCCTGGCGACCAAGAGGAGGCCCTGGTCTGAGATTTATTTATCTTCTACAATCGAAACTTTGTAGCCTGGAGTGGAGCCAAGCCTTTTGCTTGCTCCATGGCGGCAGCCATTTCTGTTGGGATTTATTTATCTTCTATAATTGAAACTTTGTAGCCTTAAGTGGAGGTCTGGGCCGGCCAGGTGTGCAGAAAGCTTGGCTTCCTCCATCGTTGGGAAAACCCAAGCCTCCCTCTCCTGATCTCTGAGTGGCCATAGACATCTTGGTTGGGTTAATTTGCTTACTCATTCCTGATTGGCTGGTGGTCGTGGCTGGTAGGCATGGCTGGTGAGTGTAGCAAAGTAATGGTTAATTTGCATTTCTCTTTTATTAGATAGGATGGTGTTCCTTGCAAGTTGGTTAAAGACATTGCTAAACTTGAGCTCACTCCTCTATGTAAATGACTAATTTCAGAATCAGTATGTCCAAACAATGAGATTTTATTATATAGTTCTTAATAGGATCTTATGCTAGTTAGCTGCCCTCAGGTTATTTTAATTTCTCATAGTTTTTAAATATGAAATATCTGTTCAAATGGCAAGGAATGTCCTAAATTAGAAATTATACTTCATTCACTCCTTTTACTCCAAATACTCACACAAAGGTCATCACTATTAAATTTAACACTTACTTTGCCACACCCTTATTCAAAGACTCTCTGGAACCTGGTAGTCTAATTCCTTTCTTATTCTTTCACAAACTCCCCTCACTCTGTCAAGGACTAAATTATCTCAGGGTTTCACTTTCTTAGTCTTTTCTCTTCCTCTTACTTTGAACTACCACCTTCATGCAGTTACTGCTGCCTACCTATACCACCAGCCTACAAACTTTCTCCTGCATTCAAAAACCATATATCTAAAGACCTGAAGTAGAGGTTCAAAAACTTTAGGATACATCAGAATCATCTGGAGGACTTATTCAAAATTAGATTTCTAAGCCCCACCCCCAAAGTTTTTTTATTTCCAAGGTCTAAGAATTTGCATTATTAGTAAGTTTCCAGGTGGCACACCCTTTGAGAACCATTGGCCTACAGAATTCTCCATTGGAAAAGCCATAGGACCTTAATCTCAACACACCTAATGGATCTCCCACCATCTTTTCCAGTCACCTCCAAACCTTTCTCTACACAGCAACTAAAGTGATCATTCTAAACCTGATCATTTCTTGATCCTTTAAAATATTCTAACAGATTCCAAGGAATCTTAAGGCAAAAAAAACAAAATCTTTAACATGGTTTATCAAGCTTTGCATGACCTAGTCTGCCTACTGCATCATATGCTATTATTCTCTTTTTTTATACTCCAGCCACAGTGAATTCTTTCAGTGTCTAGCAAAAGCCAAGTTGTTTGCTGTTCCAAGATATTTAAACAATATGTGCTGCCTGAAATATTGTTTTTACTCTGCTCAAGTATTTATCCGTGCCTCCTCTCCCTCACTAGGTGAGCAAATTCTTATGTCACCCCATTTTTCTTCTTCTTAGCACTTTCCACAATGGAGATTATACAATGAATTGTGCAATTAACAGTTTACTCTCTGTTCCTCACTCTTCCCACATACACAATTAAGAGTTTACTCTCTGTTCCTCACCTTTCCCACATGACTTCTCAAAGAAGTCACATGTTTATCTAGCTCCCACTGAATTTTCAGCCCCTTGCTTAGTAACTTGCATTCAAATTATCTATTGAGTTAAAAATTTGTCTTGTAACATTATTTTGAAACCTCAAAAGAAAAGGTATTATTAAAAAGAAACTATCCATTCATCTACTGATGGGCACTTGGATTGTTTTCAAATCAATTATTGTAAATAACGCTGCTGCCGAAGCCAGTTTGGCTCAGTGGATAGAGCGTCGGCCTGCGGACTCAAGGGTCCCAGATTCGATTCCGGTCAAGGCCATGTACCTTGATTGCGGGCACATCCCCAGTAGGGGGTGTGTAGAAGGCAGCTGGTCGATGTTTCTCTCATCGATGTTTCTAACTCTCTATCCCTCACTCTTCCTCTCTGTAAAAAATCAATAAAATATATTTACAAAAAAAAAAAAAAAAAAGAAGTAAATAACGCTGCTAAGAACACAGGGGTGCATATATTTTTTCTGAATGGTGTTTTAGGCTTCTTAGGATATATTCCTAGAAGTGGGATCACTGGGTCAAATGGAAGTTCCACTTTTTATTTTTTGAGGAAACTCCTCACTGTTTTTACACAATGGAATACTGTGTAACTATACAAAGGAAGGATCTCTTATCCTTCCAGACAGCACGGAGGGACATGGAGAATATTTTGCAGGGTGAAATAAGCCAGTCAGAGAAAGAAAAGCACCACATGATCTCATTTATATGTGGAATCTATTAAACCAGTGGTCAGCCATATGTGGCTCCTTGGCCCCTTGAGTTTTTAGCAAAGGCCAGCTTAGGAGTACCCTAATTAAGTTAATAACAATGTACCTACGTATATAGTTTAAGTTTAAAAAATTTGGCTCTCAAAGAAATTCCAATAGTTGTACTGTTGATATTTGGCTCTGTTGACTAATGAGTTTGCCGACCACTGTATTAAACAAAATAAATGACAAACAAAATAGATCCAGAGACAATGAAGCAAGTAACAGACTGATGTATTTCAGAGGGGGGTGGGGGAAAGATTTTAACCAAAGAATTTATATTCATAACCTATGGACAGCCAATATGCATAACCTATGGACAGACAATAGTATAGTGAAGGCCTGGGGAGGGAGCAGGAGTAGGGGAGAGGGGAGCCAATGGAGGGAAAAAGGGCCATCTGTAATACTTTCAAGAGAGAAGATAAACTTAAAATATTTTAAATAATTAATTTTTTAAAAAAGACTAGCCCTGGCTGGGTGGCTTGATCATCCACACACCAAAAGGTAGACGGTTTGTTCCCCTGGCCAGGGTGCCTACAAAAAGCAACCAATCAATGTTTCTCTCTGTCTCTCTCTCTCTCTCTCTCTCTCTCTCTCTCTCTCTCTCTCTCTCTCTCTCTCTCTCTCTCCCTCCCTCCCTCCCTCCCTCCCTCCCTCCCTCCCTCCCTCCCTGTCTCTCTTCACATCTCTCTAAATATCACAAAGATATTTAAAAGAAAAACATGTTGTAATAAAAATTAAAAACATATTCTTAGGTGAGGATTTAAAAAAAGCGGTGTGGGCGGACAAGAGATTTATTTTTATCATTCATTAATACTTACAAATTAGGTAGCTTCTCAGACTGTATCATCTGGAAGTTTAACTTAAGAAAAATAATACCTTAAAAATATAAAATAAAATCTTCCCATCACAAGCCCCTCTATGCAACAAGATATCTAGAGGTATAGCATTGCTTGCTAGAGGCCCAGTGCACAAAATTTGTGCATGGGGGAGGGGGGAAGTTTCTTTAGCCCAGCCTGCACCCTCTCCAATCTGGGAACCACTCAGGGGATGTCTGCTCACAATCGGGGACGAATGGCTCACCTGCCTGCCTGCCTGCCTGATTACCCCTAAACCCTCTGCTTGCTGGCCTGATCGCCCCTACCTTGCCCCCTGCTAGCTCAATCACCCCTAACCTCTCTGCCTGCCTGCCTGCCTGATTGCTCCTAACTGCCTTCCCATGCCAGCCTGATCTTGTCCCTAACTGCTCTTCCCTGCCGGCCTGATCGCCCCTAACTGCCTCTGCCTGCCTGATTGCCCCTAACTGGCCTCCCCCGTCAGCCTGATCTCGCCTACCACTGCCCTCCCCTGCAAGCCTGATCTCGCCCACAACTGCCATCCCCTGCTGGCCTTATCCCCCTAACTTCCTCTGCCAGGTCAACCCAGTCTAATTAACACATTACCCTTTTAGTAGTATAGATTATATAGTATTGCTTAAATGGTCGGGGGGGGGGGGCTTTTTCATCAGGAGGAGATGCTTTTAGCAGACAAAAACGTGTAATCCCTATATCTAGACTTATAGCCAACCATATGCACTATACTGCCAAGCCTGTCATTAAAAAATTGAACCACTTTCTTACACCTTACACAAACAGCAGTTGCCCTTAAAACCCCCACCTTAGGTTCTGCCTTCATAGTTCACCCAGATTAGGTTCTGATTGGTCGATTTTTATGACACTACAAAAGCTCCACCTCTTAGGCAGCCATTGGCTCCTCACAGCTCACCCAGATTTGGTTCTTTTTTTAAAATATATTTTATTGATTTTTTATAGAGAGGAAGAGAGAGGGATAAAGAGTTAGAAATATCGATGAAAGAGAAATACTGATCAATTGCCTCCTGCACGCCCCCCACTGGGGATGTGCTCCCGCAACCAAGGTACGTGTCCTTTACCAGAGTCGAACCTGGGACCTTTCAGTCCACAGGCCAACGATCTATCCACTAGCCAAACCAGTTTTGACCAGATTTGGTTCTGATTGGCCAGTTTCTATGCCAGTCAGCATGTCCAGGCCTATACCTGGGTCTGATCAGAGAGACGGGGCTGATCAGTAGTCCCCACCAGAGGCCGGAAGAGAAAGAGAGGCTTGGCTCCCTGCGAGCAGGCTTAACTGCTGACCTCTAGGAGAGCAAGAGAGGCTTGACTGCTGATGAGGCCCAGAGAGAGAATCAGGGTCTGATCCGCAGCCTGCTTCTCTCTCCAGGCCTCACCAGCAGCCACAGCCGCTAATGATCAGCCCTGCCTTTCTCTCTCTCTGAGAGGTCAGCAGTTCAGCCCGGAGTTCGGTAGAGCCTGTGGTTGTTACAACCCTGGCTCATTATATATGTAGATTATCTGCACTACCAGAGTGTAGCACTGATATTCAAAAGCCATTCAGTAATAAGTGTATAAGGCAGCCTAAGATAATTTTTGCCGCCCTAAAACTTAATTTACTTGTAAATCTTCATCAAAGAGTACACTGAGGCAACAGAAATAGTTTTAGATCGTACTAGAAAATAAGATGAAGTAGCTGCCTGGAATTAAATCTCAACATGGATAACCATAAACACAAATTACATATTAAGTATGAATATAACCAAGAATTAAAATATCATGCATATAACCAAGAATTATTATGTAAACACATGCTCTACAGATTCTGATCTCCTTTAAAGTGAAAAGAATACCTGACATCGATAATTCATTCATCAATTCTTGTTCTCTGAAATGCAAGCTAAATTAGCATAGCACTGGCCTAAGTGGCAAACACAGACTAACAAGTATAACTACTTTAAGATATAATTTTAACTAATATAACAGAGTTTACATACAAATACAAGGTTATCTTCATTTAGAGTAGTCATTTTTAGAGACCATTTCAAGTTGTCACCACACAAAGCAATTTTAGAACTCCTCTTTTCTAATCATTTTCTTAGCTATCTATAGGTTTTATTCCTTTGGTTACTTTTTTTTTTTTTTTTAACTAAAATGGCATTTCTCATGTTGATCCTTAATTTTATGTATGAAATTCCATTCAGAATGACTTCCCACTCTTTCCAAATACCAAATCCATTTTCTAAAGATGCCATTTCCCACCATAGAATGTAGATTAAAAGAATGAGGCTGGGAAGGTGGGGGCATGTGCTGGAGGGCAGGAGCGGGTGGGGAGAAGTCAATAGGAGGAAAAGGAGACATAAGTAAAACTTTCAACAAAAAATTAAAAAAAAAAAAAGAATGAGGCTGAAGGCACTAAAGAAATGACAAAGCTGTCATTCAAAAGTATTTTTGAATAACAGTGACATTACTAAAAATAAATTCAAGCTAACTCTTAGACATATAAATCCTAGTATGTTTACTTAGAAACTGGTCACATTTGTATTTGTATTCAGCTCATAGGCCTGATCCCTAACTTCTGGTTTTGCAGAATAACAGATCATGTAATGCAAAAGTGAATTAATTCAAACTACAGACTAAGAAATGGAACAAGTTTTAAGAATAAAATCTGGTGATCTACTATAGCAACATGGCTTGGGAGACAGTATAGTACGGTATACTAAAAACAACATGGCTATAAATGACATAGGCTAACGTTCAACTTCTTTCTTGCCTCCTAGACTGGGCATGTTACTTGAACATGGAGTCTGTACAACATGAATAAGTAGGTCCATAAAATGGAAATAATACCATCTATTTCAGAACTGTTATAACACTATTATATATTATCTTTTGGGAATTCTAGCCCCTAACATCTTTTAGGAATCCTCAAAAGAACCTAATAGACTATCTATTCCAAACTTTCCATTTTACTAAGACCCACAGAGACCAAGTGGCTGCCAAGGTCACACGGTTACTTACTTAATAGGAAAGACAACACGTCTGGCAGGTTCATATTTTGCCAGTGCATCTGTTTACTAAATCAGTTGGTGTTCGTAATTCTAGGTTGTACAAGCCTATCTGTGACAGAAGGTCTTAAAGAGGGTTTCTGAGACAGCAATAAATCAAGGCCATCAAAAGACAGTGTTAGCAAATATGATACTGGCAATCATACAGTAATAATCTAGTCTTATATATTAAATGTCTCCCTTGGATTTTGTCTGTTTTTAAAATTGGATATTTTAATTTACTACCTGATTCAACATACATTTTCAGTTTTCTTGAAAGATCCTTTTCTAAGGAAAATATGAACCTGGCTTTAAATCAGGATACTAGAAAAAAAAATGAATGTGTTTCTCATTTGTTAAGTATGGTAACTGGTTACAATAAACCAAAAGTTACCCAGTTTCCTACAAGTAAAATTTATATTTATACTTAAGCAGAGGGTTCTTTACAAAGGATCAAAGCTTGAAATGTAAGATCTCAAGTTAATTTAAGACAATCTTAAAGAATTTTATTATTGATTTTCTTAATCCCCCAAAACCATTTCTTCATATATTTTAATACAGATTATGAATGGCTTTCTATCTTGAACATTAGAGAAAAAAAAATACCTGAATATTTCACTCTGGTCTAGATGCTTCTGGATTTTGAATTCTAGGTGTAAATTACCACAATGAAAGAAATCATCATCTTTAAGTTATCATGTAAGTAACCAAGACATAGTGACATTTCTGCTTGCCAATTCAAAAAGATCTATGAGAACCAACATGATTTTTAATACCTAAGAATGACTACCAAAAATAAAACTCTGGAGATAATTCTTATATTGAAATTATGATCCTGAAAGAAAACTGATCAATATAACAAAACAAAAAACCTTAGGGAATACCAAAAAATCACATATTTTCTGAATTTAATTAAAATCATAATTTGTCTTACAGCCACAAAATGTATCACTGATTAATTCCAACTACTTACTGGTTTTCATCATTTAGAGAGAATCTATGGACATGACAGCTGGAGTTATTTGTGTGGAACAGCAGGAGAGAGATATACTTATCTAGGGAATAAGAAATATAGCTGTTCAGAAGGGATAGAAACGAAAGACAAAATGGAAAATACTTATGTCAAAATGGATCATTTAAAAGTGTGGATCAATATTTAAAAGAAACTAGTGTTTCATAAAATCAACATAGATTTCTTTATTTCAAATTCATAAATAAACCTCCCCCATGAATTCCACGCATTTCCTAAGAGGAGAAAAAAATCCTTTACTGTAAGATGTTTCTTTCAGTTTAAAGTTTCAGGTTAACTCGGTTTTTACGGCAATGGTTCTCTGAGGGGTGAGTTTGTCCCCAGGGGATATCTGCAATATACAGGGACATTTTTGGCTATAACTCCGAGAGGTGCTACTAGCATCTAATGAGAACCAGGATGCTGCTGTACATTCTGCAATGCACAGGCCAGCCACTCACAACAATATGTAGCCCAAAATGTCAACAGTTTCAAGCTGAGAAAGCCTGCTCTAAGGGAACTCTTCAGACTTTTAAAGAAAAATTTTTGTAGTTTCTCTCTGCTCTTCATTGTGTGTGTGTGGGGGGGGGAGGGAGAGAAAAAGAGAAAGAGAGATTTTTATTGATTTCAGAGAGAAAAAGGGAAAGAGAATTAGAAACATTAATGATGGGACGATAGGAGAGAATCATTGATAGGCTGCTTTCTGCATTCACCTTACTGGGGATCGAGTCCACAACCCAGGCATATGCCCTGACTGGGAATCGAATTGTGGTCTCCTGGTTCATGGGTTACACTCAACCACTGAGCCACAACAGCCTGGCATCTGCTTGTTACTCTTATGTCAGCAGTTTCAAGCTGAGAAAGCCTGCTCTAAGGGAACTCTTCAGACTTTTAAAGAAAAATTTTTGTAGTTTCTCTCTGCTCTTCATTGTGTGTGTGTGTGGGGGGGGGGAAGAGAGAGAAAAAGAGAAAGAGAGATTTTTATTGATTTCAGAGAGAAAAAGGGAAAGAGAATTAGAAACATTAATGATGGGACGATAGGAGAGAATCATTGATAGGCTGCTTTCTGCATTCACCTTACTGGGGATCGAGTCCACAACCCAGGCATATGCCCTGACTGGGAATAGAACTGTGGTCTCCTGGTTCATGGGTTACACTCAACCACTGAGCCACAACAGCCTGGCATCTGCTTGTTACTCTTATGTCAGCAGTTTCAAGCTGAGAAAGCCTGCTCTAAGGGAACTCTTCAGACTTTTAAAGAAAAATTTTTGTAGTTTCTCTCTGCTCTTCATTTTGTGTGTGTGTTGGGGGGGGGGGAGAAAAGGAGAAAGAGAGAGAGATTTTTATTGATTTCAGAGAGAAAAAGGGAAAGAGAATTAGAAACATTAATGATGGGATGATAGGAGAGAATCATTGATAGGCTGCTTTCTGCATTCACCTTACTGGGGATCGAGTCCACAACCCAGGCATGTACCCTGACTGGGAATCGAACTGTGGTCTCCTGGTTCATGGGTTACACTCAACCACTGAGTCACAACAGCCTGTGGGAATAGAGAAAAGCTTTAGGATTTTATGATTGGTCTGAATGCAGACACATGGACTGCTCTCTGGTTCCTCACAGCCTGTTAAGATTTGGCTATTGGCCCTCAGAGAGTCATAATAACATATGCTCATATATATATATATTGGAACAGTATCCAGTAGATCTCCTAACTTGGTCCCACCTCAGCTCCTGTTGGTATTAGTACTATTAGAGCCTCAAATACCTCTTTTATGCAACTCATGTTTATAATTAAGGCAACATTAGCTGCCTAACTAACAAATTCCAAATTTTCAATCACAATGTAATTAAAAATGTTCATTAAAATTAAAGTCTAGTGTGGGTGCTCCTATTTGGTGCACAGCTTTTTTCCACATGCTAATTTAGGGACTCTAGATCCTTTCAACCTTATGGCTCTATCAACTCATAAGAGCCTCAGCCTCTACATCTGGCCTCTGGGTGGAAAAAGAGAAAGTAGAGGAAGAATACCTGCTTTCAGTCACCTCAACCCAGAAGTTACAACATATTTCCACTCACATTCCAATGGCAAAATCCAGTCACATGACCCCACCTCAATGGAGGGAGGATGGTGATAGAGGAGAAAATGATTGAGAAATTATTTCATTGGCTGAGCCACCACTTTCCAGTTTGAACTATTCCACAAGAAAGAGCACAAACTATGTTGGACCTTGAGCTGAATCTGCCATAGCCGCTCTACCCACAACTTCATTCGCTTGGTCCCTCCCTAGCCTCATGACAGACTTGCTGGCTCCCTACTAATTTCTAATCACTTCACTGTGATTATGTAAAGACTTCCAGACGTCTTTCATACCACATAAGAACCATGGAGAACTCACAGGATGCACCGCTGGGTCTCACTCTGATTAAATACACCATTTTCTTCCCCTGAAGCCACCACATGTCAACATAGGGCTAGGTATAGGGCAATGAGCTAGTAAATGGCTGCACAGGTTCTGAATTTAAACAGTTGGATCCCCGAGCCTATACTATTCTGCCTCTCCATACTTCCCTTTTATTGTTAAGAGTATTACAATGTTACCTTTTATTCTCCCCATTGCCTCCCTCCACCCAGTACCCAACCCACCCAGGCCTTCATAACCTTATTGCCTATGTCCATAGATAATTCATATATACATATAACATTTTTGGTTAATCTCTCCCCATTCCCTCCCTTCCCTCTGAGATTTATCAGTCTGTTCCATGTTTCCATAGTTCTATTTTATTCATCAGTTTATTTTGCTGTTTAGATTCCTTGTTCATTTATTTTGGTTTTAATTCAATTGTTGATAAATATGTACTTCTTGCCATTTTATTGTTCATACTTTTTATCCCTCCTCCTTCCTCTTTCTCCTCTTTTTAAAGAATATCCTTCAACATTTCATGTAACTTATGTAGTTTGGTGGTGATGAGCTCCTTGAACTTTTTCTTGTCTGAAAACTCTTTATCTGACCTTTAATTCTAAATGAGAGTTTTGCTGGGTAATCTTGGTTGTAGGTCCTTGCTATTCATTACTCTGAATACCGTATTTTTCGGACCATAAGACGCTCCGGACCATAAGACGCACCAGTTTTTAGAGAAGGGAAATGAAGAAAAAAAGATTCTGAAACAAATAGTGTCCTAAAATATTTTATGTGCATTAAAACCCAACATCACAGTCATAAACACATGTAATCAACCCTGTAAAGTAAACAGCAGCATTTAGAACCATTTTAGAGCCGGGCAAGCACACAGAGACCACACAGAGCCGGGCAAGTAAAAAAACTTTTTTTTAAAGTGTATGTGTAGGCTATATTTGGACCATAAGACGCAGGGACTTTTTCCCCCCACTTCTGGGGGAAAAAAAGTGCGTCTTATGGTCCGAAAAATACAGTAGTTCTTGCCACTCCCTTCTGATCTGCAAACTTTCTGCTGAGAAATCAGCTGCCTGTCATATGGGTACTCCCTTGTAGGTAACTAATTGCTTTTCCCTTGCTGTTTTTGAGATTCTCTCTTTGTTTTAACCTTAGGCATTTTAATTATGACATGTCTTGGTGTAGTCCTCTTTGGATGCCTCTTGGTTGGGACTCTCTGAGCTTCCTCATATTTCATATGCTTGAAGTTGTCCCAGAGGCTCCTTACCCTATCTTCATATTTTTGGATTCTTTTTTCTTTTTGCTCTTCTATACTGGGTGTTTTTTGCTTCCTCATATTTCATATTGCTGATTTGATTCTCAGAATCCTCTACTCTACTGTTAAATCCCTGTGAATTATTCTTTATTTCAGTTAGTGTATGCTTAATTTCTGACTGGTCCTTTTATATGTCTTTGAAATTCTAAGATCCTTGTAAGTCTCACTTAAGCCTCTTGAAGCTCTCTTTTGAGTCCCTTGAAGGTCTCACTAAGATCCTTGAGCAACCTTATAAACCATTGTTTTGAACTCCGTATCCAATAGTTGCTTGCTTCAATTTCATTTATTTCTCTTTCTGGAGATTTCTTCCATTCTTTCATTTGTGACATTTTTCTTTATTTCCACATTTTGGCTGCTTCCCTGTGTTTGTTTCTATGTATTAGGTAGAGCAGCTATGTCTCCTGGAATTGATAAAGTGGCCTTGAGTAGTAGGTGTCCTGTAGGGCCCAGTGGCTCAGGCTTCTCAGTCCCCTAAGCTGGGCACTCTAGGTACACCACTATGTGGGCTGTGTGCACAGTCTTGTAGCTGAACCTTGATTACTGCTGGCATCATTGGAACTGACCTCCAGGCCAATTGACTGTGAGGACCAGTTGCAACTACAGTAAAAGAGCTGCTGTGGGGCTGTAGTGCTCACTGAGTCTGCTCCATGAGTGTGGCACTTGTGGATGTGTAGAGTTGTAATCTGGTATGATCTTAAGCTATCCATCAGGTGCACTGGCTCTGGGGCCTCCCAAGAGATGCAAACTCAGCCACTGCCTGAGGCTACCCAGCAAGAGCTATCAAGTGATCTACAAATGGCTACTATTATATTTGTATTGTGCTTGGAAGTGCCCAGGCGAGGCCCAATTGTGAAGTAAGGCAGGCTGGTGGTAGTGACAGGTCTTGAGCCTCTTACTGATAAGTTTGGCACATGCTGATGCCAGCTGCTGCTTGTTTAAGAGATTTTAGCAAAGCCTGAAGCCTGAGCCAGGACAGGCCATTCATATGGAAAAGCCATTGCAAACAGCTTGGGTGGGGCTGCAAGTTGAATGGGGCAGGGTCTCAAGGAATCAGAAGGGTGTAACAAACAGTGTGAGGTAAGCTGATGGAAACTCAGTTATTCCCACTAGTCAGCTCAAAGTTGGGGGGGTGGAAGTGGGAGGGCTATCCTGAGAGCACCTCCATCTGGAAGAAAGCCACCCCCAAGTTCCTGCCCAAATGCTATACAATCCAGTTCCTCCCTGTGTGTTCCTGGGTCTTCCAATGCTGCTGTCCAGCACTGGAGCTCTGAGAGAGCAGGACCAAGTAAGTTTGTGTGTTAGCCCTTTAAGAGGGATTGCCTGAGTCTCCAGCAGCCTCCATGTAACTCAGCCACAATTCCTGCTGGTTTTTACACCCTGAAGTTATGGGCACTTCTCTTCCCAGCTCTGAAGCCCTTTGCTCCTCACCAAAGCCTCAGAGATATCCCTCCCCATTAAAACATGCCACATGTGGGTATCAGATCAGCCCGTTCCAGCCCTCTGCCCTTACTACCAGTCTCAACATATTTTTCTTCTTTACTTCTCTAGTTGTAGGACTTGCATTCAGCTAGCATTCAGGTGGTTCTGAATGAAGATTGTTATATGTTTTAGCTGTAATTTTGATGTGGTTGTGGTTTACCTACGCCACTATCTTGGTTCTCTCCCTCAAGTATCCACAACTTGCAAAACAACCTAGAAACTGGTACAAACTCCCTCCTATGATACACAGCACTGTTTTTCTTCATTTCTGGATTGCTAATCTTAAATGTTATAGTCAAAACAATAGGCAAAATTATACAGTAAGCATAGCTAGTTTTCCGAAGTTCCTCACCTTCCTCTTCACTTGAACAATGTACCTATGCCCTAATATCCAATGCATCCTACCTCATTATTCTAACCCAATAATAATGTTACTTAGACTGGACTGTTCTGCTCATGGTAATAAGGCCGAGGTTCTCGGGGTACTGCTGAAATAAGCATTTTCTCTCTCTCTCTCTCTCTCTCTCTCTCTCTCTCACACACACACACACACACACACACACACACACACACACACACGCCCCGCTGTGGGAAGATGGGATATGGAAAGAGGCTTTATTTGAGTAAAGTTACATTCCTCACATTATAATATCCCATTTCCCCCAAGCCAGTCCTGAAATAGGGGCTGCTGGTAGTGCAGTAAAGCCAGGGCCCAGAGCTTCCGTTCCATGTTGTAGTCAGGTACAGTTTAGCATCCCAGCTAATTAAAGTCCATTAGTCCATGTGTGGAGTCCAACATGGCCATGAGCCATGTGGGCAAAGGGGAGCACAGCCCCTGACACAGGGAAGCCAGGAACCCAGCATGCCAGAGAGATGAGAGGGAACTTTCTTTATTTGGAAATTTAAATGCTGTGGCCACCCCCATTCTGGCCAGTGACTGGCTTCCAGATGTGACTGACCCACAAGCAGGGAGGCCCCTTCCCGCCTCACTCAGACCATTACTGGGCATGTGTCTAAACTGCCTTTGTCCAGTCCCTTTCCCGTCAATCAGCAGGGGACAGACTTGCAGTGATAAATGCAGCTTTTTGGCAAAGCTGCATAAATGGCATGTCTATATTACATAACCTCCACTTTCCTCCTTTTTCCTGTTAAATAATAACCACATTATAACAGCATCTCTACCACTTCCCCAACCCTATCAAAACATGCCTACACATATTTCATAATTTCCTCAGGTACCTTATCCTTCTTTGTTAGACAATATATAATCTGATAAAGTACTTCTGCTAATACGTGGCATTTGGCAACCAAAAAACAAGTTACTTTAATGGTGGAAAATTCAGCAGGAGATGGCTTAAATAAACTTAACTTAGATTGGTCATGGAAAGAAAAAAGGATTTCCATTATATATATTTGTGGCCTTCAAATACTCTGCATAAAAATCACTCACACCAATTCTGTGCATATCTTATTCTTTAAAAAAAAAAATTAAAGTATGAATTTAAAAAATTAGAACAAGTCACTTTAAAATACTATATCTATCATGTTCTTATACCATTATTTCCAATAGAGCCTGGAAATTCCTAGTAAAAAATGGCAACTGAATAAATAATAAAGAATTACTTGACTTACTGTACTTTTTAAACTTAAAAAATAGGATGTCAGTCAAATACACATAAAATGGGGTAGGAGAGGAATCGAAGTTATATGCCATCTTACTACGAAGTGTATGTTCATCAGATCATAGTCAAAACAGACTCACAAATATCACAAAGTCAAGACCTGTTGTAAGGGACAACTGCAAATAATCTATGTAAGGCAGCATAATTCAGTGGCTAAAGAAGAGGCTCTGAAATCAAAGGTCTCATTAAACTTCAAATTCAAATCCTTTTGATAGGCTCCACCACCTACTACTGAGCCTCCCAGTGACTCAGTCTAATTCAAATTCTGGTTCTATTACCTATTACTTAAGTTCTCAGTACCTGAGGCCTAAAAAGGACAAGAAAATAGCCTGATTTTGGACTGATCATTGTGAGAAATAAATGTGATGACATATGTCAAATACTTTTAAAATAGCATATAGTAGTCAAAACATATTAGCTATTATTATGACGATCAACCACTCCCATTAAGACACTTTTGGGAACTATAATAATCTCCCTTTGAATCTATCAAGTTTTTAACAACCCTAAATCAAAATTTCTCCTCTTAATTCTGAAGAGTCTTCAAACTCTAAAACCATTTCCTCTTTTCTTCAGTCCTCTGTGAATATGGAAGATGATGAGTAACTGGCTTCTTCATCATTTTAAGACCGACTCTTTTCAGTCTTCCTATAATAATAAAATTCCCCTCCAAATATTAGTACAAAGTACAGACTACTCCATAGAGTAAAAACACTACAAAGACTTCACAAAGTATAATGAAATTTTGAAACTCATAAAAGAACCAACAGCTACTGGAACAAAGAGCTTAGATAAGAAATGATGCAGAAGTCTATTAGCATGCTCAGAAAATACTGAATTCTAAAATAAAACACAGCAGGTAGAGATCCTTCATGGTTTATAATCACTCAGATCTCTAGAAACATACAGAGAATATTTTTCGTAGTTTTTCTTCTTAGTAGCAGGAAAATCCCATTTATTCACAACAATGACTAGACAGATGGCATGATAGGTAAAGCAATTTCTTTAAAAACAGATTGTTTAGAAGAAAAGCCTAAAGGCTCAGATTTTCAGCCATATATATCCCTACCTTGAAGCTTTAAAAATATGAGGCATCTACCAATCTTTGTGTTAATATTAAGAAGTAACACAATTAAGCCTCTCATTTCAGGTAGCAAATGCTTGATTGAAAGAAAAGCAAGCATCTAATTTTGCCCTGAAACAATGAATTTTCTGAGACAAACACAGGAAAATGAGTGATGTTTATTTGCATGAAAGGTTTTATTTCTGTGGAATTCTTAGTTTCCAAGGTCTCTATCTCCCTCCATCCCAACACCAGTCCAGGTATGTCTTCAGCTGAGCTACCATTAAAGCTGCTGCCCAGAGTTTCTGCTTCATATTTGCACATCAGACTAGTCAAGCTCCTATTCCCAGCTGTAGTCCATTGCTTGTGGAGTTGGCATGGCCATGGTCCATGTGGCTTCTAGGGCCACATGGCTATGTTGGGAATATGAGTGCAAGGAGGTAGGAGCAAAATTGGAGAAACAAGAGAGAATTCCTTTGCCTGGGAATCATGTATTCCCAAATTTTTTCAGTCTTATACTGGCTTCAACCCTCTAGCCCAGTGGTTGGCAAACTCATTAGTCAACACAGCCAAATATCAATAGTACAACGACTGAAATTTCTTTTACGAGCCAAATTTTTTTAACTTAAACTATATAGCTAAGTACATTGTTATTAACTTAATTAGGGTACTCCTAAGCTGGCCTTTGCTAAAAACTCAAGGGGTCAAAGAGCCGCATGTGGCTTGTGAGCAGAGGTTTGCCGACCACTGCCCTAGCCAATTATCTTAGTTCCAGTTTAGACCAAGCATCTTCCCTATGTGGCCCCTTCACTATGCATACACCAATCTTCCCCTTTGTTTGATCCCTTTCCCCAGTGATCTGCAGGGAATGGAATGGTGGTTCCCTGGGTAGTGTAAAGTTGCAGCCTCCAGCCCAGACAACCATACTTATAATGTCTGGCCTCCCCTTTGTTCCTTTATTATTAATATCAGCAAGCTAGTTACAACGGTAACACTTGGTCAAGTAGATATTAAATTTCTTAAATACACCAAAATATTTTTTAAATATCTGAAGACAAAAAAAAGTTTTAAATAATTTAATGTTTGTTGATTTCCCCTAAGTGCTAAATACTGAGTAAGGCATTTTCATATACATTATGTAATTTCATTCATATGGGATAAGAATTATGAGAAAACTAAGGCCCAGTGATTTGCCCAAGGACACTTGTTTGTATAAGATACAATCAGAAATATAATTCAGATTTTCTGGTCCTATATTTAATTCTCTTGCTTTCACTGTCACTTTCAAAACTCAAGTACTCAAAACCTTAAGTCTTATAAGGTGTGACAATCTTATCTGGAGAGGCGACAGTTCTATTCTGAGAAGAAAAATTCTTCACGTTACCAAAAATGACTCACTGTTTAATCTACTGTGATTGCAAGTTAAATGCTTTGGTTCATGCTATCTACCCCTTTAGGAAACTTGCTTATCTTCAGATATACCGCTTTCAGTATGACCTAACTCAAGAATCACCACCACCAAGAAAGTCCCTGATTAAAAGACCTGCTCCACTCTCCGGAAGCCAATATCATCTTTATTATCTCACAGCTTTGTATCTACTTTGGAATACATTATCACATACTCCTTTTTGTTCTCTAGTCATGTATTTGGAACTACATTTTTTCATTCGAAAACATTTGTAGGATCAATGATGAGCAAAATAGACAAAGTCCTTGCTATCACGGACATATTACACTGTTTGCAACATTAACGAAGTTAAATAACACAGGCAAGGATTCCTTCCCTACAAGGTCTCTGAAGAAAGCCTGCAAACCTGGTAACATTTTTCAGGAGGAAAAATCCCATCTATCAGGGCTTCCAGATGAGACCCTCAGCTTCACACCTTTGAGCAGATATATGAGGGGATGGGGACCAAGGTGGAAGGAAGGAGAAATCTAAAAATCTCTCAGGGGTTTCCCCTATACTGACATGAAATCTTCTCACGTTAGTCCAGATATCTCTTTCTCTGTCCCATTTACAAGGAAACTACTATATATACTTCAGCCACAACTGCAATTGCTATAATCAAGTACCTCTATCAATCTCCTTAAAAACAGCCACCTTCATTATTAAAGTACTTAGAAGCTTTTTATGCAACTTGTATTTACAAATTATTTGTAGATCATATTAGATCATATGTAGATCATAAGCTAGGGCCTATGTCTTACATTTCTGAATCCCCCAATGCTCAGAGATCATTACTATCAATGTGTTCAGCTTTAGAAATAATATAAATATTAAAATGTAATTCTTCAGGTATTGCTATTAGGATAATAATTTTTTAAAATAATATTAGAACGCCAAGTATCAATTCTTTATTTTGACCTTCATGCTTCAATAAAAGTAACCTGTTCTTGGAGGATTATTGATAAACCAAATTTAAATGTACTAAGAACGCTCTCTAGTTAAAGAAATTCTACAATCTGTCCTTAATTGTATATTTCTTATTTTTTTTATGGCTTAGGTGTATCTTTTCGTTTTCTTTAGAATTGTATATTTCTTCTCAAATCATATTTTAAGGGTTTTTCAATTCAAAATGAGACAAAAAACTGGATATTACCAAAGTCCTAAGTGCCATAAATGTGTTCTAAGAAAGATTTGATTAGCCCTGGCTGGATAACTCAGCTGGTTAGTGTATCATCCTGATATGCCAAGGTTGCAGGTTTGATCCTCAATCAGGGCACATTCAAGAAGCAACCAATGAATGCATAAGTAAGTGGAACTATCTATCTCTGTTTCTCTTTCAAAATCAGTAAGTATTTTTTAAAAGAAGCATTTGATTGCCTCTACAATGTAGTAACATTCTAACTGCAAAAATACAGCATCTTTTACAGATCAAATACAATAAGTATTAAATAAATATGATTCAATGAAAGAAAAATAAACCATGATCATTTTTTAATTAAACAGGCATTTCTAAGCACCTGTGTACAATGCATTGCAGCTCAAATGGTTCACATGGAATTTGACCGTAAGGACTTAACCTCCATAATTAAAGACCTAAAAGGTAGTTCTTATGTTTCGTCTATTCCCTTTCCTAGTACTCTGAACAAGCATACCGTAGTCATCCATGCATAATTGCTATAAAAAAATAACAGATATTTGATATTAGCTGTATTTTCAAGAGGACAAACTGCATTCCCTTACTCTTCCTTCTCCAACCTGTTTTACAAAACTAGCATGATCTCAGTGATTTCATTCCAAAACAGGTTCTAGCAAGCACAGAAATTGACCACAGTCTCTCAGAGGATGATCAGTTTAGATGGTGCCTGATGGGATGCACAAACCCTAGGGAGCAAACCACCCATGCTCCACCACAATCCTTGCTCTCCTAAAAAAGCCTTACTTTCTGGGCGAGTTAATAAACCCTAATAATTCTATCATACACAGGGCATTCTAATACTACACAGATGTCATCTTAGTCTTCCAGCATCAGAAAGGCAAAAAATTAAATAAATAAATAAATAAATAAATAAATAAATAAATAAATAAAAATTCATGAAATGATGTATTTAAAGCAAATATGCTTATGTCTTCTGATAAGTTTTGTAATCTGTTTAAGTAAGGAGCCCACGTTACCTATCATTTCAGACAGCATTTGGATAAGATGAAACGGGGTAAGTTCCCCCGCGCAGAGGTACCTCGCCAAGTGTTAAATGACTTTTGTGAATGGAAAATCTGCATCTACAGTTGCTTCGCCTCCGCCGGTCTGGAGTGGGTGTCTCAATGAACCAAAAAACACACTCCGTGTGAACAAGCTAGCTCCTGAGACCCGGATTCCACTCGTGGGAATGGGCTTCGAAACAAACTTTACATTTACCAGCATCGCAGCGGTTTCGCCTTCCTCCTGCCTTACCAGAAGGCCACAGGAACTGAGGCTGGAGGAGCGGCGCGGTGTCATCGGGCTGTGCCAGGGCGGTGCAGCCTGCGGCTCCGCACAGCCGCCGCCTCCCCGGGGCTGGCACCGGAAAGCCCCAGCCTCACCTTCACCGCACCGGGCGCCAGCCGAGACCCCGCCGTCCCCCCCTCCCCCCAAACTTCGGAAGAAGGCAGGCACAGAGCGGCCCACAGGCTCGCCCCTCCCCGCAGGGTCAGGATGCAAACGCTCCCACCGTGGGCCCCACACACGCCACCCGCGCCGGCCTCTGGAATCCCCCTCCGGAGGGGACAAAGGCGCCCACGAGGAACTCCCCGGGGCGGGTGCCCGCAGTCCCCGCGGCCCCAGCTCAGAACGCGAGGCCAGGGCGGTGCAGGTCCGTAGGGGTGCGAACCCCCCCGCCCCCCAACTCAGGGACCCGCGCGGCACTCACCGGTGCGGAGCGCTCGGATTGGCGGGGCCCAGCGGGCCGGTTCTTTTGGGGCCCTGCACGCGGACCTCAACTTCTCCCGGCCCCCGTCGCCGGCGGAAGCTGGGAAGACAGCCCAGACCGAGGGCTGGGTCTCACCGCCGCGGAGGCGCTGCCGGCTCGCCGCTCCGGGGGGCTGGGGGGGCGGGGGAGCGGGAACTCCGGCCCCGCGGTCCTCCGGCCGGGGCGGGCCCCCACCTGCCTCGGGCTGTGGGGAAGCGGTGGCGTTGGCCGCCGAGGCGAAAGCTACCGCTGCAGCAGCCGCCCGGGGCTGCCCCTACCCCTACCGCCCGGCCCGGAGCGCGTCGCGGCCTAATGTTGTCATCGGCCGTGTCGCCGCCTCTCTGGGTCCCCGGAGCCGCGGAGAATCTTCACAGCCGAGCGCCCTCCCCGTCCATGTCCCGCCCAGGCCGCGCGCGGGCCGCGGCCACGCCCCTTTGCGTCACGTGACGGCGCGCGGGGGCGGCGCCCGGAGGTGTGCCCCGCGGGGCCGGCGGCGTCACGCCCGGGCGGCTGGCAGCGCCTGGTCCTGCCGGCCGAGCCTTATCGCCGCCCACGCCCCCGCACACACGAGGGCGGCCGCGGGCTGGGAGCCCACCGCCGCCCGCCCCGCTCCCGGGACGTGCCGAGGCGGGGCCTGCGGGGCCGGTCGCACAGGGTCCCGCCGGGTCGGAGCGGGCGGCGCGTGGGCGCTCCCCGCTCAGGGCCCCGGACCCCGCGCTCTCTGCAGCCCGCCCCGCCGCCCCGGCCTGCGGCTTGCTCAAGTTCTAGTCAAACAAAAGCGGGGGGGAAAGGTCTCCTGGTGACTGGCTTGAAAAGCAGTAACTGCTTGTTCCTATTTCTAGGAACAAGTTAATTGTGGCACTTCATTTGCTGTGTTGTTCATTAAGAGGATTTTATTTTTAAGAAACGGATGGCGCGTGTCAGTCACACTTGGATGAAAATAGCCCCGGCAGACTTATTTCTGTTTCCTAGTCATGTTCAGGGTCCTTGGTGCCAGTTGTACAGCCCATTAAGTTTTACAACGTGTTAGGCTGGTGGCCCTTGGATATTCGGCAATTCGTTCCGTTTTCACCAACATATTTTTATTAGTTTCAGGGAGAGGGAAAGAAACATCCATGATGACAGAGAAGCACTGATTGGCTGCCTCCTGCACGCCCCCACTGGGGATGGAGCCCACAAGCAGGGCATGTGCCCTAACCTGGAATCCAACCGTGACCTCCTGGTTCACAGGTCCAAGCTCAACCACTGAGCCACATCCGTGAGGCCTAATTCTTTATTTAAGTACCTTACCTTTGGCCTTCTTTTTAACCGGTTTTTCAGAGGAAATCTCCCCCTCAATCTTATTGATGGCAGGAAAAGAGTAAAATGCTAGTCGCAAAAAAAGGAAAAAAATACAGAAATAAGGGAGGTAGAAAAGCAGAAAGTTCATAATCAAATGCCAACAAGAAAACACATGAAAAAGGCTTTCTGTAATAACTAAACTCCGTTTGTAACATTTTTCCTCCCATTGTTAAGGTTTTTTCTTAAGCAGTTTTTTCATCTCACTACATTTTCTTAACACATCAAAAAGTTTTCTGATCAACTGAATACTTTGAAATAAAAAAGCATATATAATAGTTATTAGTAATATATTGCATAGAAATGCTACGAAATCGTGGAATTTAAGATTCACCATTATTTTGTGTTACCCAAGAAAGAAAAAAAACACGTACCAACTATTGATAAATTATGCCATACCATTGATATTTTTAAAAGACACATCTTGAATTCAGAGATATTAAAATGTGAAAAACAATGAGTTTCAGAATCTATGAGATATTGTAATGAACTAGAGTTCCAATGAGAAAAAGATTCTATAGGTTTTGAAGACTGAGAAATGGTATTTAGGATTCAAATAAATATGAGATAAGTGTATTATTCTGTAAATGATACTATTTCAGCAAAGCAGATAACTTTGTAGTTTGTCAACAAATTGAAACCTGTCTCCTATTTTCCAGAGCAGTTTTTTTTCAAACTGACTAAAATAATCAATTTTATTTTTTAATGAAATAGAATTTAAAGTCAGAATGCCTATCTACTAAGGGCAAGCATTGCTTTGTAAATGCCTGTTTACTAAGAGCAAGTATTGTCTTAGTTATGGGGGAAAGTGAGAGTGTAACATATATTATGATTTAAACTGTATTTCCTATTGTGAGTTGCAATAAAAAAGATTTGATAAATAATCTTCCTAAAGAATAGATAATATGCAGAATAAACCAGCAGGGCTCTGTTCTCTGGTACTTTTCCTTTACTTTGGAAGTGAGACTCAAGATTAAAAAAAGGGGGGCAAATTGCCTTGCCTAATTCTCTTCTGTCTTAGCCCCACTTTCTTTCTTTCTTTCTTTCTTTCTTTCTTTCTTTTTAATATAGTTTATTGATTTTTTTTTTTTTTTTTACAGAGAGGAAGAGAGAGGGATAGAGAGCTAGAAACATCGATGAGAGAGAATCATCGACCAGCTGCCTCTTGCACACCCCCTATTGGGGATATGCCCGCAACCAATGTACATGCCCTTGACCGGAATCGAACCTGGGATCCCTTAGTCCACAGACCGACGCCCTATCCAAACCGGTTTTGGCAGGCCCACTTTCTTATACTGGCTATTAAAATGGTCATTTTTTGAAATGGCAAGTACTGTACTGAAAACAAAGAGGACTAGGTTATAGTCTTAGCTAACTAGATGTGTGACTAGATAAATTACTCTCTGCATTTCAAGTTCTGATAAAAGTAGGGAGTTGTTCTACATGTTTTTCAAGGTATGATACTCAACCTTTTTCTCTAATGGATGATGTTCTCATTTGAAACAAATAGTCATGGTACACCTACTCTGTTTCCCTGAAAATAAGACAGTGTCTTA
Source organism: Pipistrellus kuhlii (assembly GCF_014108245.1). NCBI lineage: Eukaryota > Metazoa > Chordata > Mammalia > Chiroptera > Vespertilionidae > Pipistrellus > Pipistrellus kuhlii. The sequence continues at coordinate 64,017,557 of NW_023425529.1, forward strand.
TATTAATTTTTGCTCCCAAAGATGCGCTAGGTCTTATTTTCAGGGGATGTCTTAATTTTCCATGAAGAAGAATATGGTACACATTTATTGTTAAATGAAAATAAAGGAAATTTATTACCTGTATACAGTACGGTAGTATAGTAGTTGTCAACACAAACCAGACAAATTGTGAATCCTACAATATCAAGAATTTACTCATTTATTCAATGACAATCATGTCATCATCTTCTGGAACATCATCATAACAATCCAATTCCTGAATTTCCTGGTGAATTTCTTGTGACTCCATTTCTTTTAGAATCAGTGGACCAAATCTCTCATGTTTAGCCTAGGGAGGGCCTTATTTTCGGGAGATGTCTTATATTTCACTCAGAAGGAAACCTGTAAGTAGGTCTTATTTTTGGGGAAACACGGTAGGATTATACCACACGTGTCAAACACAAGGCCCAAGGGCCAAATCCGTCCCGCCAGACCTTGCAATGTGGCCCGCACCGCGCTGTCATCACTGCACTCCGCTGCGTTTCCATCACAATGACAGTTCAGTAAACCATTCTGCCCGCGATTTAGGCTGGATTTTAGATTTTGGCCCCTTCTCTGATTGAGTTCGACACCCCTAGATTATACAAATTCTTATCAAACTAGCTGCAACTCCTTTCACCATACTCAAGAAAAAGAAATCAAATGCAAGTAAGTGAAAGTGAATATAGGATAACAATTGTTAAGTAAATATTTCACAAATCTTGTATATATTAACTATTACTTATAATAGTTCCTTATCATGAATAGCTAATGATGTGACATATCTCACAACTGATTGCAACATAATGAGTATCATTGCACTAAAGTTGAAAAATATATGCTTTTCAGATACTTTCAGATCTAATCTATCATTCCAGGAAATGATCAATCTAGTATTCTCAATGTAATCACAACAAAAGAGAAACTATAATGTGTGATTTTGTACTGCAAAAACTGAAAAATATCCAATAATAACCATTACTATGTTAAGAGATACCTTGCAGTTTGCCATTACTAAAGTGATTTTAAGAATAACATTTTAAAATAAAACTTTTAAATTATAACTATCCAATTTTAACTCCAATAAAAATTCATCTCTTTTTCCTAGTGTTTAATAAATTATTAATTTCTACAAATGAGGAGGATTTTTTCAAAAACAGTTTAAGCACTGACTGGCAGGATAATCTTCCTCACAGAATGCATTTAAAACCCTGACCTAAAATGAGAGATTTGGCTTGAGGTTATTTTTGTTTTTTTGTTTAGCCTCATAAGCATCCATGTAGATGCTTGCATTGCCAAAGGTTGCTAATGAGAATTTTTCTTGAAGCTTAAGATTGAGAACAACCTCTGACATAAGTAAGGTATTCACAACTTTGAAGACTGTGGTAGATTGTATTATTACTCTCGGTGATGTGACTTGCTCTCTAGCCAATGGTTTGGGAGTGGATGTGGCACATGCTAACAGCTTTAAATCTGTGTACAAGGTTCAGGTCAATCTCTTAATCTTGTGCTGGCTGCCGTAAGAAAGCTGTGCTCCAGCTAGGATCTCTGAATAAGAAAATACGTGGAGTAGATCCAAAACTGTCCTTTACCCTGGAACAGTCCTGAGGCAGCTTGACCTGAAGCTACTAACATGACACAAGAGTAAAACATAAATATTTGTGATCTAAATCACAGAGCACTTTGAAATTGTTACATACTGGTAGCATAACCCCACAAATCACCTAAAGTGAATTTGAGCCAATAGACCGGTGGTTCAAAGGTTAAATGCACTATAGAATGATAATATTTAAACTTCTATTTAATAAAATAATAGTAATTTACAAAGTCATCCACCAAATATATGATAAACATGCAATTAATATTTATATATTATAAATCTATAAAATCTAAAGATTTGCTTGCAAAATATTTGCATATTGATTTTAAGTATTTCTGTTTAGTATGATTTTCCTCAAGGAAAATTTGGATAATATCCAAAGTAAGAAGAAGATAGGCTTCAGATTCTGTCAATATTGTGGCCCAGGTACCTCAGTCAATGAATCACATTGAAAACAAAATTCCTGAAAAATTGTTTTTAATCTTATTAAATATATTACTTAACTGGAAATAAGTAAGAAATTGTTAGTCATAAACGGAATGAAGGAAGAACCTAGAAGAGCAGAGCCTAAAGGCAGCCTTTTATCCTAAAGTTATTTGCCAAATCCATTGGTTTTCGTTGCCTTATAAGAGACAAAACTCATCACCACACACACACACACACACACACACACACACACACACGGAAAGCTGTGGTTCCAAGATTATTCATTCAGAGTGAAAATATGCTAGAAATAAACTTGCCCCTTACTAGCATACACCCTTCTTCCTATAAAGAAAATTAACTATCTTAAACCTTGACACTTAGTGGACAGGGGAAAAAACAAAGTCATATCTGATAACTTGGAGTCACAATCCAGCTCCCACACAAAGATAGAACTTAAATTTATATTGCCTGGGTCAATGGTCGGCAAACTGTGGCTCGCAAGCCACATGTGGCTTTTTGGCCCTTTGAGTGTGGCTCTTCCACAAAATGCCATGTGTGAGTATGCACATATAGTGTGATTGAAACTTTGTGGCCTGTCAGTTTTCGGCTCTCAAAAGAAATTTCAATCCTTGTACTGCTGATATTTGGCTCTGTTGACTAATGAGTTTGTCAACCACTGGCCTGGGTGAATCTAAAACATCTTAAGCTGACAATTTTTAACTGATTGTACTCTCAGATCCTAGGCAGAAGCAAATGCTTATCATTTCTGGAAGAACTCGTCTTCATCTTAAGCCTTACAGAAGGATTATAAATAAAATTCTGAGGAAAACGAGCAGCTCACATTTTTAAATATAGCAAGCACAGAAATAATAAGAAATCATTAGTGAGAAACAGTATAAACAAGACAGCAGAAACAGATTGAAAAGTACTTCAGATACTGAAATTACCAGGCACAGACTAAAAGTAATTATATAAAATATGAATACAGAAATAAAAGACAAGCTTGGAAATATTACAGAGAACAGTAAACTATAAAGAATGACTGAAGATATTTGGGAAAAAATAGAACTTAAAGAATTAAAAAATATAAATTTTCAAAGTTTAAAACAGCCAAAACTGGTTTGGCTCAGTCGCTAGAGCTGAAAGGTCCCGGGTACAATTCCCGTCAAGGGCATGTACCTTGGTTGCAGACACATCGCCAGTAGGAGGTGTGTGGAGGCAGCTGATTGATGTTTCTCTCTCATTGATGTTTCTAACTCTATCCCTCTCCCTTCCTCTCTGTAAAAAATTCAATTATATATATATATATATATATATATATATATATATATATATATATTTATTTATTTTTTAATTTAAAACTCAGCAGTCAAGTTTAATAGTCTCTTTGATACTGCAGAAGTACAATCTAGTGAACAGGGAAATAGAGCTGAAGAAATCCCAAACACAACAGAAAAATAAAAATAAATGAAAATATAAAAGAGACTTTAATTGACACAGGAGGTATTGTGAGATCAAAAACAAATCTAATTATAGCTCCAGAAGAATAGAATGTGAGACAGAGGCAGTATTTGACAAGATAATGATTGAAGCTTGAGGACTGATGAAAGACTCCAACTTGCAGGCTGGAGTATCCCCAAATCCCAAGCAAGCTAAAGAATAATAAACCCACTTAGATACCTCATAATGAAACTATACAGAAAATCAAAAACAAAACATAAAACCTTAAAAGTAGCAAAGAAAAAATACAGATCATCCTCAAAGCGTCTGGCAATGAACTTTCATCAGTAATAATAGAACCCAGAGACCGAATAATATCTTCACTGGGCTAAAAGAAAATCAATACCCAGTGGGAAAATATTTCAAGAATGAGTGTGGTTCAGTTGGTTGAACATCGTCCTGTGCACTGAAAGGTCCCCGATTTGATTCTGGGTCAGGGCACAAGCCCAGGTTGTAGGCTCCATCTCACTGTCCAAGTGAGAGCAAGAAGCAGCAACCCATGTTTCTTTCTCACATCAATGTTTCTCTCTCTCCTCCCTTTCTCTCTTCTAAAACAAATAAACACATATAAAAAAAAAATTAGGCCAATGCTGGAACCGGTTTGGCTCAATGGATAGAGCGTTGGCTTGGGGACTGAAGGGTTCCGGATTCGGTTCCGGTCAAGGGCATGTACCTTGGTTGCGGGCATATCCCCAGTGGGGTGTGTGCAAGAGGCAGCTGGTCGATGTTTCTCTCTCATCGATGTTTCTAACTATCTCTCTCCCTTCCTCTCTGTACAACATCAATAAAATATATATTTTAAAAATTAGGCCAAAATAAAGGCATTTTCAGGCAAGCAAAAGGAAACATTGCTGCTAATATAGTCTCACTAAAGAAGTGTCTTCCTAAAGACAAAAATAAAATGATCCTAAATGGAAGGTCTGAGTTGAGACTGAAGGAAGAGCATGGAAAGTGGAAATATGTATATAAATTGATTATGTAAAGCATTAAGAATTGTTAAAATTATTTTAATAATATATTAAAAGAAAAATAATAATTTCCCATTTGCCTAACATCAGAATAAGTCCAATAAAATTCTCACTTTATACTTAACCTCATCAGACCAAATACTGTATCCATTTGTATAATTATTTCCATCTGGTATATGCCTTTACAAGCAAAAACACTAAACATTTCCATTTATTTTTTTTCTTATCCATATAGGGAAAATTATATTAATATTTTACTGCTATTCTCTCTTTAAATAACTATACTGGTACAGCATTTTAAATTTCTTCATAATGACATTTTTATTTCAAATTTGCATAATGTACCAGTGAAGATGATTTATTAATAACCAGACTAAGAAATTAGTGCATATTTAGAACATCATGATATAGAGTATAAAAAGCAGAATTATTTACAATTTTCATGTAACTATGAAGCATTAAATGATTCCGACCATAGAAGTCTAAAAATGGAAGTTTATCATAATGAATTATATAATTATGTAGTCACAGGTAAAAGACAATTAAGTCTTATTGAAAAGCTCTGCCTACTCTTCCACCCACCTTGCCTATTCAAAATTAGGTACTATGATTTTTAACACCATCTCTGGAAATAGAAATTTATGCTCAGGATAAGAATTGACTCCTGAGTTCAGCTCAGAAGGTGTCCTAAATTCCAAATAAATTAAATTTAAAAAAAACCAAACACCTCGTTTCTTTCTGATAGCTACATAGACTACAGTTGTCAATGTGTCTTTCGTTTCAATTTCATGAGAGTGTATAAAGATCAGTTCATCATAGTTATTATATGTACCGTATTTTTCGGACCATAAGACGCTCCGGACCATAAGACGCACCAGTTTTTAGAGAAGGGAAAGGAAGAAAAATAGATTCTGAAACAAATAGTGTCCTAAAATATTTTATGTGCATTAAAACCCAACATCACAGTCATAAACACATGTAATCTACCCTGTAAAGTAAACAGCAGCATTTAGAACCATTTTAGAGCCGGGCAAGCACACAGAGACCACACAGAGCCAGGCAAGTAAAAAAACTTTTTTTTTAAAGTATATGTGTAGGCTATATTTGGACCATAAGACGCAGGGACTTTTCCCCCCCACTTCTGGGGGGAAAAAAGTGCATCTTATGGTCCGAAAAATACGGTAAACATAGAACACAGAACAAATAATCCTTAAATTTCTGAAGTAGTAACTATAATGCAATGAAATAATGCCTTACTTTTAAAAAATATATGTTTTTATTGATTGTAGGGAGAGGGGAAGAGAGAGAGAAAGAAACATCGATGTGAGAGACAAACATCAATGGGTTGCCTCCCCTTCTCATCCCTGTTTTCTGTGCACGGGGACAATGCTCAGCCAGCTAAGCAACTGGCCAGGGCCAATTTTTTTTTTTAAACCAAGCTTTACTCTCTAATTCCTTCAACCATATGCGATTATTCAAAGCATACTTCTTGATAAAATCAAATCTATAATTTTACTGCAGAATGTCCAAATGACTTTTATGTCTGTACCTTTAAACATACAAAAGAAGATTATATATTACTAGTATAGATTACCAATCAGCTTTGTCCAACCCCTATTTATACATCTATAAACTTTCTGAGAGGTCACAAGTAATTCAATTTGTGTAAGCCAGATTGTACATTGTTTTTCAATTAATAGACATTGTCTTTCAATTTAATGTTATCAGTTTTTAATCAGTCGAAAGCCCATCCTGTTTACAAAAAATAAAAATAAAAAAAATATTCAGTATCTGTAGATTATGCCACCTCTTTCCTGAAATGAATGCAAAAACCAGCAAGAGGCCACACCCTGTAAACTAACAGGTTTCAGAACTGTCATTCCTGCCATTTGCTGGGAATGAAGGTGCTGTGCATACTTACAGCATTATCAGGTAGCAGCCATCTAACACCACCCATCCCAACGATGACAGGTCCTACCTAGATGCCTTCTGCCAAATCTAGGTATTTAGTGTGTCTTACCCCTCCAGAGCACTGATGCAACAGAGATGACAAGGTGGAAAAAGAGGGAACCTACCCTTATGTTCCAAAAACATCTGTTTAGAAATGAACAAAAGAAGCTGCAAAACATACTCTTGGGGCATTTGACTACTTTTCCCTATGCATAAGTAGTCAGTGTGGCTCAAATAAACTCATAAAAATTCTCACAAAACATACAAACAGAAAAAACATCTGTTCAGCACGTCCCTGTCTGGTTCTTCCCTCTGCTCTGGGCCTTCTTGATATTCTCCCCTAGCTGTTTTCAGTCAATTCCTGTGGGAGCCTTTACTTCTGCCTGGAATTCTGACAAGCACAGCTGAGACCAGACTCCCCATCTGACGCATCCAGTGGTTTTCTTTAACCCTAATCCCTGTTAACACCCTCCTGGAAATGAACTGGAGTTGGCACGCCTATATTTAAGACTTCATCTTTGAATGTCAGTTCCTTCCAGAGATGGCCAAAGACTTTACCCCTGGTCGTCCCACATTGTTGATTATTCCCACTAACTTCCTTTTTCTGTCAACCAATAGATCAACCTGACATCATTTACATCCTAACAATCTTTCCTTAAATTATTACAAAACTAGTCCACCATCTAAATATAATGATCTAAACTAAGACCAGGGAAAATTCTAGAAGAAAATGACCTTTATTCAACAAATAAAGGCAAGGGAAAACAAAAGAGGGCACTGCTATAGATTAAAATAGACTCATTAGGCATATCAACCAAATGTAATGCATGGACCTTTTTTAGATTGTGATTCAAACAAAGCACGTATATAAAAATATATCACTGAGACAATCAGGGAAATGTTAATACTGACTAGATGTTGCATGATATTAAGGAATCACTAGTTATTTCTTAGATATGATAACGCTATGTGATTATGTTTTTTTAAATGTCTCAGATGTTAGAGAGACATACGTTAAACTATAACTGGGCATCTGCTTTAGAAAAAAAAGAATTTCAATATATGTTACTTTCTTTTCTCTACCTGTAGGTCAGGTCTGTGGAAATGTCCTCTACTACAACTGCTTGTCATTTTCTAACTTTAACCAAATATAGTAATCATTCCCTCCTTATCATGTCATTGCTTTTTCTTAGTAAAAATATTCAATTCAAAAGCTATTCATGCTACCTGTTATTTGTTCCAACTTCTAAATCCCTGCAAAAGGCTAATATCACATGATCTCTGGTAAATAAATCAGATTGAGCACATTAACATGTTCAAATTTATATAAAGCTTTCTGCAAATACAGATTACTCTAGAGTCTAAGAAGCAGATGTACTGTTCTCCTTGGCACTCACATGATTCAGCTACAAATAGAATTTGAACAGATTCCAAATGCACAACTGTCAAATTCATAAAAAGTAACAAAAAGTGTCAAGTAAAAGTTTAGGCTTTGCCTTGAATAGTACTAACTGTTACCTGAAAATATTTTTTTTAAGTGTTCAGTAAATGTTTTATTTCTTTAGTGCTAATATTTGACAGGAACTAAGTTTAGCAGTCATAATTCAGAAACTGTTATGAGTTAGTATAACTATTATATCCAAAGAAAATATCAACATCACTTTAATCAATATTATAAGATTCGTTAATACAAATTTGACTCACTAAAGTAGTAAAATAGAGGAACGGAGCTCAATTATAAAATCAGATATCAGTTATAATTCTACCCCTATCATTTATTAACTATGTAACCTCACCAATGCTCTTTTTCTCATCTGTGGAGTTTTCTAAAAAGTTAATTTTGCAGTATTATAAGAATTAAATAACTCAAGCCCTAGCTAGTTTGGCTCAGTAGTTGGAGTGTCGGCCTACATACTAAAGGGTCGAAGGTTTAATTCTGGTCAAATGCATCTACCTCAGTTGTAGGCTCAATCCAAGCCTGGTTGGGGCAAGTGTAGGAGGCAATCAATCTATGTATCTCTTTCACATCGTCTTTCTCTCTGTTTCCACCCCTTCTTTTCATTCTCTCTAAAAAATCAATGGGAAAAAATATCCTCAGGTGAGGAGTAACTAAAAATTTTAAAATTAACTCAAGAAATAGAAACTATTATGATTACTATTTTGGGGAATGTTATATTCTACCAATATTACAAACTGTATCTTCACTCCACTCAGTTTTAAGAAAATTACACACAGACCATACATACACTCCACCAATCTTCCATTGACACTAAGGCTTTTTCAGAACTGGCCTAATTCTGTGAATTATAGAAGACATAGACATAACCTTGAATCATAAAAGCAGATTTATTTAAGAACCTGTACAACCCTCAATTCAAATATCAGGATCTCATATGTGATGTGACAATGAAAGCCACTTCTTTAGCAATTAGGAGCTAGATAAATGTAGACTCAATTTCAGTTATGTTTTCCATTCAAGTAAGAATTCCAACCAAACCTCCTCTTACAATACTTGGACTCAACAATCTAAGTCAATTCACTCTTGCTTGACTTATTATGTCTTATTCTTGTGTCTTCATAGTGTTGCTTAGCAACCCAGATTATCTCATCTATGATATTTTATAAATGTAAAAATTACTTTTTGAAAGCTAATGTCTTTGAAAGATTTTAGAAGTAAAGACTTAATGGATTCGTGTTAAACATTTTGGGCTAGCCCTAGACTGTTTTGCTCCGTGGATAGAGTGTCAGCCTGTGGATTGAAGGGTCCCTGGTTCGATTCTGGCCAATGGCACATGCCCGGATTGCGGGCTTGATCCCCAGTAGGGGGCGTGCAAGAGGCAGCTGATCAATGATTCTCATCATTGATGTTTCTATCTCTCTCTCCCTCTCCCTTCTTCTCTAAAATTAATAAAGAAATATATATTTTTTAAAAGAGACAGTTTGGGCTAAACTACTTATAGTTGATATAATACACACACACACACACACACACACACACATATATATATATATATAATTTTTTTTTTTTTTTAGAGGGAGAGGAATAGAGATATCGTAGTGTTGATAAGAAAGACCAATCGATTTGCTGCCTTCTGCATGTCTCCCACTGGGGATCGAGCCTGCAACATGGGTGGAATCCAACCAATGACCTCTTGATTCATGGTCGACACTCAACCACTTAGCCACACTGGTTGGCAATGTAGTATATTTTTGTTTGGCATCTTTGATGCTATTTACTTGATGCACAATTACTGATGTTTAGACTGTTAATGGAATTAATGATATACTAGTTTTATCCCTACTTTATAAATATGTGACTAATAAGTAATTTGTGTAGCATTGATACTTTACAGATGTCTAGTTTCCCTTGAAACATAAATTACATGCTTTAACACCTGTTGGCAACCCTTACACAAGTCAATAATTTCAATGAGAATTGCAAAATCATTCTAATTCCAACATTTCTTCTGTATTCTGACTTTCCCCGATAAATTAGAGCTTGCCTCTATTTTCTGGAACTATTTGGTTATCCTGAAATAGGATTCCTACAGCAAAGGAAACATAAATAACAATTTTTTATTTTTTATTCCTAAAGTTATTTTGAAAACTAATAGGAAAACCTGAATTTGGCTTTTAAATAAGATGGACATTTATTGATTTGGAGAGGTAGAGATTTTTCATTTTTAAAAAGTAAATAGGTTACAAAACTGCATATTGACTACGATACCACTTTGGTTTAAAATAACATTCAGTGGGAGATACCTGTAATATTGTCAACAACAAAAATGTATTTTTTAAAAGTGAAATACACATTCATGTATTTATATGCATATATAGAGGAAATTAAAGATATACAATAAGCTGTTAACAGTGGTAATCTGTGAGTAGGGAATACAATTACTTTTATTGCCTATTTTGCTTATATTTAATTTCTACCATTCATGTACTACATTTATAAAACAAAAAGTTGTTTTATAAAAATCACTATTTTCTACTGAACCTACATATAGCTGCCGAATCATCAACACAAGCCTGTATCTTTCAGCATGGGTGGCTGCCAGACCAGCTACCTAGCTGGTTACTTCTGCAAATCCTGTCTTTGCCTGATGAATTATTTTGCCTGTACATCTTGCCCATGGCTCATAAGGGGTACCTTAGCACTAGATCCACACAACCTTTTCATTTTAGCAGTCATCACCAATTGACAACTTCTTTGTGTGTCTCCATTCTATTCTTTTGTTTTTATGTCACCATATTCTTAGTTTTCCACCTACCTTTCTGACTGCTCCTCAGTCTCCTTTTCAAGTTTTTCTTTCTCTATATATCTGTAATTGTCCCCAAATCCCATACCCAGCCCTCTTCTCTCTTAACTCTATATCATCTTTCTAGAAAAAAAAAAATAGTTCTTGTGTTCTTCTTTTTATTCTACACATCTCCAGCCTCTTTTTCTCTCCTGAGCAACATGATCATATATTTAATCACTAATTTTTGTAAAGTCCAGTTAGGCATTTTAACACAAATTATCTAAAACTTAAGTCATCATCTCTATGCATAAATGTTTTAATAGTTATTGAAGTTATTGAATCTTCTAAGAGTCAAATTATGCTAGGAATAAGGTATGTGCTATGGTGAGTAAAATAAACATGGTTGAAAATTAAATTGAAGAAGTAAATAAAGGCCAGATTCTGTAGGAAGCTACATAGCATGGTTAGAGATTTACATTTTATTGAGAGTGTAACAGGAAATCAATGGTTTGTTTTTAGCAAGTAAGTGACCTAACCAAATTTATTTTTTTATTTTTATTATTTATTTATTTATTTATTTATTTATTTAAAAATATATTTTATTGATTTTTTACAGAGAGGAAGGGAGAGGGATAGAGACCTAGAAACATTGATGAGAGAGAAACATTGACCAGCTGCCTCTTGCACACCCCCTACTGGGGATGTGCCCGCAACCAATATATTATACATGCCTTTGACAGGAATCGAACCTGGGACCTTTCAGTCCGCAGACCAATGCTCTATACACTGAGTCAAACCGGTTTCGGCCCAAATTTACTTTTTAAAAAGGTAATTGTAGTTTCTCCTTAGAAGGCTAAATGAGGACAGGATATAAAGGCTAAAGTCCAGGCAAGTGCTGAATGAGATCCAAACTAGGATGGAGCTGTCTTGTACAAAGAATTAATAGGCTTGTTGTTGCTGTTGTTTTGTTAATCCTCACCTGAGGACATATTTTTATTGCTCTTTAGAGAGAGGACGAGTGTGTGAGACAAAGAAAGAAACATTGCTGAGAGAAACATCGATCAATTGCCTCCCATACATGCCTGGCTAGTCATAGAACCGATTATTAATACCTCGGTACGTGCCCTGACAGGGAATAGAATCCACTGCTTTTTGGTGTACAGACAATGCTCCACCTGGTCAGGGCAATAGCTTTTGATATTAGCTTCATTTTGAGGTTGAAGAAAAAGGGGGGGAAATATACATATGTGTTTTTTTATTTTTTTCCTGGATAACCATGACTAATACAACAACCTTAAAATTAATCTCTATGAAAGTTAGAAAATTTATTAAATTTTAGGTAAAGCATAAGGAAGATCCTGTGCAAACCCTATTTACTTTGATCTTAGAATGTTGAGTGAAATAGCAGAACCCTAGAATAATCTACAAAAAAAAGTCAGTGTATACTATATTTTCTACTAGAGGTTCAGCGCACAAAATTCATTTGGGGGGAGGGCGGTGGGGGAGGGTGGAATCCCTCAGCCCGGCCTGCACCCTCTCCAATCCAGGACCCCTGTGGGATTGGGCCTAAACTGGCAATCTGGCATCCTTCCACAATCCCGGACTGCTGGCTCCTAACCACTTGCCTGCCTGCCTCCCTGCCTGATCTCCCCAACCACCTCTGCCTCCCTGCCTGATCTCCCCTAACTGCTCCCCTGCTGACCTGATCGCTCCTATCTACCTCTGCCTCGACCCACACCGGGGACCCAGGATTCCCTCCTCTGTCCAGTCACAGGCACCCAGGACATGGGCTTCCCTCCTTCTGGCCGGCCACATATACCCAGGACCCAGGCCAGTTCACCCAGGCTGGCCACAGCCACAGGAGACCATGGCGAATGGCTTCACCGAGGCTGCAGCTGCAGGTGCCTGGAATTGTGGGGTGGGTAGCTTGTCCCTCTCCCGGGCCACATCGTGCTGGTCCCCATTCCTCTCTCACCAGCTCATTTGTGCCTGGCTGGTCCCCATTTCTCTCTCCCCAGTGTTGAGTGTCTGAGCAGTTCAGGTGTGAGGGCCTGAAGGTGTGAGGGCATGATGACCATTTGCATATTAGCTCTTTATTATATATGATAATACAAGAATTTTTTTTTTTTTAAAAACTTCATTGGTTATAAAATGCATAATTTTTTACAAAGAACCTTGTAGTCCAAAACAGAAACAAAAACAAAAAAATCCCAACCAAAATAATCTGTCACATATAGGCCTTAGACTGTGGTTTTATAATCTATCTACTTAGGAGAGTGTTCTAATTGTCTTCACAAATTCAATGCTGTCAGAATATGTGGCTGGGCATTAATTATAATTTTAGAAAATTCAGTTCTCCCATGCAACTGAGAATGCTGTCTTCAGTTTTCATTTGTTCTTTTGTACAAGATGCTGATTCTTAAGTATTTAATTGCCCCCTGTTGGTCACACAATTGTAGAATTTCTAAAAAGTAGATTGCATATGATGACAAACTTCTAAAAAATGAACTGAACTTTTTTATCAAATGATTCACAATGGATTTTTAGTCTTAATTGACATATGTAAGTTAATCCAGAATTTGTCTTAAACACAATCCTCTGTCATGTTTTATGTCTCTTTAAATCAGTTTGAAACCATGTGGGAATAATTTTTAAAAATATATATTTTATTGATTTTGTGCAGAGAGGAAGGGAGAGAGATAGTTAGAAACATTGATGAGAGTCATCGATCATCAATAAAAATCGAGAATCCAAGATGGCTGCACAGGTAAACACCTAGCCGCAGCCGCACACAACAATTTCAATAAAATACAACTAAAATATAAAATGGACATTACCCAGAACTACAGAAAAGTTGACTGACTGGAAATTCTACAATGAGAAGCAAGGAGAAAACCAGAAGGAAGAGCAGAGGAGCTGTAAAAGCCCAAGGTACAGAGACACGCAATGCAAGGAGAGGACGGAGCTGAAGAGGAGGGGGCAGCTGAGTGCCTGGCTGGTGTTCCCTAGCAGGAAGGAGATAAAAGCTCCAACTGTGCTGGGCCCCAGTTCTTACTGCTCTGAACCTAAGTTCTAGGCCAGACCCCGGGAACCCAGGCTCACACAGAGGGAGCTGGGCTGTAAGGCGGAACCCCGGGGGGAGCGGCGAAAGGAGGTCCCGGAGGCGCGCACATTGCGAACAGAGAAGGGACGGTTGGCTGTGCCAAGGGATTGCCCTGGCGGGAAGGAGACAAAAACTCCAGACTGCTCTGAACACCACCTCCAACTCCACTTCCAACTGAACTGAACCCCAATACCAGGCTCATTGCGGGAGAGCCTAGACTGTTTGGTAGCAGGCAAAAATTGAGGGCACCTTTCTCTCAGAGGTGCTTGCAACGAGTACTGAAGGACCCTGGGGATTACTGAGACTCAGGAACTGCATAGGCGGGGCTGGCAGAAGCCAAGGCTGTAGGCTCCACCCTGAAACCCCGCCCCATCAAGGAAGCTGTGAAAATGCCCAGACGATGAAATAGGTCACAAATGAAAGAAATGGAGGATAAAAAGCTACTGGATATAGAGTTCAAATCTACGCATATAAGGTTTTTCAAGAATTTCCGAGAGTCATCGATCAGCTGCCTTTTGCACACCCCCTACTGGGGATATGCCCGCAACCAGGGTATATGCCCTTGACCAGAATCGAACCCGGGACCTTTCAGTCCCCACGCCGACGCTCTATCCATTGAGCCAAACCGGTTTTGGCCCATGTGGCAATAATTCATTAAATTGAAGGGGTTGGGAGATGACTTGTTCAAAAATCTTTAAAATTTATTTTATTCTGTCTCTCTGCTACCATCTCTCTGGCTAATCTTGGACAAGACACTTTTTCACTTGCTGATAACTACTTCCTCATCTGTAATATGAAGTGTAATTATTTATATTGAATAAATTTATAATTTTATAAATTTTGACATATGTATACAATGGTAAAACTACCGCTACAATCAAGATCATGAAAATATGTATCACTCCCTCAAGTTTTTGCATGCCATTTTGTATTTCCTTTCCTCCTGCCCCTCCCAGCCCTCTCTATCCTCAAGTAACCACAGACATGCTTTCTGTCACTATAAGTTTGCATTTTCCAGAGAAGAACATAATTTGTAAGCTAACTATTGTACTTTAAGAGACTAACATGAGATATGGAAAAACTTAATTCTTTTTAAATGTTGAAAACATTGTTTTTGAAATTTTTTGTCTTGAAGCCTGAGGCAGCAATGTGATACTATGGTTATAGCCCTTAACTTTAGAGTCAGCAGACATGAACTTGGGTTCTATCATTTACTAGCTGAGTGACCTTAGACAAGTTACTCAATGTACTAACTGAGGTTAACAGTTTCCTCATAGTTAGGGGAAAGATAATAATAGCATCTATCCTCATAAAGAAGTTGTGAAATTGAATGCCAAGCAATTACAGTAGCTCAGTGCCGGGCCTGTTCTTACAATACACTCAACCAAAAGGTAGTCACCTGTCTGAGGAATTTCAAAGAGCACCCACCCAATGTTAAGAAAAGGAAATGAAAAGCCTTCTAAAATGATTGCCTAATCTTCAGGCAATCATTTTAGAAGTTTTATGTGAGGATTATTATAACTCACTGTGTTAGATGACTCTGATTCAAGCCCTTTTTAAAGCACCCATTAGTTTTCTCCTATCCAGACTTGGTTTTCCTCCTAACTCTTTTCCCAAGTATCATGGTTTTCCTTACTTTGTGATTCCATCCCTGCTCCTAGCCCTAAACCTATGACCTGACAGTCATCTTATGTCATTTTTATGATTTGATGAATACCTAGGCCAAAATAGAGTGAATGATAGTTACTCTCCAGAGTAGAGTGAACGTGGCATGAAGATAGAGATAACAGAAGGTGGCATGAAGATAGAGATAACAGAAGGAACTGCTGTTTTGTGATCAATGTTCTTCGATTATTTTCTCCTTTGTATTTGAATATGTTGGTTGCTTTTTTTGAGCTGTCAAGTTGGTAGTTTATAAAGTTCTCTCTCTACAATAAAAACTAATTGAGCTCCACTTGCCAGCCTACTCCAATCTGGTATCCAGCTAAAGTTCTGGCTTTATGAATGAGAGAGTTAAGATACTGTATCTTGGAATCCTTTTGTGTGCTTTCTTCCATGAAGTTTTAGCATCCCTTCATTAAACGTAGTCTAGAGAAATTATATGGGGAGTTGAATTCGGGGTATAATTCTGTAGAGAAAACTTTCTGCATATCATTGCTCTTATTTTGTAACATACCATTTATACAGTTTTATTCACTTCTTCTATCTTAACCTAAATTTCCCCTACCAGAAATTACAGTCTGATACAATAACTTGTGTGCAGGTAGTTGACTTGGAGATGGGATCCTAGTGAATAAGAGTGGAGAACTGGGAAACTAAAATATGGAAGGAAACAAAGCCTATTCAAGAGTACATTATCTATCAATCTAAGCATTGCTGTAGGCAATGAGGCCTTGTTTTTCAAGATCTTTGATTAGTTGCTTAGAATTCATTTAGAATTGTCTGGCTGAGTGAAGAAGAGGGAAATACTTGACTATAGTTTCCATTCCCCATTGTTGAATTTGGCAGATAGACCCTAAGATAACTCCCAGTGATCTCTGCATTTTGGTATTAATGTCCTTTAAGCTCCTATCCCTGAATGTAGTTGGAGTCTGTGAATTGCTTCCAGCCAATAGAATATGGCAAAGATAACAGGGTTTTACTCCCATAATTACATTGCATTATATGGCTGTGGGATGGGATACATCACTCTCATCATCATGTTACATTATCTAAGATTGCATCTTGCTAGCAGAATTGTTCTGTCTCACTTTCCTGCTGGCGTTGAAGAAGCAAGCGCAATATGGTGAACTGCCTGTGGAGAGGACATATGGCAAGGAGCTCAGATGGCCTCTGGAAGTTGAGGACAGCCTCGGGCAGATAGCCAGCAGAAATCTCTGAAGCTCTTGTCCCTACAACTGCAAGGAAATTAATTCTGCCAGCAACCTGAGAGGGTTTGGAAGCACATTCTTCTTCAGTCCAGCGTCCAGGTGGGAACACAGTCCAGCTGACACATTTAATGCAGCCCGGGGAAACCTAAAAGTGGAAACCGCAACCAAGCTGTGCCCAGACTTTTTACCCATAGAAACAGATATAATAAATGTGTGTGGCTTTAAACTGCTAAGTTTATAGAATTTGCTACACAGAAATAGAAAACCAATATAGATTTTGATACGTGGAAGTAGGGTGCTATGATAAATATCTAAAAATGTGCCTGTGGTTTTGGAACTGAGCAGTCAGTGGAGACCGGAAGAATGTTGAAGAGCATGACGGAGAAAGTCTGAATTACCATAACCAGATTATCAATGGAAACATGGACACTAGGACACTGCTATTGAGGACTCAGAAGGAGGTGAGAAACAGGTTAGTGGAGATTAGAGTAAAAGGAAGCCTTGTTATGTAGTTGCAGAAAACTTAGTGTAATTATTTTGAAAGCAGAATTTGTAAGTAATGAACTTGTTCTATAGTTAAGGAGATTAACAAGTGAAGTTTTGAAGGTGACAACTGATTTAAAGGTAAATGAAAGAAAAGAGAGACAATTTAAGGGAAGAACTGTTAAACACAAAGGGATCAGGACTTAATGATTTTGAAAATCTTCATCTTCCCCAGGTGGTAAAAAATACTAATACTAGGAGATGACTTCTGAACATTGTCAGGAGGGCCTACTTTAGAGGAAATGCTCAGGGAGTAACTCTATAATATTTTGTTAAAACCTCAAAGAGATTAAAAGATCAGGAGGCTTAGTCATACAAAGGGTATGCTTCAGAAACTCTCAAAAGATGAAGGGTATGCCTCAGAAACTATCATTAAAACTATTGGGCCTCTAAGTAATATAAAGGTGTTGTTCCTCAACTTTAGGCTCTCACCAGGAGCCAAAGATAGAGATGAAATTATTTTGAAACAATCTGTGAATTGTGTGTTTTTTGTCTAATGGAATGAATGCCATTGAAATATAAGAAGACTCAAAGTTCTTTTTTTAAAATATATTTTTATTTATTTCAGAGAGGAAGGGAGAGGGAGAGAGAGAGAGACAGAAACATCAATGATGAGAGAGAATCATTGATCACCTGCCTCCTGCACATTCTCTATCGGTGATTGAGCCTGCAACCTAGCCATGTGCTCTTGATCAGAATCAGACCTGGAACCCTTCAATCTGCAGATTGATGCTCTTTCTAATGAGCCAAACCAGCTAGGTCCCCATAAAGTTTGTAAGAAATTTATTTTAGCAGAGGCAATGCCAACTTGGAATTGGAAGGACAGAGAGAATACAAAACAAAAGAAGATTGTTGACTCCCAAATTTTATGGGCAGGAAGTAGGCTGATAAACCTACTCGTCTTCAAACACATGCCACCTTCCATGAAAAGGAAGGATGACTCAGAGGCTGAAACAAGAACCCAGAGAGGGCAGAGCCCAGAGCCTTGGAGGATTATTCCCAAGCCAAATAACCTAATTAAGAAACTTTCTTTCTTTTCTTTTTTTTTTTTTAATATATGTTATTGATTTTTTACAGAGAGGAAGGGAGAGAGATAGAGAGCTAGAAATGTCGATGAGAGAGAAACATCGACCAGTTGCCTCTTGCATACCCCCTACCAGGGATGTGCCCGCAACCAAGGTACATGCCCCTGACCGGAATCGAACCCGGGACCTTTCAGTCCGCAGATCGACGCTCTACCACTGAGCCAAACCGGTTTCGGCCTAATTAAGAAACTTTCAATATTCACTCAATTCTGTTTCAGACTGCTATGGACAAGAGACTCCTTTTTATCTGCATTCTTCTTTCTGATCTGGGATGTCTAAAGCTATTATCCTACATCTGTCTCACCATTAAATGTTGGGCATGTCAGAGGCAGGTAACTTGTTTCTTATTGTCACAGGTCCATAGATGAGGAGTAATTGTACTCAGGGACAATCTTTTTGAGCCCACTCAAAACTGGCAGCCTTCCAAGTCATGCCAAGTGCGTATGTGATGGTTCACTGAGCCTCTTTCTCAGTGGTAGGATGCTTCTCCTTCCATTCTCCCCTCCAATCTCCCACCAGTATTTTCTATTGGCTGCGTCTAAATAGAAGCCAATTGGCAAAGTATACTGAGAAATATTGTTTAACTTGGTTATGTTTTGTGACTCCGAGTAGAACAAGGAAAGGGCTGGGAATAATGGATCTCACAGCAAATCGGCTAATGACCACCACAGAATCTGAACTTCGTTTTTGACACCTAGAAATTTCCTATAACTCAGCCCTAGTTTGGTCTATTTCTCTTAAGAAATATTGATCCCTCCTTTCCATTTCTATCTTGTTTTTGTCGGTGTATTTGTTGTTGTTAATTCTCACCCGAGGATGCCGAAACCGGTTTGGCTCAGTGGTAGAGCATCGGTCTGCGGACTGGAAGGTCCCAGGTTCGATTCCGGTCAGGGGCATGTACGTTGGTTGCGGGCACATCCCCAGTAGGGGGTGTGCAAGAGGCAGCTGGTTGATGTTTCTCTCTCATCGATGTTTCTAGCTCTCTGTCTCTCTCCCTTCCTCTCTGTGAAAAATCAATAAAATATATTTAAAAAAAAAATTCTCACCCGAGGAAATTCCTTCCATTGATTTTTTGAGAGATTGGAAGGAAGGGAAGGAGAGAGAATATGAGAGAGAGAGAGAGAGAGAGAGAGAGAGAGAGAGAGAGAGAGAGAGAGAGAGAGAGAGAGAGAAGTTGATGTTAGAGGGACATATCAATTGGCTGCCTTGCCCACACACCCTAACCAGGCTGGGCATAGAACCTTGACTGGAAATCAAACTTATAAGGGCTGACATCCTAAGCACTGAGCCACGCTGGCCAGGGCTGTCAGTGTCTTTTTTCCTCTTTGGTAAACCAGCATTTGCTTCTTCTTTATTAACTTTGTCTGATTGAGAGGACTATTGCCTACCATCAAGATAAATATCTAGACTATTTTTCCTTTTCACTACTGAATTCCCCTAAAACAATAATATAGTCCTGCACTTTTTCATGTCAAGCCCTCCCTCTCACATAAACTATGTTTTCCATTTTCCTTGTCCTTCATCTCTTCCTATACTTTAGTTATGCATGACTAATTAGGGGAACTACAAACTATTTGAACTGACATACAAAAGCTCAATTGTCAAATTGAAGTAGTCGCCAAGGTCTAATCCAACTTGTATCAGGGAAACTTGCAGACAGGAGACTAAATTTGGGGCTCTTTATTATATCTCATTCATAAAACCCTCTAAACATTATCCAGTCTCTTCTTGGGCTTCCTTCCCACCACCAAGATCATACAGCTTTTCCCATTTTCTATAGCTATCTCGTATTTCACCTGTCTTTCCTCTTCTAAAGCAGAATAAACACACTTGTTCTTTGCAACCCATACTTTCTACTCCCATTCTAGTGAATAATATAGACTGTGAAATTTAGACCATCTAACTATAGTGAAAATAATAATAGTTTTATTAACTAGAAAGGGTATGATTCAGAAGAACAAACCTAGGACCTTAGCACTCAAATCTATACATTACAGCTAGTCTGGGAGATTCTATTGCCATTAAGTCCAGGCCCCAGTCTGTCCCAGTCTGTCTTCTAGAGGCTACCTGGAAGGAGCAAGGGGGGAGGGGGAGATCAGAACTCTGATCCAATAAAGCTGTGGTTTGGATCAGACATCAATAAACTAGGAGATGCAGGTATAAACCTAACTTTACCCTACTCTCAGATTCTCTGCTACTTCCTCCCAAGATATATTTGAACAATTTTGGCACCAATGAAACATAGCCATTTTAATAATTTTTTAACCCTCCCCTCAAGGATATGTTTTTATCGACTCAGAGAGAGAGAGAGAGAGAGAGAGAGAGAGAGAGAGAGAGAGAGAGAGAGAGAGAGGAAGAGGGAGAAAGAGGGAAAGAGAAAGAGGGAGAAAGAGGGAGAGGGAGATGGAGAGAGACAGAGAGAGACAGAGAGAGAGAGACAGAGAGAGAGAGAGAGACATCCATGTGTGAGAGAAATATCATTCTGTTGCCTCCTGTATGCACCCTGACCAAACCTGCAACCTTGGTATGTGCCCAAACTGGGAATCAAACCCATCGAACCCAAATCTTTTGGTATATAGGATATGATCCAACAAACTGAACTACCCAGCCATTTTAATTCTTGATCTTGTTGCCAGCAATCAACCTAAAAGCAGGGTAGAATTTTATTTTATTCATACATGTATTGGTTAATTGAATGAGATATATAAATTCATTGAATTTAAAATGAATTTTCTGCAAATCTACTATTTAATTTGCTAGAGATAATGGGCTTTTGGCCTTAAAGGAGGACATGATTTGGACAAGTGAAATAAGAGTGTAGGTTTTTCAGAGTACAGTATAAGAAATAATAATAGATCTATAGAGTTAAAAAAAAAAGGGGGGGGGGGAACTTCTCGGGGAATGCCAGGAGGATGCAGATAGTAGACAATAACAGAAAGGCAGTATAGAGTCATCTCCTGGAAGGTGTTGAGTGTCTGGATTTCATTTGGTAAGCAATGGGGAGCTACCAGAGATATTTGAGCAGAGGTAAAGGAAATAGGGTGAAGCTGGTACAGTCATAAAAACATTATTTACTTAACTAGAGGCCCTGTGGATGAAATTTGTGCATGGGTAGGGTCCCTAGGCCTGGCTGGTGATCAGGGCCAATCAGGGCCTTCTAGCTGCCAGCCAAGGCCTTCCTTCCAGCAGCCGGACAGGGCCTCCCTTTCTTAGCTGCCGGCTGCCAGATGGGGCCTTGCTTTGTTCCACGCCGCCCCCTGATGGTCAATGCACATCATAGCGAGTGATAGGTCTCCTGGTCACACTCCCGTGAGAATAATTTACACATTAGGCTTTTATATATGTAGATATTTACTTGGCAACTATAGATGAAAAGAATTTAGTAGAGAAAAAAGTCGAGGCAAGAAGACCAGGTTGGAGGCCTGAACTAGGGCAGTGGCCATAGAAATGGAAATGGGTGGAGATACATTTTTAGAACAATGAGGAAGTAAGATCAGTATGTGGTGGTGAGGGAGAAATAGTTGTCAAAAATAATTAGCATTTCAAGCATCGGTTCCTGGGAGAATAGTGATATCATTCAAAGAAATCAAGAAGTCAGAAAAAAGAAAGGCTTGTGTGAGACAATAAGTGGCTATAATCAAGAAGAACTAATTTTATAGCACTTACAAAAACTGGAACTTACAGATATGAAAAAATTGTGGTTATAGCTGGATTGGCTTTATATTGTCTCTTTGCAATAAAATGGAAAGGGGAAAATGAAAAATGGGCACTATTTTAATTATCTGTATGTCTTTCTAGACCAGTGGTCGGCAAACTGAGGCTCATGAGCCACATTTGGCTCTTTGGCCCCTGAGTGTTCTAATGCCACTTCTTCAAAATAGACTCGCCCAGGCTGAAAACCGACTTCTAGAGCGGTTTTCCCCAGATGGGTGAGTTCATATTGCTGGAGGATCAGCCAGTTGGCTAGTTGCTCCAGCATATAGATTCTGTGGTCTGGGAGTATCCACCATCCTTCTTTGGTCATATTTCCTCTCTCTTGCAGTACCCATTCCTCTTTCTGAGCTGTCTATTTTGGGGGTGTAGGTAGTTCTTGAGGTCAGCATGATTTTGGATGGTTTGCCTGTTCTCACCCATCTTGTTTAGCTGCAGTGTCTGCCTGATGGTTTCCTTCTGACACTGAGTCTTTTCCTTTTTGGTATTCCTTACAGTGGATGACTGCTACTTCTTTTGGTTCCCAGATTACTTCTAACAGTTTTAGGATTTCATTTTGTTTTTCCATTCCTTTCCCTCCTGCAGTTAGGAGTCCTCTTTTCTTATCTATAGCCCCATTTTATATGTAGGGTGGCAAAAGTGTAGCGTGAGTCATTATATATGGTGGCCCACTTATCCTTGCTGAGTTTTAATGCCCTTACTAGTGCCCACAGTTCTGCTCTTTGGGCAGACCGTCCCTCAGGAAGTTTCAAAATCTAAAACTATTGCATACCCAGCATATCTTTTGCCCTGTGTACAGAATGAGGTTAGGATTATGCAGTGGTTATCTGTCAGGTCTGGCCGGCTGGAGTAGACTTCATCAAGCACCTCCAGGCAGTCATGCTCCCGGGCCACAGCTGCTGTCAGCAAGAAGGTGGCAGGGCTTAGAGTTTTTACTGCTTCCAGTCTTACTCATGGGTTTTCACATAGGAGCCCTTGGTACTGGGCCATATGGCATGAGTTAGCCCAGTGCTGCCCTTGTAAATCCATTAAGGTAATGATGGAGTGGGGCACCTTGACGTTTAGGTTTTGTTCCAACCTGAGTTTGTCTGCTTTATTGATCAGTAGTGTGGTGGCCGCTAAGGCCCTCAGGCAGGGTGGTCAGCCTGCTGCAACCGGGTCAATTTGTTTTGAAAGGTAGGCCACCGGTCTCTGCCAAGGTCTAAATTCCTGGGTTAGGACCTCCAGAGCTATACCATTGTTTTCATGTATGAACAGGTTGAAGTCCTGTGATGTGTCTGGGAATCCCAAAGCCGGTGCCTCCGTGAGTTTTGTCTTGATGGTTGTAAATGTAAATGCCTCTTCTCGGTCAGGGCCCCAGACAAGGGGTGCCTTTTCTTCTCCTTTTAGGGCCTCATATAAGGGTTGTGCCAGTTCTGAAAATCCGGGAATCCGTATTCGACAGAATCCAGCAGCTCCCAGAAACTCTTGAATTTGTCGATGGAAAATGGGAACTGGAATAGAGCAGACTGCCAGTTTTCTTTCAGCCCCAAGTATTTGTTTGCCTTGGGTAATTCTGAAACCTACGTATTTGACCTCCTTTTGGCAAATTTGTGCCTTTTTCTTTGACACCTGGTATCCAGCCTCCATCAGCAGCCTGAGTAAAGTCCTGGTTCTCTCCCAGCATTGGGCTCCAGTGGGACTAGCCAGTAGGAGGCTGTCTATGTATTGGAGGAGGACACATTCTAAGTCTCATCCCAGGAACCTGGTCAAGTCAGATGCCTCGCTGAACAAGGTTGGTAAATTTTTTGAATCCTTGAGGCAGTGTAGTCCAAGTGAATTGTTCCTTTGCGCCCATGGTGGGGTTTTCCCATTCGAAGGCCAATAGAGGCTGGCTATTAGGCACTAGTTGGAGGCAGAAGGTGTCCTATAAGTTTAGGCATGTGAACCATTCTGCCTTGGAAGGTATGATTCCTAGTAGTGTGTATGGGTTAGACCACATGTGTCAAACACAAGGCCCGCGGGCCAAATCCGTCCCGCCAGGCCTTGCAATGTGGCCCGCACCGCGCTGTCATCACTGCACTCCGCTGTGTTTCCATCACAATGACAGTTTATGACTGTTCAGTAAACCATTCTGCCCGCGATTTAGGCTGGATTTTAGATTTTGGCCCCTTCTCTGATTGAGTTCGACACCCCTAGGTTAGACTGTGCAGCAGGATAATGGCTTCATTAATGGCCCTTAAGCCTTGTACTGGGCGGTAGTCATTTGTCCCAGGCTTCTTTTTTTTTTCTTCTTTTAATATACACGAGTGTCAAGATTATTATGATATCTGAATGCATAGTAATCTGGCCACTCAGTGTGTGTGTGTGTGTGTGTGTGTGTGTATTAGAGGCCCGGTGCATGAATTCGTGCATAGGTGGGGTCCAACCAGCCTGGCCAGGGGGAGGAGACATGGGTAGTTGGCCTGCCTGCCTGCTGGTTGAGGGGATAATTTGCATATTAGCCTTTCCTGGCTTTAGTGACAATTTGTCAGTATTCTGTGTTGAACAAGGTGAGGAGGAGCTGTTTACAGTTAACCCAGGTGGTGAGATGAGTCTGAACTATGGATTCTAGGAGATCACTCAAGACTTTTTGGAATATGGTAGTGTGTGATGTTTCCAGTTGAGGAGGTCATTGGTGGAGAATGGTTGATAGTAGAAGACTGATCCCCCTCTTGTAGGGTCTTGTCAGAGACTATTCTCTGTGGACACCTTGTCTCCTGCAGGGGCATCTGCATTGCTGTTGGGGTCTTGGTCCTTGGGCTTGGGCCGCTGACTTAAGATGTCTTCCCACAGGCTCAGGTCACCCTGGTTGTGGCAGTGGACTAGCTGCAGGGGGGGGTGAGACCAATGGAGGCAGGCTACTGGGTAGGTGAGGTTCCCCATCCTCAGGTAGTGGGGCATTAGGGCATAGGGTGGCAGCAGTGAAATGGCTTCCTCTGAGTCTCCTTATAATATGGGAGGCCGCTGTACTTTTCATGAAGTCTTCCTTTCACTTTGTGCCTGAGGATCTTACACTGTTCCTGTCCAGAAATGCAGAACCGGACCCAGGCAAACTTGATCTGAGCTATTTCCAACCGTTGTTCTATATAAGGAAACTGGTCCAGGTGGCCAGGGCTTCCAGTGACTACTTTAAATATGGTCTGGCCGAAACTGGTTTGGCTAAGTGGATAGAGTGTTTGGCTAAAAGGATCGAAGGGTCCCAGGTTCGATTCCAGTCAAGGGCATGTGCATTGGTTGAGAGCACATCCCCATGGGGGATGTGCAGGAGGCAGCTGGTCGATGTTTCTCTCTCAACTATGTTTCTAGCTCTCTATCCCTCTCCTTTCCTCTCTGTAAAAAATCAATAAAATATAATAAATAAATAAATAAATAAATAAATAAATAAATATGGTCTGGACCATGGGAACATCAAACACCAAAGGTGGGCCATTCTAATTCACAGAGGGTGTGCAATTTTCCAGGGGTCAATTTTACCCCATAATTTTCTGAGAACCCTTTCTTAAAGTTTTTAATCATACATTCCAGAACAGTGGATTTTGAGGAACCTCCACCCACGATGGTGTCCAACATGATGAATTAAAACCCTCCTAGTGAATGGTGTTGTGAGACAAAAGGGTGGGGGGCTCTTTCATGTCATTCGCCTGACCACCCCTTGTGGGGAATTAGGTGCCTCTTAGCATTGACAGGTCAGTATAAGCCCCTGACCCGGATCAGGCTCACTGGGAGGGACAGGGTCCCTCACAACCTGACACCAACCTAAGCCGTATGAGGTCACCACGGAACCTCAGGTTGGGGCTCACTCAGGCTCCATAGCTGATGCTGTGGAGCATGGTCACACACACATTGCGCACAGATTCACACAGAGTTCACGACTCCTCCCAGGAGTCCCCTATCTTATGTGGTGATCAAGCTGCTCAGGAGGTGATCACACGCCCTTTCCATCTTAGAGGCGGGCCTGTACTCCAGTCTGATGTCCTAGTCCTGACAGACTTTTCTGTCCTCCCTGGAGTCTGTTCAAGCACAGTGGTTGCTGACTACTGTCTGGCCAGAGAGGGTGGAGTCCAGTGACATCACCAGCAGCGCATGTTCCTGTTGGGGGAACCGAAATTAGTGGCCTCCTTCACTGGCTTGTGACAACAGTGGCTCAAAGGGCCAGGGCAGCTGTCAGCTTCTTGGTCAGGGAACCAAATGTCATGGCAGAAATCAGGCTGGCGGGAAGCTACAAACCATACACACTGGGAGATTCAGAAAGAACTGTTTTATTCACACTGGTGCTGGCTCAGCAGTCCCCTCCAGAGGCTGGGCCTCACGCCTAGGTTCTCACCTTCCTTTATACATGATAAGCTTCTGGGTATTCAGGGGTCTTTCCACACATGTGGCAGCCTGGGTGGTTGGCTGCATCATGCGAGAAGCAAGCAAGATTGCAGAAGCCAAGAGGATGGTTCTGGTGGAGCAAGTAAGGGCAGGGTTATTGGCTCTCAGATTGCTTTCTCATCCATAGTGGTTGTATCAGTTTATAATCTTATTAGCAGTGTATAAGGGTGCCCTTTTCTCCATATTCTCACCAGCATCTATCTCCTCTTTTTGATGATGACCACTCGTATAGCTGTAAGGTGATTTTGATTAGCATTTCTCTAATGACTAGTGATATTGAGCAAGTTTTCATGTATTTGTAGGTCTTTAGTATATCTTCTTTAGAAAAATGTTTATTCAGAGACACTTCTCAAAAAAAAAAAAAAGACGGCCGAAACCGGTTTGGCTCAGTGTTAGAGCGTCGGTCTGTGGACTGAAAGGTCCCAGGTTCGATTCCGGTCAGGGGCATGTACCTTGGTTGCGAGCACATCCCCGGTAGTGGGTGTGCAAGAGGCAGCTGGTCGATGTTTCTCTCTCATCGATGTTTCTAGCTCTCTATCTCTCTCCCTTCCTCTCTGTAAAAAATCAATAAAATATATTTAAAAAAAAAAAAAAAAAAAAAAAAAAAAAGACATACAGATGGTCAATAAACATATGAAAAGATGCTCAAGTTACTAATTGTCAGAGAAATGGAAATGAAAACCACAATAAGATATCACCTCACATGTCAGAATCACTATCATCAACAAATCTACAAATGATAAGTGTTGATGAGGAGAAAAAGGAAGCCTCATGAGTTGCAGATTGGTGCAGCCACTAACAGAAAACAGTATGGAGTTTCCTCAAAAAAATAAAATAAAAATGGAACTGCCTCATGACCCAGCAAGTCTACTTCTGGGGAAACACAAAACACTAATTCAAAAGAATGTATGCACCCATATGTTTACTGCAGTGTTATTTACAACTAGAGGCCTGGTGACCAGATTTGTGTACCAGTGGGGTCCCTTGGTCTGTCCTGTAGGGATCAGGCCAAAACTGATCTCTGGGTCCAGAGTTCAGGTAAAGCAGATTCAGGACTGACAGTGCCTCAGCAGCAAGTTAACCCATGGCTGATCCTGTAAGGAATCAGGCTCCCTCCTCTACTGGTCAAGGCATCTGCCTCTGGTAGTCATTGTGCATCATAGCTACCAGATGATCAGTCAAATGGTTGAATGATTGCTTAGACTTTTATATAGAGAGACTAGAGGCCCGGTGCATGAAATTCATGCATGGGGGATAGGGGTGTCCCTCAGCCCAGCCTGCACCCTCTCTAATCGGACATCTCTCTCACAATCCAAGACTGCTGGCTCCCAAATGCTTAATTGCCTGCCTGCCTGAATGCCCCTAACTACTTCTGCCTGCCAGCCTGATCACCCCCTAACCACTCCCCTGCCAGCCTGGTAGATGCCTGACTGCTCCGCTGCTGGCCCAATTGTCCCTAACTTCCTTCCACTGCAGGCCTGGTCTCCCCCAAATGCCCTCCTCTGCTGGTCTGGTAAACCCTAACTGCTCTCCTTTGCCAGCCAGGTCACCCCTAACTGCCCTCCCCTGCTGGCCTGATCCCTCCCAACTGCCCTCCTCTGCCATCCCAGTCTCACCTAACTGCCCTTCCCTGCAGGCCTGATCCCCCCACCCCCTCCCAACTGAAGCTCTTTGGCCCCTTGAGTGTGGCTCTTCCACAAAATACCCGTCCAGGCACGCACATTCAGTGCTACTGAAACTTTGTGGCCCATGCGCAGAAGTCGGTTTTTGGCCTGGGTGAGTCTATTTTGAAGAAGTGGAGTTAGAACACTCAAGGGGCCAAAGAGCCCTGGTTTGCTGACCACTGCCCTACTATATTCCAAATACTGGAGATATGGTATTTATAAGACAGATATGATTCTTGACTTTATGGAACTTGTAGTTTCCTGGGGAAAACAAGGCATTAAGTGAAATAAATAACTGCATTCATGGTTATCTGTATAATTTCGTAAGGATATGAACAAATATCTTCTGAGGTATTATGCTAGGTGTAGGAAATATAAAAATAGCTGTCCTCAAGGAAGTGAAAGTTGAACCTACCTAGCTGTAAATGTATTACATTAGCAATGTGTTTCCAGTTGTCACCCATAATATTCAATAATACTGTCTCCTCTGCCCCTAACGTGATTCAACTCAAATCCCCTTTCTCTTTGAGTCCCCATCCCAATCCACTTGCACCAATGATAGAATACTATCACTCTGAAGGCTAGTAAGGCCTGTGAATTCCTCCCCTTAATGGAATTTCTCTGCCATATTGAACCTCACCTGACATATTTATATTTTTAGTATAAATACTTCTATAATGGCCAGTTTCAAAACTGACATGAAACAGGCCAATTCATTCCTGCTTCAGAAAGCAGAGTGCTGGCATTTTCTTTGATCTGAGGGTTTATGGAAACCATAAAAATCTGGAAATCCTGTTCTAGAATATGGCACAGTAGAGAATTGAGCATAAAGCCTCTGAGTCAAAAGCTTTATGTCTAGGACGTTTAGCAAGAGATTTGGATTTTAAAAAATGAATTCCTCACATTTATTGTTTAGGCCTCTTTATGACAATGTAACTAAAGGCACTGTAACTAACACTGCTCTCAAAAATATCAGAGGGACTGTTTCTGAGTCATCAGACAAATGTAATAAGAATGTACATTTCTCCAGTCCAACCCTCTAAAAATAGAGTAGGAAAATCTCAAAGCACATATTTCTCCATTGAAGTATGTATAAAATTCCAGATTTCTGGGCCCTTAATTTTAGAGCTGAATAGTCATTCCTTGAACCTGTTAGCTGACAATCATTATTTCAAGAAATCCAAATGCCAGCTCTACTAAAACTACAACAATTTGAGGTATGTTACTTTTATGTAATAATTTTAATAATAAATAACCTTCTTAAAATTCACTTGGGCTCCTCCAACTAAAAGAAAAACATAGAACTCAAATGGGCTTTTCTAAAAGATTCCATTGTCTCTCAAGTTTCAAAATATGTATTTAAGTAAAATAATTTTTTAAACAACTATTTCATGAAATGCATTTTTTAAAAAAATGGGTGGAATTGAGAGAAGAGATATGTGCATGGTGGACTGGCAAACTGGTTTTCTGAACAATAAAACTAAACTAACTTTGATATAAATTTTTTTTTAGTATAAATACTTCTATAATGGCCAGTTTCAAGCTATCAACTTAAAATCACTGAACATAGCTTTAGGAAGAGATGTGTTCTCATGAGCCTGTATAATGAAGCATATTTGTCCCTCCTTTGGAAAAACTTCTGTTTGAAACTGCTGTTTGAACTATTTTGTTATTCTTAGATAGTTTCTTATTCTGTAGGTCAACTCTGTTATTTTTAGACTGTAAAATAACCTTGTTTTTTGCTTGAATAGAAAAATAAACCTAATTGTCTGACCTTGCAAGCTAGCCATCTAACTGATATGCTGATATCGATGCCAGTTGCCTGTATAGATACTCTCAAGGTTACAGGTGTCTGTATAGATATAATGTGATACTCAAGGTTAAAAATTGTCTGTATAGATATGACAGGTGTTTGTTAGATATGATATGTACTCAAGGTTACAAGCTGTCTGTATAGAACTGGAAGGATACAAAAAGGAAATACTCCCTCCCTGTTTGTTAAGAATTGGACAGAGGTAATCTGCTCTGAACCTGCGCGCAATAAAGATGACTCCTAGCTAATTGGCTGATTAAGGCATCTTGTCCAGCTCTCTGATTTGCGATACAACAGTAAGACAATTCCAGCACAGACGGGATGTTCCCTGGGGCTGGGGAAGGGGGGAGGGAGGAGTTAGGGTGGGAGAGAAGACAATAAATATTAATTTATTTTCTGTTAAAGAGCCCAAAGACTATATCCTCTCTGATGTAGTTCCCAGAAAATACAAATTTTGAAATTATATTTATGTTTAGTTTTATCACTTTATAAAACTAAAGATTCCTTGTATAAACTTTTTCAATGCTGCACACTTTGATGTGACTTAATTTTAAACATGGCAATCAATTTTTCCTAATAATAAATGTTGATAAAGATGTAAATGTTTGTTAGTAAGACATTGATATTAAAAAGATTTCTTTTATTCATCTTGACAGTAAAATTTCCATTCATTGGACAAGGTAAATTTATAATACTCTCCATGACTGTCCACCAGATGGCAGACATCTCACAGCAACCTTACAATTGAGGCACATTATTTCTGCAACGTTGAACGATAATTTTTGAAGATGGTGAAGGAAAGGAAAGCACATCTGATTAAACAAAAACAAATGCAGAAGTACATTTACAACTTGAATTGTATTCTTATCCCCCCCCCCCCCCCTTCAGCACACACCTCTTTTGGGGGTTATAGAGGGCATTATCCGACTACTCTTTCTCAATATTTTCATTTCTGGGAACATGCACTTGAACATGGCTAAACTTGAATGTTTCACCTGTCCATCTCCTCCAATTCCATGTCTATTTCAGTCTTTACTTCCAACTGCTCATCTCAGAAATATGGAAATCATCTTTGATCTTTTTCTTACCTTCTATAGCTAATCCAGCATCAAATCTTATTGATTCTTGTCTATTATCTTTCCTTGGGATTACTGCCCATGGCCTCCTAACTCATCTCTCTTTTTTCTATTTTCACTAAAACAGAAATAGCATTGTTTAAAAATATATAAATTAAAAAATAAATCAGAACATGTTATTCTTTTGTTTAAATTCTTCAATGACTTCCATCAATCACTGATTTTTTTTCTTTAAAGTAATTAACTTTTAACTTCTTATAGTAAAGTCTCAGAATAAACTAGTAAATGTGAGTAGGTAAAAGTAAAACAATAGACTACAGCTACTTGGTTCTGTAGAGTAGTGCAGATGCTTTCAACAGAAAGTAAGTTGTTATTTTAGTGTCCTCAGGGTCAAAACCTGCATTTCACATACCACAGGAATATTACCTGCTTGTCCACCTTAGAGAGGTTAAAGGCAGCTTTTAGAATTTTATTGTGAAGGTATAAAAATCTCTTGAGAGAAATTGTGACAGGAACTTTGGGATGACGGTTAGATCTAAAGACAAAACTATTAAAAGTTTCTGACTAGAAAACGTTAAATCGGTCTTAGTCCCCTGGAAGAATTCTTCAGTTTCAATTTTCTATAGCTGTGTGACAAATGACCCCAACTCAGTAACACAGCACAAGAGTATGAATAAACCTAGAGGGTATTATGCAAGGTCTTTATTGCCCCTCATGGTTCTTAGGGCTGATGGGACTCCACTAAACCCAGTCCCTTGTGGTTTCAGTGGAACTGTGGTTGAGTCATCTTAAGACTTCCTCATCCACAAATGTACAGGACGATGTGGGCTATTGGCTGGGACCTTGGCCAGAACATGTACACATAGCCTTTCTGTGTGGCCTGAGATTCCTCAAAATAACTTATCAATGTGGGAGCATAAAGGTCTAGCTATCTTGGCCTAACCTGGGAGGGCTCTGAAGGGTCATTCCAGCTCCAGAGCTCTCTGAGGTATTATCCAAGGCTGTCATTGGAACTGAATCACAACTTCACTTCTCTCTCTGTCCACTTTTGCTCCCTTTCCTCCCTTCCTCTCCTCCTCCCCTTCTTTACTCTCTCTTCCCTTCCCTCCCCCTCCCATTTCTTCCCTTCCCTCCCCTCTTTTTTACCTCCCCTCCTCTCCCCTTCCCTTTTTTACTCTCTCTTTCGTTTCCTCTCCTTCTGTCCACAGGTGTTAATCCCAAGACACTACGTAATGAACTTCATGCATACTAACTCTGTCTTAGAGTGGACTCCTGAGGAATCCAGCTAGCAACAGTATGGGAACTGTAAATTCAATGGGAAAGGTTCTCTAGTGAGAGCTAAATGAGCTGTACCTAGGAGGCCAGTCAATACTGGTGCCAGAATGTCCATTTGGACAAACTGGGAGTATCACTCTTTGAGTGTGTGTGTGTGTGTGTGTGTGTGTGTGTGTGTGTGTGTGTTGGGGTGTTAGGTGGGAGGAAGGGAATTCACTTTGGGGATTTACAATATTTTAAAGTTACTTATAAGTACGCTGTGACTTAGACTGTATATTCATTTATGGGGCTTCTCTGGGCACCTAATGGAGGTATGGGGATGAGAATAAGAGTCCCTGTATGCACATGCACATCCTCTCCCCCACCCTAGCCAGGCTTAGGATGGCCATCAAAGGTTGGCTGAAACAGTGCTGCATTCTCCAGAAAGTCGTGTAAAGCACTGAGGCAGTTAGTACTGTGATGCTTTGTGGTCAAAATGAGCAAGAACATAACCATGGGGGAGAACTAGAGCCTGCTGTGGCAGGGCTGATGGAGGGCACAGGAACCAGTGTACTCAGTGCCTAATAACGGACGTCCTGTAGGGAGAGTGACTTCTTGACTTTAATAAGTTAGTTACAGCCTGTTTGAGAATCAATCAAGACTCAGAGCTTCAAAACCCATTATCTCTCAAACAGTAGCATGGCTTACTCTCTTCATTCCTTTAAGGTTTTTGTCAAGTATTACCTTTGACTAGTCACTCTACTTAAACTAGCACTTCTCTCATTCTCTCTTTTTATACGGCTTTTATTTTTGTATATGGCTTATTACCACCTGACAGTTTTATGTATTTACTTGTTTATTATCTCTCCCACTAGAAAATAATCTCTAGAAGGGGAAGAAACTTTTCTGTTTTGTTGATCACTGTATGCCAAGCACCAGACAATCCACACTGGGGATTGAGCTGGCAACCTGGGTATGTGCCCTTGACCAGAATCGAACCTGGGACCCTTCAGTCCAGAGGTCGATGCCCTAGCCACTGGATTTTGTATCTTTAATGGGAACCAGTCAGGTTTGTAACTACTTCCCATTTCAAATCCATTCTTATTGCTATCACCAAATTCATTTTCATTAGCTGATCCTCTAATATTCATAAAAGTATTTTAATTCCCTGGGTCTTTACTTTCTACTAGAGGTCCGGTGCATGAGATTCATGCACCGGTGGGGGACATGACCTGCAGGGATCGGCTTGCTGTGGGAGCACTGCTCATCCTGGTCAGCTGAGTGGCTGTGGACCTGCCCTTTCCATTCTGGAAAATGCAGCACTGCTCCCTAGTCCAGCATCTTCTGTGGAGCTGGGGCACTTGCCTCTCCAGGGAACAGGGTTAGGGCCAGGCCCGAGCCAGGGACAATAGCACTGAGAGGAGGTGGTGTAGGCCTCAGTCCCGGGCCACGAACCCGCCTCCCAGACTTCAGGGTCAGTTCTGTGAGCTTGGCGGTGGCACTGCATGGCCCGCAGGCCATCCAGAGGAGGTGGCAGGAAGTGAGGAGGAGGGGCCTGGGGAAAAAAGGTGACCATTGCAGCCTGGGTTCCTGCCCGTTGGCCCAGGGTTCACAGCAGGAGAAGCTGCTCATCCTGGTCAGCCAAGCAGCACTCCAATTGTGGCAGTGCACTGACCACCAGGGGGAAGCTCCTGTGTTGAGCATTTGCCTCCTGGTGGTTAGTGTCAACTGGTTGTTCTGCCATTTGGTCGCTGGGCTTTTATTATATAGGGTTACTTCCCAAACAATCTTAAAAGATGAGGGCTTTTATTTCTGTAGTTTAAACACACTGCTTATTAGAATCCTAGAGGGCTGGACTTGAGTGTTCAGCTCTGCCTAGACATCTATAATAATAAAAGCATAATATGCAAATCGACCGAACGGCCAAATAGTGGAACGACCATTTGGATGACTTTCCGGACGACCTTCCAGATGAAGCTGGGGCTGTGATGGCCGAGACAGCCAGGGCTGTAAAGGCCTACTCTTGCACGAATCCCATGCATTGGGCCTCTACTAGGTAATAAAGACCTTCAGCTTTATAAACTCAATTTTATCATTACCTCCTAGACAGTAGTTCTCAACCTTTCTAATGCCACAACTCCTTAATATAGTTCCTCATGTTGTGGAGACTCCCAACCATAAAATTATTTTCTTCACGACCCACAGGTTGAAAACTGCTGCTGTAAGGCCTAAAACCATCAAGAAAACACAGATACTTACATTATGTTTCATTAGCAGTAGCAAAATTACAGTTATGAAGTAGCAACAAAAATAATTTAATGGTTGGGGAGGTCACCATAACATGAGGAACTGTATTAAAGTGTCTCGGCATTAGAAAGGTTAGAACCACTGTCCTGGACAGTCACTAAGATGACCAGAATGCTATTAGTAAGAGCCTGGAATTAGTCCTGCTGTTCTAATGATCTGAACTAGAGAGGAACGCTGAAGTACTTGCTCAGCCACTAAGCTGCATTTTGCCTTCCTAACTTTTTACTTTAAAAGTTCAGATCTTGCGTGGCTGGTGTGGTTCAGTGGTTGAGCTGTCAACCTATGAACCAGGAAGTCACAGTTTGATTTCCAGTCAAGGTACTCGCCTGGGTTTCAGGCTCCATTCCCAGTATGAGATGTGCAGGAGGCAGCCAATCAGTGATTCTTTCTCATCCTTGATGTTTTTATTTCTCCCTCTCCTTTTCTCTCTAAAAATCAATAAAATATATATATATATTTTAAAAAATATATAAGTTAAGGTCTTACTGTGGAGCTTCTACCCAACTTCCTGGTTTTCCTGTTAATTTTTCCTGACAGTGTAACTCAGTCCTGGACCCCAGCTAGGGCCTTGACAACCTGCCTATCCATTTCTCACCCTCTTATCCTGATACCCAGACTAGGTCACTGTCTCTCCGATGCTGGATGAGCTTCTGCTTCAAACCCTGTTGATCCCTCTGGAATAACTATCACGACCCCTCTGACAAATACTCCCATAGTCTGGGAGGCAGTAATAATTATCTCATCCCTTCTTGGATGAGGACCCCAGCCCAGGTTAATCCTGCATTACCCACAACAGACCCTATTGTTGGGAACTCTTGACCAGGCCAACAAAATCTTGCTAAGCTGCTGGGTTTATTCTTCTCTTATCAATTTCCACCTTCCATTCCTTCTTCCCCTGCTGGCTCATTCATGGTTGACAGAAAGGGAAGGTTGGAATGGAATAAGAGAAAAGCAGATATTACTTAAATTATCTAAAAGGTGTGGGGGGGAATAATAACAATAATTTTAGTTCCAGAGATGTAAATGCTATGCATACGAGCTAGAAAATAAAGTAATCCTGAAATTTTATTAGGAGAGGGTGAATATAATTTCATATAGATAATATAGAAATCAAGTGGGACTTCGCTCTGTTTGAGCCCTGCCCCTTCTGCTTATTTGCAGATGTTATGACTTTGTGCAAGTTTAAGCTCTTTGAGTCTCAATTTCCTCCTGTATAGAATGGGATTATAAAAATGTTTATTTTGTAGGGCTGTTGTGAGGATTAAATAAAATAAGGCATGCAACAATACCCATTTTGGGGTGAGGCTTGTACCACCTATGACCATTTTTAGATTAAAAGTTGAAAAGTAATACCTGTGGGATAGATTTGCTCAAAGATAAATTTTGTTTGGCCTTGTGCCGGGGCGGTGTGTGTGTGTGTGTGAGAGAGAGAGAGAGAGAGAGAGAGAAGCGGTCCCTAAGACTAACCCCAGGTTCAATGATCACTAGGAGGAATATAGGACTCAACATGTAGTTTTATTCATGGCTATGCTTTATGACAGCAAAGAATACAAAGTCAATAAGCAAAAGGAGAAGCACATGGGGCAAAGTCCAGGGTAAACTAGGTGCAAGCTCCACGGGTCCCCTGGAGCACACAGGATGTGCCCAATGGCCCCAGCAGTAAGGAGTGACAACATAGTAACATGCTGCCAATTGAGAAGCTCTTGTTAGCGACTCAGCACCAGGTTTTCATCTGGCTACGTAAGCAGGCTCCTCCAAGTACATACCAAAGCTCTAGGCTCCCAGGAGGAAAGCAGGTGCTCAGTATAAATCCTGTTGTTTGTACAAAGAGTTTGGGCCCAGTGAGTCACTCTTATCAGTTCCAGGAATGGTGGGAACTTTCCTCAAATTCAAGTTTCCAGATGCCAGCCAAGGCTCAACCTTGTAAGAAGGCTTTTCTAAGAATAAGCAGGTAGGTGTGCTATGTTAACCCTTTTCTGCACAGGCCTGCACAGATTTGCCCATGCAGTGTTTTTCTTTTCTTCTCTCTTCTTTGCTATGTAGTCGCGTCCTTCTTGAGCTCGTATTCTCTTCGCGTCTCTCTTTTGTTTTCGTCTTGTTTTCTTGACTGTTATTTTCTTTGTCTTGATTTCGTTCTTTATTTCTTCTTGTTCTTTCTGTCTTTCTGTCGTTCTTTTATTCTCTTCTTTCTTTTTCTTTTCTTCCTTCGTCTCTTCCTTTCCTTCCTTCCTTTCTTCTCCTTCTTCCTTCTTCCTTCCTCTCTTCCTTCCTTCCTCCTTCCTTCTTTCTTTCTTCTTCTTCCTTCCTTTCCTTCTCTTCTTCCTCCTTCCTTCCTTCTTCCTTCCTTCCTTCCTTCTCCTTTCCTTCCTTCTTCTTTCCTTCTTTCTTTCTTTCTTTCTTTCTTTCTTTCTTTCTTTCTTGTTGCTTAGTTAGTTACTACCCTTCAAAACAATTAATAAATTTAATTCAGGATCTCTAGCTTCTTGTGAAAAGTCAGATACTGTGGCAAAAATAGATCTATATTCCCACATGACAGCAATTGATAGTTCCTTTTAAATAAGATTTAAGTTCTCTTAAGTTCACACCAGTCTCCACCACTGTCAACAGTCTTTTCCACACTGAGTACCAATTGTCAATTAATGCTTTTGTGACTCTGGCTATGCGCTTCTTGAACCAGGAGTGGCCAACTGCCAAAGGATGAGAGATAGAAGCCAGCATATGGAATGTCACACAGTCAAGATAATTAATAATATTAATTATTATTTAGTTTGGCTCAATGGATAGAGTGTCGACCTGTAGCTTGGGTTTGATTCTGGTCAAGGGCACATATTTCTGTTGCAGGCTTGATCCCTGGCCCTGGTCAGGGCCCTGTACAGACAGCAAGCAATCCATGTGTCTCTCTCACATCTCT
Source organism: Pipistrellus kuhlii (assembly GCF_014108245.1). NCBI lineage: Eukaryota > Metazoa > Chordata > Mammalia > Chiroptera > Vespertilionidae > Pipistrellus > Pipistrellus kuhlii. The sequence continues at coordinate 64,054,995 of NW_023425529.1, forward strand.
CTCTCTCTCTCTCTCTCTCTCACTCTCTCTCTCTCTCCGTTTCTCCTCCTCCCCCCTTCCACTTTCTCTAAAAATCAATAGAAAAATATCCTCCAATGAGAATTAACAAGAAAAATATATATATATATAAAGAATAATAATGCCAAAGGTTTATGAATTCCTGCTGTTAGGTCCTCAGAAATCCCTTGAATCCAAAATTGCACTTTCTATTATAACAACTATGAATGGGTATTCTTGAATGATATGACAATTCTTTTATTGCTATGTACAAGTCCCTCTTATTTAAGTTAGCTTGAATCAGTCTTTGTTCCTACCCATCTAAAAATTACTGACTCTAATAATGATAATACAAATAAAACATTATATATCAATATATTGCTAGTTAGTACTCTATAAATTGAAGTCATTGTTATTATCATCACTGTCAAGACTTGTTAGAGTGGACTGAAATATGTCAACAGAAAGGTAAATTTTGTTCAAAGGAAATAGATCCAATGAATATTCAAGTAGTTTTACATATCAATGTATCCACTTATTTACTAACTCATGTTTACTGAATACCTACTATGTGACAAGATAATGTTAGCTAACAAAAAAGTTCATCTTGATATTTTTAGCATCTAGAAAAGTACCAGGCACAGAGTTTATATTAAATAAATGTTTCCTGACTGTATAAAGATCACCTACTAGGAGATCTAGAAACCCAAGAATAGAGATAATGAAAATAATTTTATTCAGGATAAAAGGGGGAAAATTAAGTGATATTATTGCAAGAGTATGCATATGCTATCTAACTAGACAGATGTCCTAGATGCCACTTTTCTAATTTCACTTATAAAACTGGTCCAGAGCCAAGTTACAAAGAAAGAATTGCAACTCTTTCAATGTTTATTAAAGGTTCCATTTTAGTAAAAGCAGAGAATTTGAAAAATTCTTTATTTGCCTGTCTGATAAATTTATTACTCAGAAGACTGACGAAGCAATTAAGGGAACTTATACTATAGATTTGCCTTTGACTAATAAGGAAAAACTGGTTAGTGAAATATACAAAAGTTACAAGAACATAAAATTAAAAAAAAGAGGCAATGTCATATTCGAGTTGAAGAGTCTGACTTTGTTAGTATTCTTTTAGGAATCCAATTGCAAATTGACTCAGGCACAGTTACATCCAGGTTTTTAAATGAAGTGATCAGGAATCAGTGTTTTCCTATTGGTATTATTTGTGTTCCGTGTACCGGCTTCGTTCTCAAGACAGGTTCACCTCTCACAGTGGCAAGATAACTTCCAATAGCTTGGAGCTTATGTCCTACAAGGTTAGTGACCACATTAGAAAGAGAGCAACTTTTCCCAACAGTTTCAGCAAAACTCTGGGATTTGAGAGACATTGGACAGGCTTGTGGATGGGCCTATTCCTTAGACCAACTATGTGATCTGCATGAGGGAAAGGGGTAGGAATATACCAAGTACATACTAGGTCTGGAACTGAGCAGATAAAGTCAACGCTAATCAAACCACATGGTCTAAAAAGGAAAGAATAGTTCCCCAAAGGAAAATGAAGGTGTTAATACAAGAATTAGAGATACTGAAGATTTATCCATTTATTCATTCAGCCAACAAATATTTACTGAGTACCTACTCTATGTAGACCTATTTTATAGTAGATTTCAGGTATATAACAGTAAATAATAGATAAGAATCCTTGTTCTACTGGGCCTTGCATTTTAGTTGAAGTGAGAGAGAGAGATAATAAATAACTACATTAATGAAATATATAATATGTGCTGTGAAAGAAAGTAGCAGGGAAGAAGAATAGAGATTGTCGGGGAGGAGGAGTGCTACAATTTTATCTGGGGTTAACAGAAAAGGCCTTGCTGAGAAGAGAACATTTGAATTGAAGAAGATTAGAGAATGAACTCTGTAGATATCTGGTTAAGGAGGGAGAGGAAACAGCGGTGCATAAGTGGGTTTGTACCTTGCACAGTGAACTGGAGGACAGTAGGAAATGAGGTCAGAGTGTAAAAATGTCTTATAAACTATTGACTTGGATTTTACTCTGAGTTGAGAGGCCATTTGAGCAGTTGAGAAGAATTTGAGCAAATCAGTGACTTAATCTAGTTGACATTTTAAAATGAAGGAAGAAAATATCAGGTAAGAGATAGTAGAATAGCTCTGGCCAATGTGGCTCAGTTGGTTGAGCATCCTCTCATGTACTGAGAGATCACCTGTTCAATTCTCAGTGAGGGTACACTCCCGTTATTTTAGGCTCGATCCCCCATAGGGGGCATGCAGGAGCAGTCAAGTGATGTTTCTCTCTCATCATATCTCTCTTGCTCCCCCTCTCCATTCCTCTCTCCCTCTAAAATCAATAAAAACATTTTTTTAAAAGAGTGATAGTTCAATAATCCAGAATAGAGATGCTCATAGTTCAGATCAAAGTGATAACAGTAGACTTGGTTAAAAATGGTCAGATTCTGGCTAAATTTTGAAGGTAGTGCCACCATGATTGAATTGGAAGAATGCAGTTGCCATTAACTGAGATAAAGAAAACTGTGAGAGGAACTGGTTTACAGGAAAAAATAGGAGTTTCATTTTAGACAACTAAATTTGAGACATCTTTTATGACTCAAAGTGGAGATGTCATAAACAGTTGAATATATTAGTCTGGAATTCAGGTGGGAGTTCTTGGCTGGAGGGTTATTAGTATGTGAGTGGTATTCAAAGCTATGAGCCTGGATGAGATCATTGAAGGAGAGAGAATACAGAAGATAAAAGTTCCAAGAATGAGTATTTCAATGTTTAGATGACAGATGATGACACAGAATCAGCAAAGGAGACTGGAGGCTGAGAAGAATCGGCCAGTGAGACAGGAGACAATCTAAAAGAATGAGATAACCTGGAAGCAAAAAGAAAAACGTGCTTCAAGGGGGGAGGGGGAGAACACTGTCAAACGAAGAGAGATAAAGTAAAAATAAGGACTGACATTTGGATTTAACCATGTAGAGGCCTTGTCAGGAGCAGTGTAAGGTGAAGAAAACCCCACTGGAGTCTGTTCAAGAGAAACTGAGAAGAAAGGAATTTGAAAACTACTACTACTAATAACAACAGCACAGTTTGTTTCTATGTGTTTTGCAATGGAAGAAAGCAGAGAAATAGGGCAACAGCTAGAAGAATAATATCAAGAGAAGATTTTTTAAAAATATGTTTTTATTTATTTGAGAGAGAAGAAAGGAGAGGGATAGAAAGAGAGAAACATCAACCAGAGAGAGAAAAATTGGCTGCTGCCTCCTGCATACCACCTACCAGAGTACTACTCTGCAATAAAATGAAACAAATTCCTATTGGGGATCAAGACTGCAAGCTGACATGTGCTCTGACCAAAAATTGAATGGGCACCCTCTGAGTGCACTGGATGATGCTCAACCAATTGAGCCATACAGGCCAGGGCAGAAGATTTTTTTTTTAAATGGGAAAAATTTACATGTTGATAGAATGAGCCACTGGAGAGAGAGGAAAGAGCTGATGTAGGAGAATAAGGCAGAATTCATGGAACAAAGTTCTTGAGAAGACATACAAAAACAACAGATGCTCACTACAAAAACATATGGGACATTTTAGAAAAGCAGATGTTTTTTGAGAGGCAAACAAGCATTTATTTGAGATCAATAAGAATAGCTATTTGGGAATTATTGATTCAGACAGAAGCCCAAATAATGTTCCAATTAGGAGACAAAGGCAATGGGTAATCATGAGAAACGAAAGGGGAACAATTAGATCGATCACTAGAAGGAAGCATTTATATCGATGCACAAAACACAATGCAGTGATGTTAATTCTAAATAGTGTTTTTCATTTTCAGTCTGATAGTCATCTGCCCAGTAGTCATAACATCTGCTTTCTTATTATTTTTGCAAACAGTCCTTTTGCAAGGCACATGGTTACTTTAGGCCCAGTCCAAAGGTTATTTTTTCCTGTTTTAACATTCCAAAAATTTGAGGCATAAAAGGCGCAAGGCATTTCCTCTAGCAGGGAAGCTCTGGCTTCATTTTAAAGTGGCTCTGGCCTGATCAATGCGGCTCCGTGGTTGAGCATTGACCCGTGAACCAAGAGGTCATCGGTTCAGGGCACATACCAGGGCTCAATCCCTAGTGGGATACATGCAGGAGACAGCCAATTGATGTTTTTCTCTCATCAATGCTTCTATTCCTATATCCCTTTCCCTTCCTCTCTCTCTAAAAAAAAAAAAAAAAATCAATAAAAACATATTTAAGAATAAATAAATAAAGTGGCTCAGTTTATATTGCTGCTTACATTATGAAACGTAACATAGAGAAAAGTGTAGACTTCTGCTTCAGGCTTTTGTCACATTTGAATGAACTATGTGAATGGATGTTCCATTCAGAAATTCAGAAAATAAGTTGGTATCAGAGAATACAAAATTTTAAATTCAATTTATAAAGCATATGTTCACAGCAGGGACTTGTTTGTAGCAGCATTGTTTGTAATAGTCCCCAAACTACAAATAATTCAGGTGTCCACCAAGAGAGGAATGGATATATTGTGGTACAATCATTCAATGGAGTACTACTCTGCAATAAAATGAAACAAATTCCTGATACATGGCAATGATATGGATGAATCTCTAAAACATCATGCTGAGTGATGGAAAGAATGCATACTGCATGGTTTCAGTATGTGAATTTCTAGAACAAACAATACTAATCTATAATGATAGAAACTGAATCATTGATTGCTAAGACAGGGAGTGGGGGTGGTGAGAGGATTGACTGCAAAGGGGCACAAGAGGACAGTTTGGAGCAATGGAAATGTTCTTGAACAGGGTAGTGCTTATGTGGGTAGAGCCATTTGTCAACAGTTTTCAACTTGAAATGGATGCACTGAATTACTTACAATTTACACCTTAAAAGTTGGATTAAAAAAAAAAAGAAAAATCATTAAATATTTCCAAGTGTTGGTCTTTAACTTAAGTAAATTATTATTATTATTATTATTATTATTATTATTATTAATTATTATTTTAGCCTTAGAGAATTAAAAAAATGATTGCCATGTGGTAAACAATTTAATTAGAAGTTCAATAATTCCTTCATTTTTTCCTGTCTATGAATTTTTGTTTTTGCTTAATCCCTTTACCATTTTCACCCAGCACCCAACCCTCTGACAGCTGTCATCTGTTTTCTGTATTCTATGAATCTATTTCTATTTTGTTTATTAGATTCCACATATAAGTGGAATCATTTGGTATTTGACTTTCTCTGACTGCCTTATTTTACTTAGCATAATAATCACCAAATCCATCCACCCTATTGCAAAAAGTAAGATTTCTTTCCTTTTTTATGGCTGCATAAATATACACTGAGTAGCCAGATTATTATCATCTCTGAATGCATAATAATCAGGCCCGGTGCATAATTTTGTGCATGGGTGGGGTCCGGCCAGCCTGGCCAGGGGGAGGGGACATGGGCAGTTAGCTGGCCTGCCTCCTGGTGGAACTCCTGGTTTAGGGGACAATTTGCATATTAGCCTTTATTATATAGGATAAACACTGAGTGGCCAGATTATTATGTGTGCAGAGATTATAATAATCTGGCCACTCAGTGTACCACAGCTTTTTTTATCTACTCATCTACTGATGGGCACTTGGGCTGTTTCCAGATCTTGGTTATTGTAAATAATGCTGTCATGAACAGAGGGGTACATATATTCTTTCAAATTAGTATTTTGGATTTCTTTGGATATATTACCAGAAGTGGAATTACCACTGGGTCATAAGGTGGTTCCATTTTTAACTTTATGAGGAAACTCTTAATGTTTTTCACGTGGTTACACTAATCTCTATTCCCTCCAACAAAATTTCTTCATTTCAAAAATATCTTTTTCTTCAATTAAACTCTGTTCTATTATATAAGTTGAATAGTTTTAAAATAGTTTTAAATAAAACTAGTCTTAAGATTTTTATTTTATTAAAGCATATTTATATGTATTATTTTTTTCTGTAGATATACTAAAAAATTACTTCATCAATATTTACCTAATGTTAAAAGTTATCTTTGAATTTAAGATATTTCAAAATTTTACATATTTGTACTGTTCTGAATCATTTGAATTTTGTATAATAAACATGTATAATTTTTGCAAAGAAGGGAAAAAGAATAATTTTAAAAATATATTAGAAGAAAAATATGTAAGAGTGCTAACAATAGTTAATTCCAGGTGATGGGAACTGGATAACTGCTTATCTTCTTCTTAATATATTTTCCATATTTTAAAATGAAAAACAACGAATGTCCTGGAAGTGAAAGAACAGGATAGATATGGAAGAGGTGTGGGGACAGGTGAGAGGAAAACACAAAGCAGAGGAAAATAGTTCTGGAAGGAATTGTGTTTAAGGTGAATATTTTTGGGGAACAGCTGTTGGAATAAGAAAGATGTCTAGGCTCTGGCCGGATGGCTCAGTTGGTTGGAGTGTCAGCCCATACACCAAAAGGTTATGGGTTGGATGCTGATCCCTGGTCAGGGCATGTCTGGGAAGCAACTGACTGATGTTTCTCTCTCACATAGATGTTTCTCTCTCTCTCTCTCTCTCTCAAAATCAAATATATATATATATTTTAAAAAAGAGATGTTTGGGAAACAGGTGAGTCAGGAGGATATTTAGGAGTTTTAGTCCTGTTACATAATTTCTTCTTTGGCATTTTTTCTAAAGAAATATAATATATATATATTTAAATTTCTTGTCAAGCCTTTTGTTTTCCATTTGTATTTCTCTCCTATTAGGAGCAGTATAAATCTAGTAGTGGTCCTGAGCATATCTTGTGGAGCCAGGCTACCTTCATTAAATTCCTGCTTTCAAATCACATTCACTGGCTGAGTAACTGGACAGGTTACTTGATCTTTACCTGTCTCAGCTTCCTTATATGTAAAATGAGGATGAGGATATGATATAAGCTTGTTATAAGAATTAAATTAATAAACACATGTAAAACTTGTAGACTAGGCCTGGTTCATGGCACTTTGCAATATAATATTGAGTGTTAGCTCTTGTATTTTGGGTATAATACTGCTTTAAGACTGGATGTGATGAAAATTGATTATATTTAAGTTACATTCGTGATATTTTTCAATGACTGTGGACACTCCTGGGGGAAGTAAAGTAATTATCTCTAATCACCACTAATCTCCGAGGCCTGGAAGGGTCTAGGTGTTTATTAGCTCATCTGTTCAGCTCATTAAAAATGGAATAATGACCCAATTTCTTATTTCAAAACTATCCCAATAAAAATTGTATAGTTTTTACAGTGGAAGACATTTTTACATATCACACAGAAACCAGGATCTTTGATTAATACATATGACTATATTCTAATTTAAATTCAAAATACAAATGATGAACTTTAAAAAGATGGTAGGTGGGGAAAAAATGTTTCTTTTAGTATAAAGTTTTAACAAAGTTACATCTGCCCCAAAGCTTTAGTGTGTTTCTCTATGGGGCAGTGTTTCTCTATGGGATCGCCAAGGGAGCCACTTGGTTTCCACTTATACCTGGAAACCAACATACCCTGTGAACCAGGACAAATGCCATCCTGGCAGATGTTTGATTCCTGGTGGGTTCTGGTTCTGGGGTGGGTCTGTGAGGGATGGGAGTACTCCGAGAGAGGCACCTGGAGAGGTTGCCCAGCTCCTCTCTCTGCTTTTTTGTTGTTCTCTGCCCTTTCCTCTTCCTCTCTCCTTGGATGTTTCCTCCTGCCTCACACCTCTTTGTTTTCATGCCCCACAACGTGGCCCCAAAAAGACAGCAGTGGTTTTCAGTCCTTTGTAACAGCTGAAAGTTCCAAAATATCAAAATCAAAGAGATGCTCCTTTGCAGGCAGGGGTGAAGGTTTTCACTAACTGTGAGGTCCTTTAGAACTTGTGACCACACTTTCCTATGGAGCAGAGGTGAAGAAGCCTGAGCCCGCCCGGCAGGACGAAGGGGGTGCTGCGGGTCTCCTGGGGCATCTGTCACTCAGTTCCAAGATATCATTCTGGGCCAGCAGCAAACCTGTGTGCTGGGTGGAATGCAGTCAGGTGACTACATTGTCTACAGAACAATAATACTAAGAGTGGTGAGTAAAGGTTTGCATATACATAGTGGATATTCCTCAGAGGAAAAGAGTTTGTAATGAAGCTTTCAGTTATTTGTTCATTTTTTGCCTATTGCATTGTTTTGCTGATTACAAATACAAGGAGTTGATTAACAAGTCCTATTATCTGCTTTTGACTAATTAATTCTCTCATTTTTTAAATGACCCATACAAAGAAATTTCATGAGATGAGCACTGTATACTAATATATGTGTGCTAGAGGCCCAGTGCACGAAATTCATGCATGAGTGTGTGTGTGGGGGGGGTCCTTCAGCCCAGCCTGCACCTTCTCCAAACTGGGACCCCTTGAGGGATGTCCAACTGCTTGTTTAGGCCTGATTCCACTAGGATCCTAAAAAGGCAGTTGGACATCCCTCTCACAATCCAGGACTGCTGGCTCCGAAATGCTCGCCTGCCTGCCTTCCTGATTGCCCCTAACTGCTTCTGCCTGCCAGTCTGATCATCTCCTAATCACTCCCATGCCAGACTGATTGATGTCTAACTGCTCCCCTACCAGCCTGTTTGCTTCCAACTTCCCTCCTCTGCCAGTTTGGTCATCCCTAACTACCCTCCCCTGCAGGGTTGATCGGCTCCAACTGCCCTGCCTTGCAGGCCTGGTCTCTCTCAACTGCCCTCCTCTGCAGGCCATCTTGTGGTGGCCATCTTGTGTCCACATAGGGGCAGGATCTTTGACTACATGGGGGCAGCCATCTTGTGTGTGTGTAGTGATGGTCAATCTGCATATTACTCTTTTATTAGATAGGATAGAGGCCTAGTGCATGGGTGGGCACCAGCTGGTTTGCCCTGAAGGGTGTCCTGGATCAGGATGGGGGTTCCCTTGGGGTGTGGGGTGGCCTGGGTGAAGGGTCTGTGGTAGTTTGCAGGCCAGCCACTTCCCCTAGTAACCGAAGCAGAGGCCCTGGTATCTGGAATTTATTTACCTTCTACAATTGAAACTTTGTAGCCTGGAGCAGAGCCAAGCCTTCTGCTGCCATTTCTGTTTGGATTTGTTTACCTTCTATAATTGAAACTTTGTAGCCTTGAGTGGAGGCTTAGGCCAGCAAGAGCAGGCGGAAAGCTTGGCTTCCTCTGTTACCTGAGAAACTCAAGCCTCCCTCCTGCTCTCTGTGGCTGTAGCCATCTTGGTTAGGTTAATTTGCATACTTGCTCTGATTGGCTGGTGGGCTGTGGCTTGTGGGTATAGCAGATTGATGGTTAACTTGCATATTACTCTTTTATTGGGTAGGATATACATTTGCTTGTTCCAATAATACAAGCACAATCAACAAATGATGGCAGAGCCACTATTTGTAAAGTTAGAGGAAATCTTTGTCATTAGTGGTGAGAGAAAACAATTGATAATCCAACATATATAGTCTCATTGCTCTCCCTAGAAATATAAGTAATAATATAAAAATGATAGAAAATCATAAATAAAAATAATTATGCAGTCAAAACAGTTGGAGCCCACTGATTTATGCACACAAGGTAAAGTTGAACCCTTGGGCAATGAGTTGGATCACTGAGTTAAGTAAATGCCAGGAACACTCAGATAGTTAAATGTTTGGTGTTGTTCATGTGATCTGTACAATTTCTATTTTCCTCTTTGTTTTGCAAACACTACAGGTATTGTAAGCAACTCCCTGGAAGTTATTGTAATCATTCAAGTCAGTGATTCAGAGTATGGTCCCCAAACCAGCAGGATTAGGATCACCTGGGAATTTAGAAAAACAAATTTTTAGACCCCACCCCCGATTTACCAAGAATGAAACTTTGGGGATGGGGTCCAACAATCTGTGTGTAAACAAGCCCTCCAAGTGACTTGTTTATAATTTGAGAACCATTTATGACATATGTCTGAAACAGTTAAAATAGCAATAGATAGGGAGACATTTCTCAATACTCAAGGAAAATTAGTATTGAATAAAGGCCATTACAAGTGACTTAAATTACAATTTTACAGTTTTGTTATTCAAAGTCAGGTTCAAAGACTTACCAGATCAGCATACCTGGGAGCTCGTTAGAAAAGCAGAAACTAGAGCCCTTCCTCCAACCTAATTGAATCTTAATCTGCATTTTAACAAGATTTCCAGGGGAGTCCAATGCACACTAACATTTGAAAAGCTGTGCTATAAAAACATGGTTTTTAAAGTGTTTGAATGAGAATTAACTTTTAAAATGTTGATATTTTAGCTCTTTCTTTTGGACAAAATTACGTGACAGTATGATGTAACATTCTTCACCATTATATGTTTGACTTCGTAACAAAAATAATTTGAAGGCTTTGTTATTTTCTGAAGGGCTTCTTGTAATCTTTGATAATGAGATCATTCTCTTCTTTAATTTTTATTTTCTTTATTGATTAAGGTATTACTTACGTGTCCTTATCCCCCACATTGCCCTCCTCCCCCTCTCCCTCATGGTGTCTGTGTCCATTGGTTATATGCATGTATACAAGTCCTTTGGTTGATTTCTCCCCCCTTCCCCTTCTCCTTCCCTCCCCTGCCTTTCCTCTGAGGTTTGACAGTCTGATCAATTGCTTCTCTGTCTCTGGATCTGTTTTTGTTCATCAATTTATGTTGTGATATCATTCTCTTTTGAAGAGCTTAACATTATCCCTGTTTATTTTCTCTTGGTAAATGCACATAATGTCTAACTCTTGTTTTTCAGTGGCTTTTACATGACCCAGCATTTTCCAACTTCATGTTTACTGAGTTTATAAAAGATCTCTTGTTGCTGAAAAAAAAAAAAATCACAGTCCACTTTGTTTCCAACTCCCATTACATCCAACATTCAGGGAACAGTTGCCTGACAGCCCTTTGACAGGATGGGTGGGGATGGAAGCTGGAGGACATTTGGGTGGGGACTAATTTTATAAGTGGTCAGATTGTTAGTTGAATACGTCCATATCATAATAAACATTGCTTTCTTGGGTAGTCTCCTAACTAGAATGGTGGAATAATGGAAATAATGACCCAAATATTAAGGGAAATTTTCTCTGGTAGTAAAATTCTGGTAATTTTTGTCTTTCTTTGTGCTTACCTGTATTTTCTAAACTTTCTAGAATGAGTGCGTGTTATTTTTGCAATCACAAAAAAAAAACTCTATTACCAAATACATTTTTTAATATTTTTCTTTATTGATATCAGAGAGAGAGAAGAAGGAAGAGAAAGATAGAAACATCCATCGGCTGCCTCCTGCATGGCCCTCCTGGGGATCGAGCCTGCAACCTGGCCATGTGCCCTGACAGGGAATCCCAACTGGTGGCCTCCTGGTTCATGGGTCGACACTCAACCACTGAGCCACACCTGCCGTGCTACTAACACATTTTTAAATTGAAGTGTAATTTACATTCAACAAAATGCGCAGAGATCTTAACTATTCAGTTTGTAGAGTTTTGACAATTGTATATACTCCTGTAACCACCATATCAAACAAGATTGGCAATATCTCCATCACCCAAGGTTTATTTTGTGCCATTTTAAACCAGAAGCTACTGTAATGTTGCACTCCTGTAATACGCACACTGCCTCCAAGGCTCCAAAACCTCGAGTGGCTGCAATGCACTCCTCTGGAAGCACAGGCCACATCCAGCTGTCAGCTGACAACCTCAAGCACAGAACTTGGTCGATGATGCATTCAGCATTTCTGTCCATAGATTCCCCTTTGTATAGTCCTCACTCATAATTAAGCAGAAATTGAGCAGAGTGATTTCCCTCCCCTACAGCCATTCCTTTCTCTTTTTTTCCCTTTCTGCTTTGAAACAGCTATAATACTTACAGCACTGCCAGCAGAGGATCCCATTAAGATGAAAGCTTTGTCCTCGCCGAGGCAGACAAAGAGCTCTGAATAGCGCCTGCCTGCCAGTGTGTGGGAGAGGAGGAGCTGGTTGCAGCCCTCTCTCCCTGCCATGTCCTCACACCTTCCTCTCAGGCGTCTTTTCCTTATTGCTCTGGCTTATGGTAACACTAAAAACAGTAAAAATAATGTTAGGCTCCCCTGCAATACTCTAGGGTTCTGTGGTGAAATACGAGTATTCATTAGTTCATTTCTTTGCTCACTCACACAGCACATATTTATAGATGTAGATATTGTGTGGCAGGCAAAATATTAGACACTAAGTAACAATGGCAAAAAAATGAGTGGAGAGCCCAATGGCTCACAAAGCTTGTGAATAGGCCATTACGAGTTAGGATGCAACAATTTATGTAGTGGCATATCGGACCCAGTTCATTATAATACTGAAAAGTTAGGAACCCTCTATCTCAATAGGAAGATGCTAAATTACTGCACAGCTGATTAATGACATGTTTCATAGCCCTTAAAAGGTATTTTGCGAAAGATATATTTGAGGATCTATTGGTAGGCATGTGTTACTTTATAACCACACCAAAAAAATGGTAAGGTAGAAAACGTAAAACTGTTATCAGCGTGCCAAGGTACTAGCCAGCACCCACTGATGGTTATATTTCTCTTCCACTAGATCTTAAATATATTCTATAGTAAAATTTTAATTACTAAATGTTCCCTTATAACTTTTCTTTCTAATAGGTTTTGTATAATTTGCTTTTCGGCTTTAAAATCTAATACTTACAGAAGAGTGTTCAAATAGGGGCCTATATTTATGTAAGGTGTTCACAGAGCATGCACACATTTCACTTCATCTCCACAATAATCCTCTGAGGCCGGTGTTATTGTCCCCTTGCTGTCGAGGGCAACCAGACTCAGCGATGCTGAGAACTTCACTGGCATCACAGACATAGTGGGTGGCAGAGCCAGAACTCCAATCTAGTTTTGTTTTTGTTTTTTTTAACTCCAAATCCAGAGTTTCTTGCATTTCATGTTGGCACCTCACTAGTATTATTTACATCCCAATGTCCTCCTTCCCCTGAGATTTCAATCAAGCAGGGGTGTTAGAACTAGCAGAGTATAACGAATTGTGTTCTTAAACTTATTTTCACTGTTGCTTCTTAGAATTATTGAAATAATAACAAATATTTAGTAAGTACCTAATACGTAGAAGCAACATATAAAGCAGAGACCAACTCAGCTCTGCTTTATTTATTTTTTAGAACATTTTTGTGTATTTGCATTTTCCTGATTATAAAAGTAACAATTGTTTGTGTGTAGTTTTAAAAAATTAGCATTATTCTGCCATTCAGATTTAAAAAACCTTTTCCCTCTCAATGCAGTGGGTCTGCTATATATTTTTTAAAATTTACTCTTTAAATTTTTATAAAAATAATACATATATGCAGATTAAATATTCAGAGTATGATTAAGTTTACAGTGGAAAAAACTTTATTCCTCCTTGTCCTGGTTCCCATTCCCCATCAGATAACTTCTTTAGAAATTTTTTAGCTATTTGGGGGGTACACACCTTGACATTCTGAACAAACATGTGAATAGAACTGTTTTCTGTTTTTGTTTGTTTTTTAATTTCAGTATTAGCTTCTAAATGCTGATTTCCGTTGGGCTCTCCACATTCCTGCCCTTGTGTTTCCACATGGACCGTGTCTGCCAACCCTGACCCTTCCTCCTGCTCTCCCCGGGATCCCTCATTCCTCCTCAGGAGGAGTGAACACCTGGCCAGGGAGAAGGCCCATCTCAACCCTTTCCTCTTTCTCTTGGAAGCACCTGCCTCAGGCAAGGCGTCTTCTGCTCCGCCCTTCCATTGGTGAGGGTATGGAGCAGAGCCTGCCCTGTGCAGGAGGCCAGTGGTAGAGCAGCTAAATCGCCAAACTCATAGTTGAAGTATTAGGAAGCTCACTCTCCACGCCTCAGTTCCACTTCCGTCTGACAGAAGCTGTTCACACCCCAGTCCATACTAACAGCCACCTCTAAGCCACCTGTCTGCCCTACTTCCACCCTGCTGACAGTCCCTACATCTCTTTGTTTCTCCACAGGGGGGACTACTCCGGCCCCTCAGCTGCTCTTAGTTTTACCCTGGGAACCAGACGCAGAGGGCAGAGGAGTCAACACCCATCTTCAGCTGGTGAGACCAGCCTCCCCATTCTCTGGCTGCACAATAATCAGGTGGGTTCCACACCGTTTCTCAGAAGATCTCCACGAGAAAGAGCTCATAGACACTTTGGAGGGGGGATCTCTCTCCCTGAAACTTCCATTATTAACACACTCTTTACTGGCTTTTCTCTGTTCCCTATCTCTATTTCCCACATCCTCACTCTACTTCTTAGGATCACTTCCTCTGAAATCTTTCTTGACCCAAATTTTGTCTCTCAGAAGCTGATGTTTTGATCTTTATCTGTCTGACTTTTACATACATCTCTGAACTGATATCAAAAAGCCTATTATGGCCGAAACCAGTTTGGTTCAGTGTATAGAGCGTCAGCCTGCAGACTGAAAGGTCCCTGGTTCGATTCGGGACTGTCCCACCAGAAGCGGGACATCTGGTCACCTTAATTTAAAGGCACAGAGAGTAGCAGGCAAAGTAGCATGGGGTACATCTTTCACAGGTGGATAGAGGTCTCTAACACACAGCTATAAGTAAGTATTTCAGCAGTCTTTGCCAGTGCCCTGCCTGGGTTACTGAGAAAGCTCCCTGACAATTGAAAACAGAGGATTAAGAACTTGAGCTCTGGAACCTGACAAATTAAACTCCAGTTCTACCACTTATGAAGGGCAGACCCTTGGATAAATTTCTCATTCACCTCATTCATTTTGTTCATATAAAACAGGGATCCTAGATATTAATGCCTCATAGAGTTTTTGTAAGGATTAAATGAGAGAATGTTTGCTAATTTTAAGTAGTGGACTTGCAAGTAGTGGACTCAAGGGCTTAATAAGTGCTCCGGCCAATTACCTAGGCCAGTGGTCAGAAAACTCATTAGTCAACAGAGCCAAAAATCCACAGTACAATGATTGAAATTTCTTTTGAGAGCCAAATTTTTTAAACTTAAACTTCTTCTAATGCCACTTCTTCAAAATAGACTTGACCAGGCCGTGGTATTTTGTGGAAGAGCCACGCTCAAGGGGCCAAAGAGTCGCATGGTGGCTTGCGAGCCGCAGTTTGCCAACCATAGACCTAGGCCAAATCTCATTTAGCATGTCTATTAGTCTCTATCCACCTTTGACTGTCATGTGACTACTAAAAATGCTAGCGTTTTAAATACCAAGAGAGGCATGTGAGTGACTCAGATGACTTCTTCAGAGAAATGACAGAAATAAATATTTTGCTTGTCTCTTTTGAACAAAGCAAGTCCTAAGTCTCAGCTTGTGAATCATCATTCTGGATTCTGCTTTGGGACAGAGAAGCCCACTTAGCACTTATCAAAGGCGCCTGTGGGAGTGGGCGGTTCTGGCTTTCTTCTTGAAATGCATCATCAGTGACCAACCGTGAAGAAAAGTCCTCAGGGATTAGAAACAAACAATCATAATATTAATGATTAAAAGAAACAAGCAACAGAAGCAGAACAAGTTGATTCTGAGGCAAACTGACAGGGATGAATACTGAAAAGTCTTTTGTTGTTATTTGAAATATTTACATTTCACACTTTCTTCTAGTCTTCCTCATTCTGCCCCTCAGATGGACTGAGGGAACAAACAAGATATGGCAGGAGGACAAAAGGAGAGAAACCTAATAATGAAATTGTGAGGTTCTCAGAAATGATTATTGTTTGTTTTGTAGAGGGATTTAGGTAAAGCAGACATATTTATGTCAGGGTGACCTTTCTATCTCTAGTCTCCCTCAGTCTTCTTGCCTATACTATCCCTGATTTTACTCAATTTCTCCAATTTCCCCCCAAGACTAAATTCCATCTACAGCAGTTTGCCGCTCTGTTGACTGATGAGTTTGCCGACCACTGCGATAGGGGCTTAATCAGAAGGAACAACAGCCTGTAATTATTGGAATGGAGAGTCTACAGGACAGCATCAAATCCTCAATGTTTTTAAATTTCTCGAGAGGCTCTAGTTCCTCCACATTCATAAATAAATACACAAATCTTTCTCCCTAAAAAAAGACATATTTATAGCTGGTCTCCCTCAAAGGCAGAACAAAGTAGGAGTAGGCATGCCCAAGTTCTTTGCTCTGGGTCAGGGTCATTTGATTTTGACTCATCCAACAGGCCTGCTAGAACGAAGGAATAAGAATCAAGAAGTGAGAAGTTCTCTCTCTTCCTGGCTTTGATACTGGCGTGTGAAGTAATGTAAATTAGGATGACAGTCAGAGATCTTCAATATTGAACATTTACGGGCTGTTCAGTGATGTACACAACTGTGAGCTTAGTTTGAGTTTATATGCCTCAAACAAACCTAGTTTCACGAAGTCAGTTCCATTTTTTAACCCTAGAACTTGAACTGCCTTTTTGGTGTGAGAAATCTTATATATATATATATATATATATATATATATATATATGGAGAGAGAGAGAGAGAGAGAGAGAGAGAGAGAGAGAGATAGATATAGATATATATAGATATATAGATAGATATAGATATATATAGATATATCTATATATATACACAAAACAAATTGATAGTACCATGTCTGGGTACAGCATAGCATAGTGGTTATCAGCTTGGACTGTAGAGCGAGACCATGTGGATTCAAATCCAGTTAGTAGGTGTATAACTTTTGGCAAGCTATTCAACATTTAGTACCATTGTTTTCTCATGTGTAAAATGGGGGATGATAGTATCATTTACCTCATAGAGTTACTATGAGGATGGAATGAGTTAATACTAGTACATGCAAAGCACTTAGATTATTGTTATCCTTGATAATCTTGACATATGCACTTTGCATGTATTATATTTTTAAGACTTCATAACAACCTTATAAATTTTACCCTCTCAACTGGGTGTAACTTAATAAAGGCACACAGAATCAAAACATTCATCAACTGAGATTGCCAGTTTACCTACAGGATCACAGTTAAATGACTAGTGAGAGTGCCAATGAGTGTATTTCTAAACCAGTCTTTTTCATTTCAAGAAAAATATCATATTGATATTTAAAATATAGTTTTTAAAGAGAAATATTTTCATTATGTACTTTTCCCTCAAGTATTTTGAAAATCTCTTGTGTAAGCTACTTTTTAAAATATATAGCATTACTTATTCTTTATGCAAAAGCTTTATTGATGTATATTAATGCATCTGAAATGGTATATAAAAGATAGACATCCTATTATTGGTGTTTGGATGCACATGACAGTGACAAAGTTAATTTCAATTCAAGAAACATTTATTTACTGAGCAAATGCTATTAATAGAAGATACCCATCCTGGGAGCTAAGTCATGAATAAAGATATACTCTCTGCCTTCAAAATGCTTTTCATCTCAAAGGTAGAGGCAGACGACATACAGAAATGGTTATGGAGTCTTAAAGTGTTAAATAGAAATACCTTCTTTCTAGCTAAAAATAAGGTTTTGGAGGGTAGGATTATCTTTTTCTTTTCTTCCTCCTCCCCTTTTTAATTTCTTTTATTGACGTTTAAAATCATTCATGGCATCTAACATATGTGTCTCCTATATGAGATTTCTAATAAATTTCAGGTGGATATATTGCACCCAAGTATTCTTATTAAAGATTTCAGGATTGCAGGTCTTGATAATTAGGTTATTATGATGTATGTCAGTATAAACATGAGGAATACTTATTTTTTCAAATTATTAATTGATTTGTTTACTCAAAATAAAAATTTCCTTTTAACAGCCTCTTGCATGATGATGATACCAGATTTTACCTTGAGATACAGATATCAGAAATCTTGATATCAGATTTTAGTCTGAGTATTACAAGTCAGGTTCATTCTCTGAGCCTTAGCTAAATATTGCTGTGCTAAATAGCATCCAAGGTCTCAAACAGCTCGGATATTTCTGTACTTCATTGGTACCTATCAAGAGATGCCCATTTACTTATGTAGCCTACCATTCAGTTTCATAATGGTCTCCAGTTCTAGGGAAATGCCAAGATGTTTTAAGTAGAACCTTATTACAGTATGAGTCAGCATTAAAAAAAGTGTGCATATGTTTTATTAGTCAAAGCAAAGTCTTAAAAATGTCCACACAAAATAAAAGCCCTCTTATAACTTTATTAGCTGATTATGCTAGTGTCTTTTTACATAATACCAAAAGACTTTTATTGAATTAAAATTATTTCTCCTGCCTCTATTAGCATATGAAGTTTCAACTGCATAAATGAAAATTATTTTTTGTCCATTTTTTCTTAATATTGAAGCAGCCATCGCTTTCATCAGAATATTTAAAAGTACATTGTTAAAATGTAAATTATGTATAGTTTGAAAACTGGTTCCTTCCTTAAAAATGAATTTCTTTGGATTAAAATGGAATATCTACTGCACTCTGAGATTGCTTGAGATTCAAAAAGCTTTACCACTGTGAAATAATGTGCAAAAGCATTAACTCTTGTTATTTATGACAATGCTATAAGGAAATATAAAAGTCTTCAGTACATTTTCATTTTTAAAAGTTAAAGTTCTTTAATTATTGATATTGAGCTCTTCAGTTAAGTGCTCTGTGATTTGGTTATCCCTTAAATTTTCTTGTAATGCGAGTAAGTTTTAGAGGAGCACATAGGCAAAAGCAGGTAGCCAGCTGAGTTGTGTAATAGCGACTGAGGAGCAGTAAGCTGAAGATAGCAGCAAAGGACATGCCAAGGCAACGGAGGCCTTCCTCACTCCCAGAGCCCAGCACCAAGACTTACTTCCTGGTATCCAGGACAACCCTGATCCCCGGAGAACACACCTACATCTACCAGTGGCTTAAGGGCTAACTCCTGTGCCTCTTAAAGAGAGGTTATTTGAAGCCATAAAATATATAAATGGAATGATGACAAGAAAGTGTAATTTACTGATGTGTGAAGACACCTATAGGCATTATGGGAAAAGTTAACGAGCTAGAACCACCAGCAGAACAGTTTTTTATGACTTGGACACTTTTGTGTCATCTTGTCCCTTGTCATTCTCCCAGGCACTCAGCAGAAAGAGACCAAAATTTTTTTTTTGAAGTTTTGTTCAAATAATAATTAATATTCAATCATCATTAGATATTATAACTAAAATATCCGGGTGATGTTAGATATCTCAAAGGTACTTGCAAATGCAGTGTGAATATCAAATATTCTCAAAATTCGGAGTCCTGGTTAAAACTGCATATTAACATTGAATAGATAAAAATAGCTCCAGGAGCTCCCCCCACCACTTTGTAGGGCAGCGCTCACTGCTGAGTGTGCTGTAATTATGTACACTACATGAGCTACAGCTTGAGCTAATAATACCATACTGAGTACTAGAAAGCTGTAATTACACAAAGACATAATGTATGCTTGGCAAGATTTTCAGTTTTGGGGAATCTCCTGTCAAATAGCATCTGGCAGAATTAAAAGTCCAATTTGGGGCTCAGAGTAATTGGTCTAGACTGAACTAGTTTACGGCATTGTGGCTCAAGCAGAATAAGTCATATGTCTATGAAGCAAGCAAATCCATTGACAGGAGTACATCTAGAAATAGTGCAGTCTTAAAGCACATTGTTTAAAACACAAAGAACTTCCAAAATTGCTAGGTAAGCACCTAAGCAACAACTAAAAGACAGAATGGACATAATCTAAAACTATAGGAAAGCTGGCTGAGTGGGAAAATCTACAACTAGAAAGAAGGAGAGAGGCTCACGGATCAGTTTTGGAGCCACAAAGCGCTGAGGTAGGGAGACGTGTACATGGAGAGGGAGGGCAGCCAAGTGCTTAGCTGGCGGGAGGGGAAAGGAAGCCCCCAACTGCACTGAACCCTTTCCAACTGCACTGAACCCCAGCCACGGCCGAAATCCTGTGGACCCAGGCTCTGGACTGTAGAGAAAGGCACCGGGAGACTCAGAGACTGAGAGACTCGGGGGAGGAGTGGACAGGGGCTAGAGGTGCCCGCTCATGAATGAATGAGCGCAGAGAGGTCTGACTGGGAAGGTTGCCACAGCCTCTCCACAACAGAAGGAGTTGGAAGCTCCTGACTGCACTGGGATTAAAAATATTATACCGAGATCCAAC
The DNA here is from genome assembly GCF_014108245.1 of Pipistrellus kuhlii. NCBI lineage: Eukaryota > Metazoa > Chordata > Mammalia > Chiroptera > Vespertilionidae > Pipistrellus > Pipistrellus kuhlii. The sequence goes on from NW_023425529.1 coordinate 64,075,159, forward strand.
CCAATTCCAGGCGAGCCCCTGGGACACCCATGCTCTTGCAGGGGGAATCTGGATGGTCAGGCGGAAACTTAGGGGATCTGTGGAAGGCAGAGATCTGAGACGTGCGCACAAGGGCAGGGCTGACGGGAAGCCAAGACTGTCAACTCATCCCTGAGACTCTGCCCCATCCAAGTTGAGCAAAGAGGTTTTTGCAATTTTACAAGTCTGATTCTATATATAGAAGGTATCCCAGCGTAGACACAACTGATACATTCAATTGGCCTGGAGGTCAATTTCTCCCAGGGATATCAGCAACAATCAATACTTAACTACAGCAAGGTTGTACACGCAGTCCACAAAGGGGAGCACCAAGAGTGTCTACCTCAGGTAACCAGGGAGGCTGACCTACTGGACCATATAGGACACCAAGCACACCAGGCACACTCAGGGAAGCCAGTTTGGAAGGTAAAAACAACAAAGGGCAGGTTTGTTAACTCCCCATTATAATAAAAAATAATATATTCCCATTTGGGAGTTAGGCTTTGGGAAACTGGTACAATGAAAATGATGTTACTTTGGCTGTAACCCAGGAATCTCATGTTTTCTCCCAACATCCATAAAACTGTCAAGTTAACTTTTAGCTTTCAAATAGAATAAAATACCAGCCCCTTCAAAATTCTTGACATGAAGATTCTTCTTCTTTTTTTTAATTGTATAAAGTATTACAATGACTCCTTTTTCTCTGATTGACCACCCTACCCCCACCCCCCACTGCCCACCACTCTCACCCCCAGAACAAGCCCCACCGCCCCAGTGTCTATGCCCATTGGTTATGTAAGCTTACAAATCCTTTGGATGACTTCTTTCTTTCTTTCTTTCTTTCTTTCTTTCTTTCTTTCTTTCTTTCTTTCTTTCTTTCTTTCTTCTTTCTTTCTTTCTTTCTTTCTTTCTTTCTTTCTTTCTTTCTTTCTTAATATATTTTATTGATTTTTTTCACAGAGGGGAAGAGAGAGGGATAGAGAGCTAGAAACATTGATGAGAGAGAATCATCGATCAGCTGCCTCTTGCACACCCTCCACTGGGGATATGCCTGCAACCAAGGTACATGTCCTTGACAGGAATCGAACCTAGGACCTTTCAGTCCGCAGGCCAATGCTCTATCCACTGAGCCAAACCAGTTAGGGCCCTTTGGTTGGTTTCTAACCACCCCCTGCCCTCCACTCCCCAACAACCCCCTTCTCTCTGAGATTGGACAGTCTACTCAATGTTACCTTGTCTTTGGATCTATTTTTGTTCATCAGTTTATGTTGTTCATTATAATCCACATATGAGTGAGATCATGTACTATTTATCTTTCTCCAACTGGCTTATTGTGCTTAGCATAATGCTATCCAGTTCCATCCATGCTGTTGCAAATGGTTAAAGTTCCTTCTTTTTTTATAGCAGCAGAGTATTCCATTGTGTAGATGTACCACAGTTTTTTAATCCACTCATCAGCTGACAGGCACTTCGGTTGCATTCAAATCTTAGCTATTGTAAATTGTGCTGCTATGAACATAGGGGTGCATATATACTTTCTGATAGGTGTTTCTGGTTTCTTGGGATTTAGTCCTAGAAGTGAGATTACTGGGTTGAATGGGAGTTCCATTTTTAACTTTTTGAGGAAACTCCATACCGTTTTCCACAGTGGCTGCGCCAGTCTGCATTCCCACCAGCAGTGCAAGAGGGTTTCTTGGAGTTGTTCCAAGATGGCTGACAGGTAAACACCTGGCCGCAGCCGCACACAACAATTTCAATAAAATACAACTAAAATATAAAATGGACATTACCCAGAACTACAGGAAAGTTGACTGACTGGAAATTCTACAAAGAGAAGCAAGGAGAAAACCAGAAGGAAGCACGGAGGAGCTGGAAAAGCCCAGGGTACGGAGACATGTGGCGCGCGCGGAGAGGACGGAACCAGAGAGGAGGGAGGCAGAGTGCCTGGCTGGCGTTCCCTAGCGGGAAGGAGATAAAACTCCAACTGTGTTGGGCCCCAGTTCTGACTGCTCTGAACCCCAGTTCTAGGCCAGACCCCGGGGACCCAGGCTCATCCATAAGGAGCTGGGCTGTAAGGCGGAACCCCGGGGGAGCTGCGAAAGGAGGTCCCGGAGGCGCGCACATTGCACGCGGAGAAGGGAAGGTTGGCTGTGCCGCGGGACTGCCCTGGCGGGAAGGAGACAGGGGCTCCAGACTGCTCTGAATGCCACCTCCAACTCCACTTCCAACTGAACTGAACCCCAGTTCTGGGCTCATTGGGGGAGAGCCTAGACTGTTTGATAGCAGGCGAAACTCGAGGGCACCTTTCCTCTTAGAGGTGCTTGCAACGAGTACTGAATTACCCTGGGGATTACTGAGACTCAGGAGCCGCATAGGGCGGGGCTGATGGAAGCCAAGGCTGTAGGCTCCACCCCGAAATCCAGCTCCATCAGGGAAGCTGCAAAAATGCCGAGACAACAAAATAGATCACAAACGAAAGAAATGGAGGACAAAAAGCGACTGGATATAGAGTTCAAATCTACGCTTGTAAGGTTTTCAATGATTTCCTAGAAAAGGTCAATAAGACTTATGAATATATGAAAAGGGATCAACTAGAATTAATAAGGAATCAACAAGAAATGATAAGGGATCAACAAGAAATAAAGAATACATTGTCTGAAATAAAAAATATTATACAGAGTCCTAAAATCAGAATGGAAGATCACAAGAATCATGTCAAAGATTTGGAACATAAAGAGCCAGAAGACACTCCTCCGCAGAAGCAAGAAGGCAAGAGAATCCAGAAAATTGAAGATAATGTAAGAAACCTCTGGGACAACTTCAAGCAAACCAACATCAAAATTATGGAGGTCCCAGAAGATGAGAGAGAGCAAGATATCGAAAACATACTGAAAAAAATAGTGACAGAAAACTTCCCCCACCTGGTGAAAGAAATAGACTTACAAGTTCAGGAAGCGCACAGAACTCCAAACAAAAGGAATCCAAAGAGGACCACACCAAGACAAATCATAATTAAAATTCCAAGAGCAAAAGACAGAGAATATTAAAAGCAGCAAGAGCAAAGCAGTTAGTTACCTATAAAGGAGCACCTATACGATTGTCAGCTGACTTCTCAACAGAAACCATGCAGGCCAGAAGGGAATGGCAAGAAATATTCAAGGTCAATAGTAAGAACCTACAGCCAAAGATAATCTACCCAGCAAAGCTATCACTCAGAATCGAAGGCCAGATAAAGAGCTTCACTAATAAAAAAAAGCTAAAGGAGTTCATCACCACCAAACCAGAATTATATGAATTGCTGAAGGGGGTTCTTTCAGAAGAGAAAGTAAATAAAGATAAAAAATTATGAACAACAAATACATAACTATCAACAAGTGAATCTAAAAACCAAGGGAATTAAAAAAAAATCTGATGAACAATATTAACTGTTGAATATAATAGAATCAGAGGTATGGAAGGGGAGTGAACTGACAAAAGGGGAGAGGGGGATGTGGGAAGAGACTGAACATAAACTGTGCACCTATGGATGAGGACAATGGGGAGTGGGGAAGGGGCAGAGGGTGGGGTGGGAACCTGGTGGAGGAGAGCAATGGTGGGGAGGGGCGGGGGAAGGAACATTTGTAATAATATGAACGATAAAAATTTATTTAAAAAATAAATAAATAAAATAAAAAAAATTGGAGCAATAAACCTATTGCAGCCCTTGGTTCATAACCATTGCACATTAAGGGTGCATTGAAGGTGGTATTTACTTTGCTGAGGTATTTTAGGAATATATATATATATATATATATATAAAAAAAAAAAGGGTTTCTTTTTCTCCACATCCATAGCGACATGAAGATTCTTAGTCCTATCCAAGCCCACTGGGTACAAGGTATATGGGCCAGAACACACACAGCTCCCTGCGCCTGCCCCACAAGGTATGTGGGATTAGTTCTATTAATCTGTCTATAGGCAGATTGTGGTGAGTGATCGTGGTGAGGCAAGAAGGGGTGGAAATCTTTCCAGAAGCCTACAGGGCTCTGGAAACTCCTCTTTACTCCTGAAACACTGGGTGTTTCCTTCATTTTGACATGCTCACTATTAACAGTGAAACTCTAAAGGTCAGGAGAATGGAACCCTCCCTGGGTCCTCTCTATATAATTCTTTCCCATAATTTGGAATTACAAAGTACAATATAAATACAGACACAAAATAATACCACATATCTTACAAGAATGTAGACATATTCAAGAACATGTATTGCTTATACACTAGGATAGGTCCTTATGATGGAGAGGGCGATAAGGCTGGGAACTGAAGATGAAGCAGAAAACCAAATGAAACCAAACAAGACAGGGCTCTTGCTGGGACTTCGATGACGACATGGCACGAGTATCTCACCTTTCCCCTCCTTAGATCCAAATTCCCAAAACAATAAAATGCAGATTACCTTTTATTATTTTTTGTCAAAGATCTTGAAATGGTTTGAGGTATGTGAACCCTAACACATGAGGGCACTATAAGGACAGGAAATGGAAAATTTGACATTAGCCTCTTGGAGCTGATATCTATGTGGCTGAGTGGGCTGCGGAAATGACAAAAGTTAATACAAAAGCTTCTTCCCTCATCTCACAAGTATAAACAAATAAAAGGACTTAGAATGTTAAAAATGTGACTAGAGACCCAGTGCTCAAAATTTGTGCATGGGTAGGGTTTCTAGGCCTGGCCAGTGATCAGGGCAGATCTGTGGGGTGATTGAAGCCCCTGCTCACATCTGTTTTGGCCTGGCACAACCCACTCACCTGCTCCACCATCCCATCGTGGTCCCGCTCCATTCAGGGCCCATTGGGACTGGCAGCACCTCCACTGCTGCCTGCTGCCAGTGCTACCCTGTTTCCCCGAAAATAAGACGGTGTCTTATATTAATTTTTTCTCCCAAAGTTGCGCTAGGTCTTATTTTCAGGGGATGTCTTATCTTTCCATGCGCTAGGTCTTATTTTCGGGGAAACACGGTATCTCTGACACCCGCCATCTACCGCCTTGTGGTGGCCAGTGCACTTCTAACTCCTGGTCAGTCAAACTCCCACCTGTGGGGACAGTTTGCATATTAACCTTTTATTATATAGGACTAGAGGCCCAGTGCACAAAATTTGTGCACGGGGATGGGGGTGGTGTCCCTCAGCTCAGCCTATACTCTCTCCAATCTGAGACCCCTTGAGGGATGTCTGACTTCTTGTTTAGGCCTGATCCCTAAATGGGCTATCAGACATCCCTCTCATAATCCAACTTCCCTCTCCTGAAGGCCTGGTCCCCTTCAACTGCCCTCCCCTGCAGGCCTGGTTCCCCTCAACTGCCCTCTGCTGCAGGCCTGGTCCCCCCACCTGCCCTCCCCTACAGGTTTGGTCTCTTCCAACTGCCCTTCTCTGCTGGCCTGGTAACCCCTACCTTCCCACAACTGCCCTCCCCTGTAGGCCACCTTGTGGTGACTATCTTGTGTCCACATTGGGGCAGCCACCTTTGACCACATGGGGGCAGTGATCTTGTGTCTTGGAGTGACAGTCAATTTGCATATTACTATTTTATTAGATAGGACTAGAGGCCCGGTGCACGAAATTTGTGCACAGTGGTGTGTGTCCCTCAGCCCAGCCTGCACCCTCTCCAATCTGGGACCCTCGAGGGATGTCCAACTATCCATTTAGGCCGGATTCTACCAGGCAGTTGGACATCCCTCTCAGTCCAGGACTGCTGGCTCCTAATTGCTCGCTTGCTTGCCTGCCTTCCTGATTGCCCCAAACTGCTTCTGCCTGCCAGCCTGGTCACACCCTAACCACTCCCCTGCCAGCCTGATTGATGCCTAACTGCCACCCTGCCAGCCTGTTTGCCCCTAACTGCTCTCCCCTGCAGGCCTGGTACCCCCCACCTGCCTTCCCCTGAAGTCCTGGGTCCCTCCCAACTGCTCTCCCCTACTGGACATCTTCTGGTGGCCATCTTGTTTCCACATGGGGCCAGCCATCTTATATGTTGGAGTGATGGTCAATTTGCATATTACTTTTTTATTAGATAGGATAGTTTGTATAAAGAATCCTGCCAATCACACATACTAACTACAAACAATGTGATTATTGATTGTTTGATATTAAACATCTTCCCACTACTTTGTACCAAGAACATGAGCAAGGTATGATAACTAATGAAAGAACACTGGCAGGTTCCATGGAGCCAATATTTTTATGTCTACCACAAACCAAACAAAGTGATTGTCCTCATATATTCAATCATTTGAATGAGAGAAAAGTTTATTTATGCCTCACATAATAGTCCAGAGCTGTTTTGGTATTGGTCCCAGGCTTCCTTTAACCTGTTTTTCTATCTTATGTAGAGGGTGGGCTCTGCCTTTAAGGGTGCCTCATCACCAATCCCTGATCCAAGTGGCAAGATGAAAGAAAGTTCTCTTCTTCCCTTTCCTGACACAGACTGGGAGTGCCAACAGTTAGCTCACATCCCAGGGACAAAAATTTCATCACACAAGGGATCTGAGAAATGTACTTACTGTCCACCTAAGGTTTTTGTTATTCTTGAAAATGAGTGAAATAGATGTTACATGATAACTGCCAGTCTTAGCCATCATAGGATATTCGCAAAAAATTTTGAACTGAGATTTTTTTTTTGGGGGGTGGGGGTGGGGGTGGAGGAGGCAGTGATGGCAGCTTTTTCTCACAATGATAAAGACAAGAAAAGTTCAGTTCAAATAATTTAAATGCCTGACATGATCTCTGTCCTTGAGGAACTTATAGCCTCACTGAAGGAGACAGGCATTTACACAATTATTTCAATATAGTGTAATGTTTAAAGTTAAGAATATGCAAACTGTCCTGCAAAGACAAGCATGGAAAATTGACCCAGATAGGAGCTATTGGAAGATGCCCTCCCTCACTGAACACTGAGGATGAACCAAGTCTCAAAGGAATAAATACATAAAGAGCAAATTTAAAAAGCAAAATTTCGCCGAAGCCGGTTTGGCTCAGTGGTAGAGTGTCGGTCTGTGGACTGAAAGGTCCCGGGTTCGATTTCGGTCAGGGACATGTACATTGGTTGCGGGCACATCCCCGGTAGGGAGTGTGCAAGAGGCAGCTGGTCGATGTTTCTCTCTCATCGGTGTTTCTAGCTCTCTATCTCTCTCCCTTCCTCTCTGTAAAAAATCAATAAAATATATTTTAAAAATACAAATAAAAATTTAAAAAATAAATAAAAAGCAAAATTTCAACCATATTCCACAGCAAAAAAAAAAAAAAAAAAAAAAAGTATAGTTTAATCCCTCCAGTGGTAATTATTATCAGTAGCCCCAGCGATGTTCTCCATGATGTCTTCAGGGTCAGCAGCTCCCCCAAAGCAGCAGCAGCACACGCTAGTTTTGCTACTCCTGGTGCCCCCACATTTCAGGAGCTGGCCCTGTGAAACAGGGATCTCCTGTCCTCTGGAAGAGGAAGGTCAGTCTGCTGTCTCGGTTACACCTCCGTAAGGAAAAGAACCCAGGGTCCCCCTGGCTACACCGGCTCTTCTTCCCACCTGCTGATACGGGACCTCAGCGTTCTGCAAAGGCCCTTCCCAAACCCAGGTGTGTATGTCCCTCGTGTTCCCCAAAGAAGGCTGGTCTGTTACTCTACATTTTGTTTTCATCCTTCTCACCCCAGCCCTCTCCTCTGAGCATGTTGGCTTCCTTCTCCAGATGGAGCCGGGCTGGGAGACACTGTTGTCACTCCCACTGGCCGGGCCTCGTGGGCTACACCGACCCTTCTCACCGAGGCTTCGAACACAGGGAAGCCCTGGCTGTGCCCGTCTCGGATGGAAAGTGCCTCACTCTTTAGAACCGTACCAGCACAGTGCTGCCTTTCTCTGAATTTTTTCACACGGACACTTTGTTTCTACTTAACAGTTCTTCTCCACTAGCCATCCCCATGTCCTGTGTGGAACGAGGGTCTTTGGGACAGGATCTGAAAGCAAATGGGAGTAGGTAGTACTCAGAACTGCCCCTCCTCTTGGGGAGTGAATCTCTCCAGGGGGCTCTTTCACTTGAGCACGTAGGCTGCTTGAAGCCCAACCCTTGTAGGCCCACCCACAGAGCCCTGACGTGTCTGAATTCCACTTGGGTTCAGAGTAGAACAAACACCTTCCAACACCTGGTCCAGGAAGAGGTGCATATTACGTTAACTGCTCATTTCCCGGCATTGCCTCAGGCCACAGCTCTACCCTTGATATAGTAAGTTTCACTGGAAGCCCTGATGTCCGTGCCGTTGCTAAGTGGGCACAGAACAGTCATCCAGAGGAGGGTTTCTTAGTGCCTTGGTCAGCAAACTGCGGCTCGCAAGCCACATGGGACTCTTTGGCCCCTTGAGTGTGGCTCTTCCACAAAATACCACGGCCTGGGTGAGTCTATTTTGAAGAAGTGGCTTTAGAAGAAGTTTAAGTTTTAAAAATTTGGCTCTCAAAAGAAATTTCAATCGTTGTACAGTGGATATTTGCCCCTGTTGGCTAATGAGTTTGCCGACCACTGTCTTAGTGCAAAAAGATTTAGGAAGGAGCAACATCTCCCTTTTCGTAATCTGGTTGCCTCCTAGCGATGTCCCCTTTGCCATTCTAGCTCTAGGGAGGTGTGTGCGTGTTGTGTAAGTGCTAGCTGGCAAAAGAGAAGGATGTGAGTGTGGACAGTTTCTGTTGGGCAGGAAAGGGAACGCCGGTCTCCCTCTCCTGTGTTGGGTGGGAAGGAAAAAGGAAGCAAAAGTTATACCAGGGGAATGGGAGCGCCCAGGCACAGGGAGAGAAAATAAGCCGTTTGCTGGGTGAGCCAAGGAAGGCCAGGAGGCAGGAAGCAAGTAGATTTGGAAAAGCCTTTTTGTTTCTTGCTAATGAGCCCTCTGGGTGGGTGGTGCTGGGGTAGGCAGCCCTCTGCAGAGATGATTACCTGTTGTCCTCAATTTCGATAGCCAAGGCTGTTGATCTCTGGCTCCTGACAGCAGCCTTTCCTTTTGTTCCTGATACTAATCCGTGTGGTGCAGAAGTGAGAGTAAATCCGAACTGTTTAACAACATGGATCCAAGCCTTTCACCAGTTGTAGAATTCAGGCTGGCAAATAAAAATTGCTCAACTTGTGTAGGTGATGTTAGAAGTGAGTTATCCAGAGAGCATCAACTCTCACTCCCAAGGGTAGCCATAAGCATTGTGCCGAATGGCAGCAGATGCCAGCAGTAAATTGCAAACAGTGACTATGCAATCAGCTGTGAGCTTTTGGGGCCCAGCATCTGTGGGCGGTAACCACTTATACTCTGTCCCACATTCTTTCCAAGGAGGTATTCTGTGATTCATTTAGCTTAACGGGACAACAACTATGATCCTTAAAGGAATGGAAGTAAAGAACGATTTAAATTGTTTGTCTTATTTCTGGTGAAGAAGAAAAACGTTGTATTAGTAAATTCAGCACTTGGAGCTGAATACACAATTCCCTTCTTCTTTTTTTTTTTAATATATTTTATTGATATTTTACAGAGAGGAAGGGAGAGAGATAGAGAGCTAGAAACGTCGATGAGAGAGAAACATTGACCTGCCGCTACCGGGGATGTGCCTGCAACCAAGGTACATGCTGCCCTTGACCGGAATCGAACCCGGGACCTTTCAGTCCACAGACCGACGCTCTACCACTGAGCCAAACCGGTTTCGGCAATTCCCTTCTTGATTACAAAGAACAATAAAAGCAATTTCACCTGTTCTGGAGTTTTGCCCTCCCTTCTCTGTCCTCCCCACATGATTATAAAGAATGGCACTGAAGGCTTTACCAGAAGAGAGAAACCGAATCCTTTAACAGGCAGAAGAGATAATGGTCTCTGAATTTCATCAACGATCCATATTTCTCAAATAGAACTAGAACTGCTTCCTATATACAAAAATGTTTACTCAGGTTTGATTTCCACCCTTTTACTAACTTAAAGCAATTAAGTAATGCCTTTGAAGTACTGTGTAGGGTTTTGTTTGCTTTTGTATTGGTGGGTATGATATTTTAGCTTTTTTTTTTTTTTTTAAAGCTAGTTGGACATTTCCTTTGAGGTGTTGGTTCTTTCATAGACACTTTCCCTTTTCACTCGTGAGTAAGCAGAGACTAATGAAGAGTCCCTCACCAGAGAAAGCAGGAATTGCACAGACACTTGAGAATCCACTTCTTTCATGCCTATTGCCTTTGGTGGCTCTCTTAAGTGAACTGGATATTTCCTTATATTGAGTCTTTACTGTCCCTATTCTAAGAGTTTTTCAAAATTCCATGCAAAAAGCTTGAAATCCAGTCATTTGCACCCCTAGTTTTTGTGGGCTTTGAGAAGCTTATTTTGCTTCTCAACTTAGTCCTCTTTCTCTTTCTTCTCCATTTTTTTTTTTTTCTTTCTGTTTCGTTTTTCCTGTAAGTCCCTCCCTCTTCCTTCTCCATCCTCTGGGATTATAGGCTGCTGCTACTTCACTGCTTCTTGCCCCCTCAGCCTCACTTTCCTCCCAGGTGCACGGCCTACTTAGGCAGCACGGTGCCTGCTGGGTAGGATCTCTTTGCCATCTCAGGTTAAGTGCAGCTACACAGAGTCCTGGGATTTGGATGGGAAATGATGGGAGTCCAAGTGTGTCCCCTCAAATCAGACCCAGTACTCTTGTCAGAAAAAAAGCCTTCCATCTCTGTAGTTTGCTTGGGCAAAGTATAATTTTTCAAAAAAATTTTTACGTGTCTCTCATATATAGAATAGATGTGTGAAAGATTTACTCGGAACCATTAATGAAGGAATCAGTAAGATGGTCAAGCTGATTCAAATAGCATTTGAGTTCGTGGACATTTAAAGACAGAAAAAAAGAAACCTATTAATAAAAGCCTACGTGGTCGTCATGCCCTCACGCCGTGAGCAGTCATGCTGCAAAGTGCAATCACCAGGAGGCTGCGCGCGCAGCGGGCACACGCCGGTGGACGGGCTGTGTGTGCGTGCGGGTGGGCAGGGGCTTGATGCTGCATGCACGGCGCAGAGGTGGAGCCCATGGCTCTGCACAGCGAGGCCTGTGCAGTTCATAGGCAGGTCCCATGGTGAGGCCGGGGTCCCATGGCTCTGCATGGCACAGAGGCAGGCTCCCCAGCTCCAGCCTGCCTCTTTGGAGCAATCCACCAAGGACCCCCAGGTGGGTGGGCTGGATCTACCTCTTTGGGGCGATCAATTGCGGGGCTCCTGTACTGTGAGAGGGCACTGGCCAGGTTGGGGGACAGCCCCCCTCTAATGCACGAATTTCATGCACCTGGCTTCTAGTATTAGAATAAGATTGTTAGGTTAGATATAAAACTGGTTCATATCTTATGAGGCAATAAAGGCATTAATATGGGATAATCCTTCTACTAGACAGGAAATCATTTACATTTCTATTAGGGGGGAAAAAATCTACAAGGTAAGACTCAACTTCATGGGATCTGGGGTTTTAATCAATGTTAGCTGATGAGTCAGGCGAATTCCTTTAGATTCTTAAATCACCCTGCAGGGCCCGGTTAACATGTTCAACATTGAGAGGATGTGCTACCTATACTTTGCTCTGTCCTAGGTTTTGGATGCTTTTTTTCTTAACCCCTCCTTCCTTAACTTTAAAGTAGCCCAGATTCAGTGATTAAACATCCTAGGCTGTGCCACTCAGCTGCAAATGGTAAGTAATTTCTCAGCACAATTGCTCCGAAGCTGTGATGACCTACTTCCCGGGATGGCCCATTATGGCCACGGTGTTGTTGTAAGTGGGGATGCAAGAATGACACAGAAGGGATCCTTTGTCATAGCCACATTTTACCTGTAGCGTTTTGTTGTAAGGGAGCCACTTTCGGAGATTATGCTCAGGTGGAACAATGCTAGCACTGAATTCTGTCCAGCAGGGAGGTGAGAGAAGTGCATGGGTATTTATTCAATAAAATAGCATGACCGGCTTCAGGGGGCCTATGTGCTGTCAGAGCTAGAGAAGCAGGAGGTCACTTCTGGTTGTGATAATGCAGAGGACCTTTCACTGACAAAAAAGAAAAGAAAAAAGAAATGTAAAGCAATTTATAGAAACTATTAGAGGCCTGGTGCATGAAAATTCATGCACTGGGGGGGAGGGGGGAAAGGGTCCCTTCCCCCTCTCACAGTCTGGGAGCCCTCAGAGGATGTCTTACTGATGGTGTAGGCCTGCTCCCTATTGGCCGATCAGGGGAAGGCGATGCCCCCATCACCCCTTTGCTGCTGCCACTGCTGGCCACGAGGCTGCCTGAGCCTCGGGCTGGCCCTCATTGTGTGAGCCTTGGGACCATCTGCAGCTTGCCTGAGCCTCCGGCCAACCTTGGGCAGCGGCAGCTGCCATCCCCTCTCCCGATGCACTTCCTGGTCAAGTCCCCACTGGGGAAGCAGCATCAAATCCCCACCTACCCGCCCCTGCCTCACCGCTCACGCAGCCCCACCCACCTGTACGGGCCCGCTGCACATGCAGCCCCCTGGTGATGGGTTATGATAGCGTAAGAGTGTCATGGTGTGAGGGCATGATAACCACATAGGCTTTTATTAGTATAGATTAGTTCATATTTAGAATATTTACCTTATTAAAAAGTCCAAATATCTCACTTATAAATAAAACAAAACAATTCCTATGCTAAACTTCAGGCAGCTCTCTCAGTGACAGCTTTTTTTTTTTTTTTAATGTAGTTTACATTTAAAAAAATATATAATTTATTGATTTTGTACAGAGAGGAAGGGAGAGAGATAGAGAGTTAGAAACATCAATGAGAGAGAATCATTGATCAGCTGCCTCTTGCACACCCCCTACTGGGGATGTGCCCGCAACCAAGGTACATGCCCTGATCGGAATCAAACCTGGGACCCTTCAGTCCCCAAGCCGACTCTCTATCCATTGAGCCAAACCGGTTTCAGCAGAAGCCTTAGTTTTTTTTTAAAAAAGGCCAGACCACAGGCTTGTACCCACTGGTGTTCTTATACCCGGCTTGGATTGTCTTAAGAAGCTGTCACTGAGCCGAAACCGGTTTGGCTCAATGAATAGAGCGTTGGCTTGGGGACTGAAGGGTCCCAGGTTTGATTCCGATCAAGGGCATGTACCTTGGTTGCGGGCACATCCCCAGTAGGGGGTGTGCAAGAGGCAGCTGATTGATGATTCTCTCTCATCGATGTTTCTAGCTCTCTATCTCTCTCCCTTCCTCTCTGTACAAAATCAATAAAATATATGTAAAACAAAACAAAACAAAACAAAAAAAAAACACAAAGGCTTCTGAAGGGGCTTATACTGATAGGATGGTATTATTTTTATGGGATCAGTAAAATCCAGGAAGTACAAAGGCCTGTGTGCCACACCCAACAGAGGACCAGCCTTGCAGCAGAAACTGAACCAATGTTTATTTCTCTGAACTAAATGTGCCTAAGAGAACATAATCGTGACTTCCAGGCACCCAAATCTGTTGCTTCGACAGTGGGAGAGACTGAACACAGGCAGGAGGCGTACTGGGTCCCTGCCCTCTGCAGGGAGCTTGGGGTAGGAAGAGGAAGGAGGCAGAGCAGAAAGGTCTGTCTTCTGATTTTGGTGCTGGAACCTTTAAGCCAAACCATATGCACCACAGAAATGAGGTCTGGTCCAGCTCTGGACGTCTGTGAGAAGCAGTTGCCGGGTGGCACAGTCTGTTTCTAGAATGAGCCTTTTGTCACGTCAGTGCCAGAGAGGGCTCCCTCCCTGCGAGACTCAGCAGCATCCCCAAAGTTGGGGTTGGCCTGGCCACAAACACAACAGTACAGCAAAGAGAGTTGTGATTTCTGGTCTTCACAGCACAGTACAGCACGGCACAGAGGTTAAGAACATGGTGTGTGGAGCAGCACAGCCCAAGTTCAAATTTTAGTTCCTTTGTTAAAACTGGAGCCAGAATGTTCAGATTAAAATCCTGGGTCCGTTGCTTATTATTATCCTTGTGACCTTGGGCAAGTTCCTTAATTTCTTTATGTCTCTGTATGTCAGATAGGGATAATCAGTGACTATCTCATTTGGCTTGTTTGTGAGGGTTAAATTAGTTAATATATTTAAGGCACTTAGATGAAGCAGGGCATGAAGCACTGGAAAAATGTTTGGCCTCTCCATTCTGTCTCAAAACAAAAAGATGTTGGAGTTTATAATAAACATGTGAGAATGGCTCATGAAAACCTGAGGATGGAGATGATGGGCTTCTGCAGAATAGACTGAGATGCCATCAGAGTATTTTTATGAAATGTCTTAAACACTCCGAGAGTATGGGTTCTGCCCATGAAGTTTTTAATCTGCAGTGGACTTGTGTGTGTGGTGTGATCCAAAAACATGTTTTCCATTCGGATCACCAATTGTCTGAGCACTACTCATTGAATATCTCATCCTTGTCTCACTGAACTACGATACCATCCTTGTGGGTGGGTCTGCTTCTAGTTCATTTTATTCCATTAATTGTCTGTAGCTATATGATTATCATAGTGTTTTAACTAATTGTTTTATAATAAATTTGATATCTGATGATAAAACAATATCACATGGTTTTAATTAATGATTTTATAATAATCTTCATATCTGACAGTAAAAATTTCCCCAGTTTATCATTCTTTTTATTAGGAGTAACTTAGCTATTCTTTTTTTTAATTTAAAATATTTTATTGATTTTTTACAGAGAGGAAGATAGAGGGATAGAGAGTTAGAAACACTGATGAAAGAGGATCATCGATCAGCTGCCTCTTGCACACCCCCTCCTGGGGATATGCCCGCAACCAAGGTACATGCCCCTGACAGGAACTGGGACCTTTCAGTCCGCAGGCCGACGCTCTACCGCTGAGCCAAACCGGTTTTGGCAACTTAGCTATTCTTGAGTCCTTTTTCTTTGGGATAGTTTTAAAATATGGTGGCACATTCTTTAACATTTTCCATTAAGAGGTGGGATCTATGTTTCCTCCTCTTGCCCATTGAATTGAAACCAGACAACCAATGGGTCTGGGCTGCCGGTTACTTCTTGAATCAACTCATCAGAGACAGGGTTGGATTATAGACGAGCGTTTATTCCAGTGCTGCCGGCAGTGCAGGAGAGCGGTAGGCCGTTCACAAAAATCTGCCCAGAGGCTTATATAGGGTAGGATAAGGATTAGATGGGGAAGTGGGAATCAGAGACCCCGGTGAGTAGGAGGCTGGGGTGGGACTTCATTGTTTAGGCAACAAGATTGTTAATCTTTCCATGATGATAGGCAGTTCTTAAGTGAGAATGGTCCCAAGGTTGACTCCCAGGTCCCGGGAGTCAACTCCTAGCCAGGTCAGAATGTCCTTTCTTTCACCAACACAAGGAAATCATGGTTAACAGAGCATGGTTAATATTTCCCATAACCATAACTAGCCTCCAATATTCTATTTTTTATTACAAAATTATGTGTTTCTTGTTACTTGTGTGTGTGTTTTTTTCCAAATAAATTTTAAAGTCTTATGTATTGCTCAATTTTGTGATGCCTTTTTTATTTTTTCAATATTTTATAAACGGCTTTTACATTCTAATATCTGATATTTACTATATACAGTCCTTGGGTTTAATGTGTTTGCTGATTCTGCTGACTCTCATGGTGGTGGATTTGGGGTATGATGAACTTATTGTAAGTGATATAAGGGCATACATTGGGGGTAATTTTCTTCAGAGAAAATTTTATGATGTTTTGGTGGGATCCAAGGGTGTTACTGACCTGGCACCACACAAGTTTCCTTTTGGGGTCTTGATTTAGCCTAAACTTGTCAGCCTTGCCTCTAAGTTGCTGCTAGTCCAGGGCTCCTGCACTGCAGTGCTGCTGTTGGCATTTGCTTTCGGGCTAGCCATCTGTCATTGCTGTATTTGGGACTTACCAATCCTGTTCTAGTCCATGGTCTTTCCCCCCTCTCATTATTTGTAAGCCCAGAAAGGTCTGTTTCTCATGCAGGATCTTTTTTGTATTAATATAAATGAAAGTTCCCTCAGAATAACTGAACTTTTTTATTTTATTCCGTAACACTACCCAATATTACATTATGTAATTAGTTGTTTATTGTTTTATGGCCAGTCTCCCTACCAGAATATGAACTTCCTGATAACAGGGACTTTGGTTCACTGCTGTATCTTCAGTGACCAGAACATAGTGTTAGTTCATAGTAGAGCCTAGAGCTTAATAACTATTTTTTTTAAACAACTATTTCTTGAATGTTGGAATGAATTAACAAATGAGTGAGTGAATTCCATCAATACCTTCATAAATATCAGAAATTCCACTTATATTTCTTAAAGACAGAGAGTGTCTTGTTCACAGTTCAATTGTTTATATATATATATATATATATATATATATATATATATATAATTTATATATAATAAATCTTTATTGTTCAGATCATTACAGGTGTTCCTCTTTTTCCCCCTCCATAGCTCCCCTCCACCTGATTCCCCACCCCACCCCATGCCCTTACCCGCTGCCACTGTCTTCATCCATAAGTGTAAGATTTTTTTTAAAGTTCTTTTTAAAAATATATATATTTTATTGATTTTACACAGAGAGGAATTGAGAGGGATAGAGAGTTAGAAATGTCAATGAGAGAGAAACATCGACCAGCTGCCTCTTGCACACCTCCCACTGGGGATATGCCCGCAACCAAGGTACGTGCCCCTGACCGGAATTGAACCTGGGACCTTTCAGTCCGCAGGCCAACGCTCTATCCACTGAGCCAAAACGGTTTCGGCAATAAGTGTAAGATTTTTGTCCAATCTCTTCCCACACCCCTTAGACTGCCTTCCCCCTGAGAATTGTCAGTCTACTTCCTTTCTATGTCCCTGATTCTATTATAGTCACCAGTCCATTCTGTTCTTCAGATTTAAAAAAATATATATTTTATTGATTTTGTACAGAGAGGAAGGGAGAGAGATAGAGAGCTAGAAACATCGATGAGAGAGAGTCATCGATCAGCTGCCTCTTGCACATCCTCCACTGGGGATATGCCCGCAACCAAGGTACATGCCCTTGACCAGAATCGAACCTGGGTCCCTTCAGTCCCCAAGCTGACGCTCTATCCATTGAGCCAAACCGGTTTCGGCTGCTCTTCAGATTTTTTATTCACTTGATTTTTAGATTCACTTGTTGGTAGATGTGTATTTGATGTCTTTTTTTTTGTTTATAGTTTTTACCTTTACCTTTTTCTTCTTTTTCCTCTTCTTACCCTTGTATACAGTTGGATTGTTTTGTGGTATAGTGCCTGACACAGATAGATCCTGAGTACATATTTGTGGAGAGCTTCATGAATGAGACAGAGATGCATTCTCAGGTGTGAGGCTGGGGCCTAAGGCAAACCTCTAGGTTGGCAGTGAGGTAGTTTGGTCCAGAATTGATCCTCAGCTCCAGAGGCCTAGGAACAAGATTTTGCACCTTAGCCAGAGGTGATAACTCTCTTGGAGGTAGACTCTGAAGAAGCAAACCCATGTATAACTATATTTATTTCCACTAAGAAATATAACTTCGGGTTAGTCTGGATTTTCTGCTTATTTACTCTTTGATGCATATTGATCAAGCATTTCTTATGTGTTGGATGTTACTGCATCTTTGTATAAACAGTGAACGAAGCAGACAAGATTGCCACTCTCATGCAATTTGCATAGATATGCCCACAAACAAATATAAGATCACAGATAACGATAATTGTTATAAAGACAAACATAGCAGGGTAAGAAGATGAAAATTGTTAGGAAGGGGTAGTATGTGTTATTTTAAATTAAGATAACCAGGAGTGTGTGCCTCGGGAGAGGAATTTACACTAAAACTGGAGTGAAGTGGGAGCAGAAAATACCACAAAGGGGAACTGTGACACTGTATGTAAAGGCTGTACTGTATTATAGAAATAATCCTGGGGGTGTTTGGGGGTGAAAAGCGGGCCTGTGTGAGGGGCAGCCTCTGAGATGGCTCTCAGTGACCTCCCACTACTGGTATTCACACCCGTATGAAGTCCCCTCCCCTTGAGTAAGCAGTAGACTTAGTAACCAGCTTCTACGGAACAGAATGTGGCAGAGGCGATGGACTGTCCCTGTCAATATGAGGTTGCGAGGAGACGGTGGTTTCCATCGTGGGTGCTTTTGCCCCCACTCTTTTGTTTCCTTGCTGTGCGGCAGAGTTAACATAGAAGTCCTGAGAATGCTATCCTTAGAAGGGCTGGCTTATCAGATTGGCTTGTGTGTGGCCTCTGGGAACTTGGCTGGAAAACAGTTTCTGGCACTAACATAAAACTCTCCTTAAATGATAAGTGGGGCTCAGTATGCCTAGGCCAGTGGTTGGCAAATTGCGGCTCGTGAGCCACATGTGGCTCTTTGGCCCTTTGAATGTGGCTTTTCCACAAAATACCACGGCCTGGGCGGGTCTATTTTGAAGAAGTGGCATTAGTAGAAGTTTAAGTTTAAAAAATTTGGCTCTCAAAAGAAATTTCAATCGTTGTACAGTTGATATTTGGCTCTGTTGACTAATGAGTTTGCCTACCACTGGCCTAGGCTGTGCAAACAGAATGCTTATGCTGAAAACCTGCTTTCTGGAGTCTGGAATTTTAGTACCATGAGGCAGAGGTTGCCTGTGTGACCAGCCCTGTATAAGATCTTCAGGTACTGAGTCGTTACTGGGTTTCCCTCGGCAGAAACATTGCACACACATTGCTGCAATCTTGTGGCTGGGAGAAGAGTGTGGTCTGTGTGAGCCCTTATGGGAGGGTGGAAGCAGAAAGAAGCATGCTAATGGATTCCTCCAGACTCTGCTGGTGCTTTTTTCCTTTATGATCTGGCTCTGCATCCTTTCTACATCACTTTGATAAATCTCAGTGTGAGTCCAATTACATGGTGCTTCCCATGAGTGCTTCTAGCTCATCTGTGAGTGGGGGATGGCCTTGGGGACTCACATACACTTGCTCTGTTGAAGAAGCTGCCATGAGCTGCCTCATGGAGTGGTCCATGTAGCCCAGCATTAATAGCCAGCCAGGAGGAGGTGAGACCTTCAGTCCAATAGAGGTCCATGTGAGTGAGCTTGGAAGCAAATCCTGCCATTCGAGCCTTCAGATGAGGCTACAATCATGATTAATGCCTTGACCTTGAGAGATCTGAACCCACAGGCACCACCCAAGCTGTGCTTGGCTTCCAGGCCTACTGAAACTGTCTAATAATAAATGTTGGTTGTTTTTAGCCATTAAATGTTGGATGATTTTTTAATGCAAACCAGCTAGTATGGTTGGAGTATAAGAAGCATAGAAAGTGTGGTGGTGGCAGGCTTAGAGGCAGACTGAGCTCAGATCCTAAAGGGCATTGCAGTCTACAGTAAGGATTCGGGATTTTGTTCCGCTAGAGGATTTGGAGCAGGGAAATCTGATCAGTACATTGCCTCCTTAGGCCAGTGGTTTTCTACCTTGGCTATGTTTTAGAATCTTTTAAAAAATACCTATGCTGGGCTCAGAGATTATGGTTCAGTTGGCCTCAGGAGAGGCTCTATATCATTATTTATTAAAAGTTCTCTGGGTAATTCTGATGGGCAATTTGGGCTGAGAAACAGAGGTGCTTTAGGGAAATACACCTGTGTAGGAAGCCAGAGAGGATTGTTTGCTTAGTAGGGAATCAGAATGAAGAAAGTGAGTTGCATAGTTTTAATGATTGATTATTATATCAAATGAAGTATGCGTAGGCCCTGGCTGGGTAAATCAGCTGGTTAGAGCATAGTCTCAATACACCAATGTTGTGGGTTCGATTCTCACTCAGGGTACTATAGGAATTAACCAATAAATACATGAGTATGTGGAACAACAAGTAGATGTTTCTCTCTTTCTCCTAAAAATCAATAAATATAAATTAAAAAAAATATTAAGCAGTCCTGGTGTATCTAGGATAATTCTCTTCCTACCAGTGCTGGAGCAATAGCTGCAACTGCTCAACCCTTGGATTGTCCCTTCCTATGATAGCTGTCATCCATCTGTTCTGTTCACATAAAATATAATACTATAAGTTAGGCTTCAGTTTTTAAGAGACCAATATAATCACAGTAAATGTAAATCTTTGGTCTTAAAACTTAAAAAAAAAAAAAAAAAATTCCAACCAATGACAACAGAAAGAGCCTTTTGTTTTCTATTAAAAAAAAAAAAAAAAAAAAAAAAGACAAGACAAAACAAATTCTCCTAGCAACCTGGCTGTGTTCTAAAAAGAATGGGTCTAGTAATCAATAAATACATATAAGAGAGCAAATGTGGAGACACGTCAAGCCATTTCATCAAACCCATTCTTAAAACTTCATCCCCTATAATGAGAACACAGACATCAACACATCAAAACAAAACAAACAAAATGAAAAACCACTTTCACAGGACTACAGCAATCTTGGATTTTTATGTTCACTATATTTTCTATGTTATCTTTTATATTTTTGGCTGAAGATATTAGTCTGAATCTTAAATTCTGATCAACACATGAACATTCTTGATTGAAATATAATTAAAAATTTAATGATATTTAATTGACTTGAAATGTAAATTTTAAAAACCTGATTTATAATGTTTCACATGAAAAACCTTATGGCTTTTTTGAGGTAGGAATGAAGATAATTATGTTTGCTTCTCCTCCCCAGTCAGGTTTTCTTGGGGGAAGTGCTGTCAGTGTTCCTAGGACCAGAGGGAATACCCTATACTCTTACTGAAAAAGATATAAAGATGGCAAATTCAAAAGCATTAAATTCCAAGTCATTCATTCATAATTCAACAGACACACTGAATGTAATAAATGCTAGGTGCTCTTTTGGTGCTAGGGATATAACAGTGAACGACTCACACAAAATATCCTTACTCATGGAGCTATTTTGTCATGGAATGCATGTGCCAGATAATAAACAAATAGATGTCAGGTAGTACTAAGTGCTATTATCATAATAAAACAAGATGATACGAATAGAAGATGGGACTTGAAGGGTAGAGAATGGCCAATTTTGGTGGTGTGGTGTGTCAGGTATCTGATATACTCCAGAAGAAAACTATTTGATCCAGTGTTTTACTTTATTTTTTTATTTTTATTTTTAAAATATATTTCATTTATTTATTTATTTATTTATTTATTTATGTATTTATTTATTTATTTTTAACAGAGAGGAAGAGAAGAGGGATAGAGAGTTAGAAACATCGATGAGAAAGAATCATTGATCAGCTGCCTCTTGCACGCCCCCTACTGGGGATGTGCCTGCAACCAAGGTACGTGCCCTTGACTGGAATCAACCCGGGACCCTTCAGTCCGCAGACTGATGCTCTATCCACTGAGCCACAACGGTTTTGGCAATCCACAGTATTTTAAATATGTTTTTAATTAATTGCCAATTTTTAATATCTGGGAGATTTTACATAAAACGCAGAGTTTTACCTTCTCTTAAAAAACCAGAAGATACAATTATGGTGGGTCGGTATTTCTGTAGGACAACAATTTTCCTTTCAATGGGAAATGCCTCTCCTTTTCTTCATAGCCCCCCGCCCCCCCTTCCTAACAGCTGCTGCTCTCATTTGCATTACTGGCCTGCTTCTGAATTCTGAAGAATTTTCAAGTCCTGGGCTAGTCAAAAAGCAGGGGCCAAGACATGGTGCGGAATGGATCCAGGGCACCAAGAAAGCCGTGAGCTGAGGGGCCGTGGGGAGCATGGCTGCACGCCTGTGTGGACATCTGAGATCACCTTTTTTTTTTTGCCTCCCAATATGGGCTTGTTATGATATACAAAGTCCGCTTCTGAAAAGTGTGCAGAGTGGACCAGAGAGTTTGGTATGATGGAAAAAGGAATGAACTGATAGCCAGGTTCTGCTGCTATGTAGCAATATAATTTCACATGATCACATGTTTTTACATAATACATATTTTTCTAAAATGAGCAAAAGTGAGGTATTTTAACCACTGTTTTCTTTCCACGAAAATTTCTGATCTGTTAGATTTTCCCTAGTATCAGATGGGATTGGCATGGCAATCAGCATTTTTAGAAGCCAACTGAGAAAAATTGAGTTGGGAATATGTTACTTTAACTGCAGTATTTGGAAAGTCATTTTGGAATGTTTTAGCAAAACTAGCCAGAAATGATAGATTTTTAATTTGAAAATATATGAAGACCATGCTCTTTGTCAGTTTTAAATTTATTAAAGAGCTGATAAAAATGTAATGGCATATGAAACCAAAGGGATAAAGAACAGTAAAATCAATGGAAATTATTCTGATATTGGGCAAATGTTGGCAAGAATATTCTCAGAGCATTATAGAAGCAGTAACTCAAAAAGAGAAAGAAATAAGACTCTTGGATGTTTGATCATCTGTTTATTTAAGAGGAGATGATCAAATGGAGAAAAATTTATATCTCTCACTCATTTGACATATGTGTGCTAATTGATGCATGGCTTCTTGTAATAGTTGCAAAGCATAATTTTTTTACTACTCTGAAAAATGGATCTGGGCCCTTTAAATAATTTTCTCATCCCAGCTGACACTGGGCTTTAATAGAGGGTGATGGAGAAATAGCAGGAGGAAAAGAGTTTTGCTTTCTGATTCTGGTGTGCGTGGGTAGGTTCCTGCAGCACGCAAGACTTCTGCTCACGGCTCCTCCGGCACCAGATTCCTGCAGTTTCTCCAGCGTCTGGCTCCCACAGGGCTGGCAGCTTCTGCAGTGCCCAGTAGCCTGTAACCCTCCTTGGCAAGCCTCTTGGGCAGTTTTGTAAAGAAGTGCCTCAGTGAGATGTCTTCCCATCATCAGCTTTCACCAGCACACAGCATAGATTTCCAGCAAGTGTCACCATTGAGAGTCATGGCAACTTCTCTGCCATTCAGTGAGTCACAGCCCTACAATGTCTGTATCTCAGTTCTGGCTGGGAGTGAGGGAGTTTGGGGGCTCTCTCTCAACCTCAAAGGTAGTAACTGCCCCTATTATCTATTTCATGTTTTATGAAACCTACCCAATGTCCCAAACTGCAGCTCGTGAGCCACATGTGGCTCTTTGGCCCCTTGAATGTGGCTCTTCCACAAAATACCACGCGTGGGCGCGCACGTATAGTGCGATTGAAACTTTGTGGCCCATGTTCAGAGTTGGTTTTTGGCTCTCTAAAGAAATTTCGATCATTGTACTGTTGATATTTGGCTCTGTTGACTAATGGGTTTGCTGATCACTGCCCTAGAATCTAAAAAGCATTAGTATGAAAGACGAGAGTGTTACAAGGACATTAGGAATTGTGGGCTGAACACGCTTATTTTACAATGTATCTTATGATAATTTCTATCTGTATTGGCATCAACAAAGCCTATTAGCCCTAGCCGCTTGGCTCAGTGGAGAGCATCAGCCTGCAGACTGAAGGTCCCAGGTTCTATTCCAGCCAAAGGCACATGACTGAGTTGTAGGCTTGATCCCCAGTCGGGGGTGTGCAGGAGACAGTCAATCAATGATTCTCTCTCATCATTGATGTTCCTATCTCTCCTACTCCCTTCCTCTCTGAGATCAATAAAGAAATATATTTTAAAAAACAAAACAAAAACAATATATACTTATACATATATACCTACACACATATTATATACATATAATATTATATATTGATATATCTTTAATTATTCGGGAGAGGTTGAGTTTTGCAAAGTTCTTATGAGCATGTTCAGTAATGATTGGATTGGCTCTGGTAGTAGAAGTGGATGAGGCTCAAAGGCCTTCGTCCACATACTGGTAGATTTGCAAAGACCAGGTGGATGAGTGTACAGGATGTGCCCTGCACAAGGACACCCGGCCTGGCAGGATGCATGTGGAGGCTGACATCAAACCTGTGCTTTGGTCTTCAAGCTCTGTGTCCGGGAAAGGACTGAAATGCCAGAGAGAGATACAAAAGCCTCTCCTTAGTCCTGTATTAAACAAGGCATCAAAAGAACCAAGAAACATATTGCATCACAATATGTATTCCTGGCAAACATAACCCCCAAATGCCTCTTTTCATATTCATTTATTATTGGTTCAAATTGGATATCAAAGAGTTCATACTGGACAGTAATTACATTCACATAACAAGCATAGAAATATTTTTCAGTAAAAAAATTAGGTCTTAATTATGGAAATTATACAAAAGTAAAATATTATGAATATAATGAGTCAGGTAAACCTTTGATTCTAGTTCATATTTTACATTACACCAGAGAATTCATGCTGGAAAGAAAAAAAAAAGGATTGATGTTGTAAGTCTTTCAGTTGCTGATCAAATGTGTTTCATCAGCAGAGAACCCATACCCAATTCATTATACCGGTATGCAATAAATATGGCAATGAGGATTTAATAGAATAGAAGATTTCCCATTTGAATTCAAGATCCTTTAGTACATTTTTTATTTTATTTTTAAGTGTGTATATATATATATATATATATATATATATATATATATATATATATTTTTTTTTTTTTTTTTTTTTACAGAGAGGAAGGGAGAGAGAGATAGTTAGAAACATCGATCAGCTGCCTCCTGCACACCCCCTACTGGTGATGTGCCCGCAACCAAGGTACATGCCCTTGACCAGAATCGAACCCGGGACCTTTCAGTCCGCAGGCTGACACTCTATCCACTGAGCCAAACCGGTTTTGGCATTTTAGTACATTTTTAGTTCCAATCCCTTTCCCCATATCTTGCCCTGTGTATCTCTTCTACCTATCTGTTTCTGAGTTATATCTTGTCATTGGAACCTCTAACTTATAGCTGGTTGGTCAGAAGCACAGGTGACAACCTGGACTTGTGATTGCCATCAGAGTGGAGGCAGGGGCAGTCTTATGGGACTGAGCCCTTAGCCTGAGGGATCGGATACTATCTCAGCAAGATAGTGTCAGAATTGAGTTAAATTATAGGACATCCTGTTGGTATCAGAGAATTGCTTGATGGTGTTGGGAAAACACCCACAAATTAGAAGTGGAGGCAGAATTCTTTAGTGAAAACAAAATTAAAACGTGTATTACAACAGGGAGTGTTTGAAACTTGGAGAAGATAAAGGGATATTCCTAAAATTTTAAGCACAATCTAGTCAGTTTTTTAAAATTTTATTTTAATCAGTTTTTTTAAAGATATAATCATTACTATTTTTGTGAATGCCTGATCTTCATTAATATGCAAATAGCCATAGGTGAGAATGGAATTTTTATATATTTACTTATATCAGTGCATTAAAATTTTAGGTATCACTATATTAGATAAGCTTAACAAGATTATAAATGTTTTATTAATTAAGGATTAAAGGAATCTTTATAAACATGAGAGCTTTAAAACTTTCTGCAAGATGTGAGGTTCTAAGAGGAAGAGGCTGTTTAGTCTATTTGACCTAAATGTACATTTTACATGGGAAAGAAACAAGGTTATCCCAAACTAAAGTTTCAGTTTCCTTTTGAGGGAAAAACTGAAAGGAGTCATGTCATGAGTGAGATCAACTGTGGCAGACAGGCTAGGTGGGCATTTAGCTGGACAACATTTCCCAGTCTGCCTCACAGTTAGATGCAGTGGGTGACTGAGTCCTAGCCTATAAAATATGAGGTGGAATGACATACACCACTTCCAGAACTGGTCCATCAGACCATCCCGTGCTCTTTTCCCTTCCTCTGGTTGGACAGACATGAACACAGCAGCCTTGGAAATCGTCATGTGTTGGAGATGAAAGGGCCACAGATGGACTGGCACTGAGGAGAGCAATCTGCCATCAGGAACATTTGTTTTGGACTGCAGTTCCCTGTGAAATAAGTTTCTATTGTACTTTTACATTTTGAAGTTTGTTACAGCAGCTAAGTATTACCTTAACAATATCACAAGAGTCTGTAAATAATTTCTTAGGGCTAATGGCATACTTCAAACCAAGTTAGCCTAAAAGCTCCCCTACAAAAACCACTGCTGTATCCCACCTTTTTTCCAGCCCTCCAATACAACTTATCCCCAATATTGGTAAAAAGTCTTAAATAAGAGTGTAATTGGGTAGAATATATTTAATGCTAGGAAGTCTTGAATCAACCAGCCTAAGTTGAATTTCGTTTTTGCAATTTACTAACTATATGGCCTTAGGCATGTTATCTAACCTCTCTATGCCTCAGTTTTTTTATCCATTAAACTAGGATAATAACCCTTCCTTAGAGTTTATTGTGAAGATTAATAGAGGTTACATGTGAAAATCCCTCACAATAATGTCCCCAGTGTTTAGTAATTAGGTTAACTGTTATTAAGATCTGTGGGTTTAAAAAATGTCCTTACACTTGTATACTTCTCTGTGCATTGTCTCTCATGGAACTCTGTGGCTAGTGTCATAAACTGGGCATGGGACCTCATTCTCTTTTGCTGAGCCTTAGAAAAGGAGCTATCTCTAAAGCTATCCAGGCCTCCGTCCAGTCCAGGCAGAAGGAATAATCTTGGTTCAGCCTACACACCAAGTTCCATTGGAGCTTAAACCCACAGTTCCAGAAAGGAATATTGAATGATTTTGTGACAAATATGTAATTTCATCATTTCTTCCTTTATGGTCCCTAGTCTAAGGCGCGCGCTCTCGCTCTCTCTCTCTCTCTCTCTCTCTCTCTCTCTCTCTCTCTCTCTCTTTCTCTCTCTCTCTCTTCTTTCTTTCCCTATATCTTCTACCAAAACTACTGCTGTAGCCTTTAGCTGTTATGGACCCACTAGAGTATATTCCATACATAGCAGTGAAAGTGATCCTGCTAAAATGTCAAACGAATCATATCCCATCCCTCCCCTCCTCCTTACCCTCCTACAGGCCTCCAGCATCCATTCTGGTCTTATAAAGTGCTTTCTCATCCTGCAGATACTAGAAAATTAAAAATTGTGTTTCTTAGACTCTGTTGCAGCTAAGGCAACAAAAGATTAGGAAGGTGGAAGTGGGGTGAAGGCCCTGTTCTGGCTGTTCTAACTATTGTAGCAGGTAAGCATGGTCTCAGGTATGATGCTTTGGTTGGTGACGTAGGTGTTAAGAGATGGTTGTGATGACAACAGATGGTTGTCCTGTTCCCTGAGTCGTGGCCATGACATCTACTCCCCAAATCCTCGGTTCATTTGTAGCCTCTTGGTTGCCACCTTCCTGGCTGTGACAGAGGCTGGTGAGGTGGTGGTGTTCTGGATCTCCTTCCCGAGGACCAGCTTAGCCCTCGCTCCTCTAACCTTTTCATGGGGTTTATAAGCACCCAAGTTTCTTTCTAGTGAAATAATGAGAGTCCTTTCTGTTTCCTGTGACTGAAGTTTAAGTCACACATGTCTAATCACACTTAGAATCAATTCAAAGTCCTTACCAAGGCCTACAAGCCCAGACGATCTGGGCCTTAGCTGCTCTCACTGGGCACTTGCTTGAACAAACTGTTTGCCCCTCTCAGGGCTTCTGTACCTGCTGTTCTGAGTCCCTTCCATCTGTGGCCTGACTCGTTTGTGGGCGTCTTTATGTCCCTGCTGAAGCACACATCTTTGGGGAGGCCTTCTCTGGCTACCTATCCAAAGCATCACTCCCTGTCACTCCAGTCTTTATTTTTCTTCATTACACTTAAAACCCATCATTAAGGTATATATGTGGTTAATGTGTGATGGCCCCATTGGAAAATAGACTCTCTGCTTTGTTAATTGCTCTATCCTGAGAGGGTCAAATGATTCTTGGCACACAATAGGTGCTTCATATTTATTATTTTTTAATGGATTCCCATTTTACAGATGGGGAGACTTGAGGCAAAGAAGAATGAAGTGGCTTGTCCAAGCTCACCCAGGAGTGGCAGCCTGATGTGGGATCGTTTGCTCTTAAGCAGGATTCCTCACTGCCTCCCAGAGTAGCCAGCTTCCAGTTAGGTACTCAAGGACTCCATCTGAAAAAATACCGATAGTGCCCTAACCAGTCTGGCTCAGTGGATAGAGCGTCGAACTGCAGACTCAAGGGTCCCGGGTTCGATTCCGGTCAAGGGCATGTTCGTTGGTTGCAGGCACATACCCATTAGGGAATGTGCAGGAGGCAACTGATAGATGTTTCTCTCTCATCCATGTTTCTAACTCTCTATCCCTCTCCCTTCCTCTCTGTAAAAAAATAAATAAAAATAAAAAATCAATAAAATATACTTTAAAAAATACTGGTAGTGCTGTTGGGAGGCAGGAGGTAGGAACAGCATGAAGG
Source organism: Pipistrellus kuhlii (assembly GCF_014108245.1). Taxonomy (NCBI): domain Eukaryota; kingdom Metazoa; phylum Chordata; class Mammalia; order Chiroptera; family Vespertilionidae; genus Pipistrellus; species Pipistrellus kuhlii. The sequence goes on from NW_023425529.1 coordinate 64,103,370, forward strand.
TTGGAAAAAAAAAAAAAAAGGAATAAAAATGCTTAAGCATTTGCCTGCTCAAGAGAGGTATGCCCTGACCCACAAACACAACCGCCTGCCAATGAGGTAGGCACATCCCTGTGGTGGGGCCAGATGGCAAAATGGGAAAAGAGATGGCTCAGAGCCACTCAGCTCGTTCTAAAACCACCCATCTCTCTGCTTTCCAATCTCCGAATATAATACACTGAAATGCTCTCAAATTTGCCCTCTTCCTACTCAGCACCTGGACATTCTCTAGGTTGTTGTGTGTGTATTTATTTATTTATAATATATTTTTATTGATTTCAGAGAGGAAGAGAGAGGGAGAGAGAGAGATAGAAACGTCAATGATAAGAGAGAATCATGGATCAGCCGCCTCCTGCACACCCCCTACTGGGGATGGAGCTCAAAACCTGGTCGTATGCCCTTGATTGGAATCGAATCCGGGACCCTTCAGTCCACAGGTCAACTCTCTATCCACTGAGCCAAACTGGCTAGGGCTGTTAGGTGTGTTTTAATCTTACAAGGGCTGGGTTTTACTCTTCTTTATTCTTTTTTTTTTTTTTTTAACTTCTTTTTCTTTTTGTTCCTTCCTTACAGTTTAATAAACAAAAGCAGCCCAATACTAATTATGTAACATATTCATTTAAATTCAGAAATAACAGAGTGTTAACTTGTTTTCATTTCAGGCCATCAGAGAGGGAGGCTGATGGTTTTGTCTCATGGACCCCTTTTGTCACTACCAGCCTGGGCTTAGGGTCTCCATCATTTTCTCTCACAAGAAGCCTGGTGGAATGAGGCAAGCTCTGGAGTTGGACAAAACCTCAGCTCAGATAATAGTCTGCATGTTTCTTACCTCTCTAAGCCTGATTCCATGCCTGTAAAATCAGAACAAAAATATTTTCTTGGCGAAGTTTGTGAGTACTAGAGGTAGAGTGCATAAATAACCTGGCACTAGTAATCCTATCTAATAAAGAGGGAATATGCTAATTGACTGGCCTGCCCTCAAAGATGGTGGCACCCACAGCCAATAAGAAAGGAATATGCTAATTGACTGCCCCACCCTCAAAGATAGTGGCACCCACAGACACAAGATGGTGGTCCCAGTTCCCTCAGCCCCCCAACCGCCCAGGGCCAGCCTGAGGCTCAGGTAACCAGAGCCAGCCAAAGATTGTGCTGCAGGCAGTGGCAGCAGCAGTGGTGTGATGGGGGTGTCACCTTCGCCTGATCGCTGGGTCGCCTCCTGTCCTTGAGGACTCCTGGACTGTGAGAGGGGGCAGGCTGGGCTGAGTGACCCCCCACTCCAGTGCATGAATTTTCATGCACTGGGCCTCTAGTAAAACATAACCAAACTACCAAAGGAAACCAAGACATTCCCTGCCCTCCCCCCGCCCCCTGTAAAAGAAAATAACATGAAATGATTATTCTGTGATTGCACATAGAGTTAATTTGCTGATGGAGAAATCAGGAAACTTGTTTACTTCAATTAAGCTTCAGTAGATTGAAAGCATATTTTTTAAACCAAGAACTAGGCCAGAAACTCCTTAACAAACATTGAGCACCTGCTATCTTTTAGGCACTGAGCTAGCAATGAGAGTATAAAGGTTTTTTTTAACCTACAGTCTTTGCACTTCAAGTTTCTTATTGTTAAGTGACTACCGTATTTTTCAGACCATAAAACACACTTTTTCCCCCCCAGAAGTGGGGGGGGGGGGGGGGGAAAGTCCCTGCATCTATGGTCCAAATATAGCCTACACATATACTTTAAAAAAAAAGGTTTTTTTACTTGCCCGGCTCTGTGTGGTCTCTGTGTGCTTGCCCGGCTCTAAAATGGTTCTAAATGCTGCTGTTTACTTTACAGGGTTGATTACATGTGTTTATGACTGTGATGTTGGGTTTTAATGCACATAAAATATTTTAGGACACTATTTGTTTCAGAATCTTTTTTTCTTCATTTCCCTTCTCTAAAAACTGGTGCATCTTATGGTCCAGAGCATCTTATGGTCCGAAAAATCCGGTAATATTTTTTGCATGTAACTATTGTTTTAGGAAATTTTTAACTGTGCACAAAATTGTTGTTTTTAAAAATATGCAGAAATGTTTAAATTTACTAATAATCTAGTTTAAATTTTCTTTAAATTTTGATTCATATTTATACATATGAAATTACCTTCTCCCTGAGGTTCTCTAAAAAGTGTGGAGTTAATACATGTATACATCTTTAAAATCATGGACTTATTGCTTTGAGTATCACATTTAAAAATGAACAAAGAGCTAGAAGCTATACCTATAATGAATATTCTATTTAGCATATTTTTGCATTTTAAAACTATTTATATTACTATTAAAGTACAGTTAATGTTCTGAGCCATTAATGTGCATCTGTGCATGATATATTGATTGATAGCACATTTAATTTATTGATAGCAAGTATTATCACTGCTGTGAGTGATTATGCTCTGCTCACTCAACACACAAACATTTTAAGTTACAGTACACTGAGATGTCAGCGATAAAAGGGAACATTCTAAAACTAAAGTGATTTTTAAGCATTTTACAAAATGACCTTTTTTTTTTTTTTTAAAGAACCAGTGAGCACATACTCTATGTTTTTTTCAAATGCTTCTTAGAAACGCTTATGATACAAAGAGACATAATTCTAAGTATTTTCTATGGGTGGGTTAGTTTTCAAGAAATAGTATCTCCCTGATGCTTTATCATTTGTTATCATAGATTTAGACTTGTGAACCCTGAGGAGCTTGCATAAACCACTTCAAACCATTGAAATTGTTTGTAGAAACTTCCTGTTCTAAAACGTCCCTTGTTCACCTTATTGGTAAGGTTTTCTCGCTGGCCACTTCACCCATGCATCACTCATCCTTTACCATTACATGAGCTTCTATTTTTATCCTTCCACCTTTCTCATTTTTTTCTTCCCCTTTCTACCCCTCTTCCCTTCCCCTTTCTTCTCTTTCCTGTTTTTTCTTCCCTCTCAAGAACTAAATAAAAAAATTTATTGGTCAACTCTCTCTCTCCATCTTTCTCTCTCTTATATGCACTTGCCTTCCAGCCCCCCCCCTCCCCCCGCATCCCAAAATGTCATCTGGAATACTGCCCATGCCAGCACCTTTCCCCCACTTCTTCTCTCAGGGTGTGTACCTTTGTTCTCTCCCTCTTTCTCTCTCTCTCTCTCTCTCTCTCTCTTTCTCTCTCTCTCTCTCTCTCTCTCCTCAAAGCTCCAAGGATCCTTCTTTTGCTTCTGTAATTTGTTTCCTGAGCCCATGAAGCCCAGCTGGCTCACTTTTTCTACCTCTGTGACTTCTTAATAAACTTTTGCTGTTTTTTTTTTTTCCAATTTTATTTTTAAAAAATAATTTCTTTATTGATTAAGGTGTCACATATTTGTCCTAAACCCCCCATTCCAATCCCTCACCCCTCCCCACTCATACCCCTACCCCCCTATTGTCCTTGACCACTAGTTAGGCTCACATGTATGCACACAAGTCCCTTGGTTGACCTCTCCCTTTTATCCCCACCCTCTCTTTGAGGTCCAACAGTCTGACCCATGGCTCCTTATCTCTGGGTCTGTTCTTGTTCATCAGTCTATGTTGTTCACCATTTCCCCTAGATGAGTGAGATCATGTCCTACTGGAAATATACTTATAGGAATCGAAAATGAGACAAGCAATAATGGTTATGCTGAAAGGCATATGAACCAGTCTGTAGTGAGTTTCTTTCTGGGCCAACAGTTCTTTTGAGATACAATTTCAATGTCGAACAGTTCCTTATGTGTATATGTCAGCAATGATATTTCAGTTCTGGATGGTGGACAAATGGTGGTGATGGAGGTCCGACCCTCTCTGGTTTGGTCCTGGGCAACCTGCAGTGATACACAGCTGCTGACTGCTATTATGGCAAGGCTTGTCAGCATCTTTCATCTCTGGACTGTTTCTCCTCTGTCTTTATGGTTGGAATAGTCCTGTCAATTCCTCTCTGTTGCCAGAATCCACATGGTCTTGGAGTTGTTTTCTGAAAATATACAAACATATTCTTGACCAATAGTTAATAAAGGAATATTTTCTATAAATTTAACTTGGGATCCTTTTTCATTTTTGCCCAAATAATTTTCCTCTGGCTTGTTTTGACACCATGTGTGTTTTTCATGGGTTTCTTGCTGTTAGCATTACAAATGAAACTTAATTTTCTAAAGTAAAAATTTTCTAGATATAATTTACTTATAGGATATTTTTCCTTACATGATATTCCTCTACTTTCCCCCTTTTTTGATTTAAATATTAGAAGTCTTTTGAAAAATTTATAATGTAGTCTTGATAGCTTTTAATTTTTTTTTTGCACTATAATATGACTGCTTTAAGTTCTTTTCCTGTTGTAAGATTTTATCATGAGATGAATTACCAACAAAAATTTTAGTTAACACTTTAGAACAGCTTTTTGTCCAGTGCAATTAATTTTTCTAGAATATTAGCTTATTTCAATTAGCCAATTTAAATTAGTCTGAAAACTTGTCTACTATTTTACTGTCAAATTTATTACTCTAAAACAATCTTATTTTACCATGTAAATATTAGTGGAAAGGATTATTTGCTTCTTGAGAAGGCCCTGAGTGTTCTGGATGGTAGGCTGGATTTAGATATCAAAAACCCACTTCCCCACACCATGGGTACAAGACAACTCAAACAAGTCTTGTAGTGAGAGGGCAGCTGCTGTCAGCCAAGTCTCTTGTCTTTTATCCGGGTCCCGATTTGAGCTGGGCATGGGAAGTTAAGCAGCCATGGGGACAGGAGACTCTCTCAGCAGGGGTGAGGGTGCAGGCCCCTGCAAAGTTTTTGGGGTGAGGGTCTGTGCCCCACCTCAGTTGGCCCCCAAGTTCTCTCCTGATGGCCCTCTTTGACTCTGCCTGTCTTAGGTTGTTCCTTCCCTGAGGAATCTTACCCATCTCTGGCTAATCAGCCATCCTCTGGGACCAAGCAGGGTGATGTGAGGTTCAGTTCTGTCTCCTTGCTTTTGCTTGTATTTGAAATAATTTTTTTTTTTATGTTCTCATTCAGAGAAATTTAGCCACTCTCTCATTTCTTTGGCTCCTTCCTCCCAGAACTGTTTCATTGCATAACTCCAGGGGCCTCATTTACATTGTAGTCCACATAAATGGGGCTCCTGGGAGTTGTGCAGTGCACAGACTGAGCAGCAGTATTTGGCAACCCTACCTTTACTTTGTTAGGATATTTTTAAAATCAAATAATGTTCTGGAGTCAGGTATTATGCTAATAATCTCCCACCTATCCTATATAATAAAAGCCTAATAGTGTTCGATTGACCAGTCAGCCATTCAGCCAAACAAAGCATAATATGCTAATGATATGCTAAGGCTGCTCAACTGCTCACTAGGACATGCACTGACCATTGAGATACATGTTCTGACTGGTAGGTTAGCTTGCTGCTAGGGTCCGGTCAATTGGGACTGAGCGAGACAGGCTGGACATGCCCTGGAGCACCTCCCACCCCTTGCAGTCCCTCCTCAGCTGGCCATCCTCCTGTGTCTCTCCGCAGCCTGATCGTGCACCAGTGGGGTCCCTCAGCTTGGCCTGTGCCCTCTTGCAATCCAGGACTCGGAGGGGGATGCCAGAGAGCTGGTTTCTGCCCGATCCCACAGGCCTACAAGAACTTTATAGGACATTGAATATAGTGTCATCAATTTTAATTAAGATATCAACAGGTTTTTCTTTTTCTTTTTTTGGTGTATGGCAATAATTTTATAATACATTTGAATAATTGAACATAAGAGAATAGCAAAAGTAAATCTTTTGGAAAAAAAAGAGAACAAATATTTAGACCATATAATGATCACTAACACATGTAGCTGTCATCTATGTAGTTATTTAATTAGCTAGCTCCCCATCTGTAAGAAGCGGTTATAGCTAGCTATTCTGGAACTATCTTTTTTGTGACCATCTGAAGCACCTCTTTTCTCCTTATTTGGGAGCAGAGGATCATCTGCATTATGCATCTCATATAGTTTGTATGGAGCTACCAATCATTGGACTCTACTCCATGGCCTAAAGGAGGACATGCAATGTAGGCAGGCCCACTCAGACAGTAAACTATCTTCTTCTCCATATTGATTGGTCCAGGGATAAGTAATGAAAAGTCACTGAGAGGTTTTCCTAGAAATATTCAAAATGAAGCTGAGAAAATATATCCTTTTCTAGGAGTAATAACTGGGATTCTGTAAGCCCCAGATTGATGGCCGATACGTTTTCTGCCAGTGAAAAAGAAAAAAGTCCATCTGTTATAAGAGAGAAAGAAGCCAAGTAAAAGTAAGTAAATATGAGAGATGGCATGAGCAAGAGAGAAATTCCTGGAGGTCTTAAGTCCCAATTTGAATTTCTAAAGCAACAAAACATATCTGGTTCCCAAAGCTCTTCTCTAAAACGTAAGTTTCCCTAGTATATTTCTAATAACTTAGAGATAGAAATAGAGATAGAGATAGAGATAGAGATAGAGATAGAGATAGAGATAGAGGTATAGAGATATAACTACAAGGAATATATACATATATATATTATATATATACATACACATATATATATATTATATATATGTATATATTCCTTGTAGTTATATCTCTATACATATTGTATATATATATATATTGCCTCTCTTAGCCCACCATTCACCTGGTTACCCCACCCAAAGGGGGAAATGGAAAGAGATACCAACTTGATTGGTCAGGATCCCTGACATATTTTAGGGTTGTAACTTACTAGTGGGTGATTTCACTCTTAGCTAATGATGGTGAGTATGGTGGTCATGGTACTGGTGGTGATAAGAATGTTAGTACTTGTAATAGTAGAGCAGCAATAACTCTATTCTTAGGGGCACGCGATGGTGTCTGGAAGTCCTGAAGTGCCTCTGGGGCTGAAGTGGGATTCAATGGTTTGGAAAAGCAGATGGTATACAGGTCATAATTGGTATAAAATAATAGAATCCGAGCAGACAAGTGTGTGAATTATTTTATACAGATTCTAAGGGAGTTTACCAGAGTTGAACTCTCCAAAGTTTTCCTCTTCCAGGAGCACCAGAATTTCCCTTATTAGGGGGAAATCTGGACACACCTCATTTTAGCTTTAAGCTATCTGACTTCAGTTATACATTTTTTCTAGATTATCCCACGTTACCCAAAGATAATAAGGCCTCCAAGTGTACTAACTACACTATGGAGACAGCACAAGATCCCTATTCTAACTCTTCCTCCCTTGCCTTTTTTTTTGCTACTAACTCTCATCAGGTCACTTGGATGTTTTTTCCTCCCTCTCATTTAGGGAGTTTGTGCAACTCTCTTCTGTTTCGGACATTCATTCATTGATCCATCTATTTAATTCAAATCTATATTTAATGAGTATCTACTATGTGCCAATAATTTTGCTACTTGCACCCCAGGAGATTTTAGTCTGGTAAAATGACAGACATTAAAATACTTTAATAAATAATTGCTAAACCCAGGTTTACTTAGCAAGGTCTGGGTAAGGTTGGTCTACTTTTATCAGTACCTCAGTGTTTCCTGTACTTTCTTTTTGTGTTATATATTCCCTCTCCAGAGTATACCTGGGGGCACTTAGTTCAACCTTCTAATCATAGAAAAATTCTAGCAAGTTCTACCGTCCTTATTTCCTTGCTTATAAAGTAGAAGAACTGCCCCAGCTATCACACATGACGCTTTCCTAGGCATACATAGTACAGAGCTCCTACCCATAATTCAAAGAATGTGGCTTTTTCAAAGGCACAGATAGCAAGTGGAGAGAATTACATAACCCTGACCCTGCTGCAAAATATTAGGTCTAGTAATAATTAATGTCGTTTTCTAATACTTTTTTAAATTGAATTTATTTAAACAATACAACAAAATTTAATCAACAATATAGTTGCCGTTGTTTTCTGCTACTTGTGCCCAATGCTCAGGAAGCATTTTAATCCCTCTGTCGTAAAATTCTTGTGATTTTGATGCAAAAAATTTGGTCAATGCATTTTTGAGACATTCTTCATTATTAAATTTTTTTCCAAGAAGAAAGTTTTGCAAAGAACGAAACAAATGGTAATCAGAAGGGGCAATATCAGGAGAATATGCAGGTTGAGGGAGAACTTCCCATTCCAACTGGCGCAGTTTTTCAGCAGTGATTCTTGCAGTATGCGGTCGTGCGTTATCTTATCGTGGTGAAGAATTACGCCCTTCCGATTAATCAGCGCGGGTTCTTTTTCTCTTAAAGCTTGGGCTAACCTTTCCAATTGGGCACTATACACTGCACTTGTAATGGTTTGGTTAGATGGTAAAAGTTCATAATGAAGAATTCCTTTAAAATTCCACCAAACACACAACATCACTTTTTTCGCATGCAAGTCAGGTTTTGGCGTGGGCTGCGGAGCCTCATTTTTGTCCAACCATTGAGGCCGCCTTTTCAAATTAACATACAGCACCCATTGTTCATCTCCGGTAACAATTTGCTCTAAAAACGGCAAACGGTTTTGACGAGAGAGGAGCGAACTGCAAATTGTGACTCTGATTATGGTTGTTGTCGGTCAACTCATGAGGAACCCATTTTCCAAACTTTTGGACTTTGCCAAGTGCACGCAATTGATTGGAAATTGTTTTTTGTGAACAATTTAAAGTTGTCGCAAGCTCTTGTTGGGTAATTTGAGGATTTTGCACCAAAAGAGCTTGAAGAGCTTCTTGATCAAAATTGGACACACGGCCTCGACCACTCTTGTCATCTAACAAAAAATTTCCCTCGCGAAATTTCTCAAACCAACGCTGGCATTTTCTGGCGCTAACTGCATCTTGACCAAGAGCACTACAGATGTTTTTTGCAGCCTCACTTGCTTTTCTTCCTAATTGGAACTTGTAAAGCATGCAGTGCCGAATATGCTCTTCATCCGCCATCTTCTTAGCCCTAGTTTTGCAACAAAAACCAAACCAAACACAAACTTTTTCAAGCAAAACTTATTAATTGCACTTCACACGTTCTGTAGATACCACGTGTTTGAAGGTTATGTCAATACAAGTCAATGCCAAGCAAGATTTTAAACGGATGTTTAAAAACGACATTAATTATTACTATACCCGATAAAAACTGACTAACCTTTAAGTATCACTTTTATACATTTTTGTTTGCTCTGCTTTCACACTTCAATTTATTATCATTTTTAAACACCACCTACTATCGATATAATAGTGGAATGTAAGCTTAATTATTGTTTAATTTTATAGCAGAGTGTAATTGTGTTTTGTAATGTTTAATGGATTGTTTATACAAAATTGTGACTGAATTAAAAATACCTTTAATTACAAAAGTAGTGTATGCTGCACAAATAAAAATAGTTGAGAAAAAAAAAAAAGAAATCCTGTTTTTCCCTCTTGATTCCTGCTTTGTAGAAGTCACATTATTTTTCTTTAGGAACGTACAATTCCCCAACCCCCACCCCCCAACACACACAAATCCTATTAATGAGCTTATACACACACACACACACACACACACACACACACTTATAATTAGCTTTCTCCACTTAATCTGCCCATGTCATATAAATATTTCATAGTATTGATGTACTGTCATATACTTAACTGTTTATCTATTGAAATACAATTAGGATGATTTTAGGTTTTTCACTATTACAAACACTGCTATTATAAATAACCTTGTAATATATATTCTTGCATGTTTATGTGATGTATATTTAAAGCAAATTTCTAGACATGGGATTGCTGGGTCAAAAGGTAGATATATTTGAAATTTAGATAGGTAGTATGGAAATGTAGTCTCAAGAGGTGCCAGGCTGCTGAAACCGGTTTGGCTCAGTGGTAGAGTGTCGGCCTGTGGACTGAAAGGTCCCAGGTTCAATTCCGGTCAAAGGCATTGAACCTTGGTTGCGGGCATATCCCTGGTAGTGGGTGTGCAGAGGGCAGCTGGTCGATGTTTCTCTCTCATCGACGTTTCTGGCTCTCTATCTCTCTCCCTTCCTCTCTGTAAAAAATCAATAAAATATATTAAAAAAAAAAAAAAAAAAAAGAGGTGCCAGGCTGCGCTCTTACCAGTAATATGTGTCTGAGAACATGTGCTTTTGACCCAAGCCAATCTGGTAGTGAAACCTGGTTTATAGCATTGTTATTTTTATATACATTTCTTTAATTATGAATGAGATTTAACACCTTACCATATATTTATTAACCATTTGTATTACAATTTCTCTAAACTGTATTCTTTTTATGGCTGGATTTTAAAAAATATAATTTTTATTGATTTCAGAGAGGAAGGGAGAGGGAGAGCGAGATAGAAACATCAATGATGAAAGAGAATCATTGATCGGCTGCCTCTTGCACGCCCATACACTAGGGATCGAGCCCACAGCCTGGGCATGTGCCCTGACTAGGAATCGAACCGTGACCTCCTAGTTCTCTAGGGAGGTGACCTATATCCTATCTAACAAAAGAGTAATATGCAAATTTACCATCACTCCAGCACACAAGATGGCTGCCCCCATGTGGTCAAAGTCAGCTGCTCCCATGTGGACACAAAATGGCCACCACAAGATGGTTAGCAGGGGAGGGTACTTGGGAGGGACCAGGCCTGCAAGGGAGGGCAGTTGTGGGTGATCAGGCCGACGGGGAGGCCAATTGGGAGGGACTAGGCCTGCAAGGGAATGCCGTTGGGGGAGACCCAGGCCTGCAGAGGAGAGCAGTTGTGGGGGACCAGGCCTTCAGGGGAGGGCAATTAGGAGTGACCAGGCCTGCAGGGGAGGGCAGTTAGGGGCAAACAGAATGGCAGGGGAGCAGTTAGGCATCAATCAGGCTGTCAGGGGAGTGGTTAGGGGGTGATCAGTCTGGCAGACAGAAGCAATAAGGGTCAATAAGGAAGGCAGGCAGGCAAGCAGTTGGGAGCCAGCAGTCCTGGATTGCGAGAGGGATCCCAGATTAGAGAGGGTGAAGGCTGGGCTGAATTTCATGTACCAGGTCTCTAGTTTGGATATAAATTGCTTGGCCAGTTTGTTCAGTTATCTGTCTCAGTTTCTCCATTCTACTTCCAAGGAATTTTCCTAGCTTCTTACTATCTGCCTCAAGTCCATTTGATTTCCCAGGGAACCTCCCCATTCCCACATTGCAAAGCAGCTGTGGACTTTCATTTGCACAGTCACTCTTAATTCTTTGGCATGACAGTCTCACACCCTCCTTAAAAGGCCAGACAATATGGTTTTACCATAGCCTCAAAAATTGTAAGTTAAGCATATAAAAATAATAGATAGGTTGACTCCATGCCAACAGCACAGAAAGCAGCTTTTCAGAGGTTATGTAAGGAGGTAAGGAACGAAATGATAATGTCATGTGTACAACTAAAAAGCTGGGATTGGCCCAGATCTCTAGAGCAGCTGCGAAAAACACAGGAGCTGTAGTCAAATGCAAAGAGAAAACCATTAGTACTAGGATGAATTGGAATATTGGAATGCCCCACAAAGATTATGCAAAGGGCCTATTTATCTTTGTTTACATTCAATTTAAGTGGCTCTCTAATTTAGGGAAACCCCTGAAGAAGACAAACCAGTTGTTTCAGTTTTAGTTTTTGGTTGCATGTGCAGGTTGCATGTGAATTCTGTTTTAGTCCAGGTTTGGGTAAAAGGAAGCTGAGGAGTGACAATTTTCAAGCATCGCTGAGTTCAGGGCTGACTCTTGAGGTAGGGGCCTCATCCCTGGCTCTTCCTGCTTTCCTCTGCATGAGCTCCTTCTCAAGTGGCTCTCCCTCTGGTCACCAGCAGATTAAGGTTTTTCTATGGATCCCCTACATATGCTGGGCGACTTCCTAAGTGCTGGGAATATAAACATGAATAAGACATCATCCCTATTATTCTTTTCTCATTTAATAAAAATGTATTATTAAGTCAAAATTTAAAGAATTCTTTGTATTTCCTTTATTTAAACTAATTCCTTCTTCTTTTAAAAAATATTTTTATTGATTTCAGAGAGGAAAGGAGAGGGAGAGAGATATAGTAACATCAGTGATGGGAGAGAATCATTGATCGGCTGCTTCCTGTATGCCCATATGCTGGGGATTGAGCCTGCAACCTGGGCATGTGCCCTGATTGGGAATTGAACCATGACTTCCTGGTTTATAGGCTGATGCTCAATCACTGAGCCATACTAGCTGGGCTAATTCCTTCTTTTCTTGAACTATTTTTATTCTCTTCCCACATATAACCATTTTAATAAATTCCAGAGTATATATATTTTTTTTACATTTTAACTTTCATATTTCATTTATACTTGCCTAAAAAAATCTAATCTTTATATTTTTATTAATTGCTGCCCAATTGTCCATTAATTCAATATACATTTTTTATATTTAAAGACTTCAATTTTTTTAAAGCAGTTTTAGGTTCACAGCAAAATTGAGGGAGAGATTTTCCATTTAGTCTCTTCCCCCACACATGCATAGCCTCCCCCATTATCAGCATCTCCCATTAGAATGGTTCATTTGTTACAGTTTATGAGCCTACATTGACACATCATTATCACCCAAAGTTCATAGTTCACATTAGGGTTGACTTTTGGTGTTGTACAGTCTATGATTTATTACAAATAAATAATGATATGTGATAAGGAGAAAATTCTAAATTAAATTCCAGCATTGCAAAGTGAGAGAAAGGAACAGACTGTTAGAACTGTTCTTGGCTGCAGACCAGCTGACAAAGACTGCTCACATGCCTTCTCTGTCTTTTGGAACTTCGGGGTAATTTTCAGGTTACACTTTCTGCAGATTATTTTAGCCAGGCACCATTGAACTCCAGGAGTCTCCACTTCTTGTTTACATGTGGACTTTTCTGACTGCTGCTCACAGCCAATAAACAGGAGCAGACTTTTCTTTTTGCAGACTCTGCACCTATCCTAGAGTTGGCCCTGCTTAACTTTCTCCGACCTCTTTGACTATAGCTAATGTAAGTTCTTTTTCAGATGGTTTACATCTTTCTTTCCCCTTCCTCCTCCTTCTCTTCCTTTTATTTTTATTTTTTAAAATTTTTGTTGTTGCTAGCAATGGACTAATAAACCTTTTCTCTTAAAAAGATTTTTAGTCATAGAAGTTAATTTTTTTTAACCCATGTATCCATCATTACAGTATCATATTGTGTATTTTCAATGCCCGAAAAAAAAAAAAAAAAACCCTCCGTGCTTTGCCTATTTGTCCCTCAGCCATACTTACCTCACCACCCTTACTATTCCCCACCTGCACAACCCCTGACACCCACTGATCCTTTTATTGCCTCCAAAGTTTTGTCTTTTCCAGAACGTCATGTAGTTGAAATCATACAGTCTGTAGCCTTTCCAGATTGGCTCTCTTCACTTAGTATTACGCATTTAAGATTCTTCCATGACTTTTCATGGCTTGGTAGCTTATTTATTTTTTTAGTCCTGAATAATACTTCATTTTCTTGATGTACTATAATTTATTTACCCATTCATCTACCAAAGGTCATTTTGGTTGCTTCCATGCTTTGGAAATTATGAACAAAGCTGCTATACACATTCATGTGCAGGTGTTTTTTGTGTGGATATTAGTTTTCAACTCCTCTGAGTAAATACCAAGAGGGTGCAATTGCTGGATCGTGTATAGCATAAGAGTATGTTTAATTTTGTAAAAGCCAATAAACTGTCTTACAAAATAGCTATACCATTTTGTGATTCCACTTGGAATGAATGAGAGTTCCTGCTGCTCCATATCCTTGACCACATTTGGTATCATATTGCTCCAGTTTGTGTTCATTCTAACAGATATGTAGCAGTGTCTCACTGTTTTAGTTTTTATTTCCCTGATATACAATGTGAAGCATTGTATGCTTATCTCTATCTGTATGTATTTTTTGGTGACGTGTCCATTAAGATCTTTGGCCTTTAAAAGAGAATCTTTATTGTTGAAAGTACTGCATATGTCCTCTTTTATCGCCCATTGATCTCTTCTAGCCTGCACCCACTCCCTGCCCCAGGCCTTTACCCCCTTATTGTCTGTGTTGACCTATTTTTAAATCAAGTTGTTTGTTTTCTTATAGTTGAGTCTTTTTAAAAAATATATTTTTATTGATTTCAGAGAGGAAAGGGAAAGGGAAAGAAAGAAACATCAATGATGAGAATTATTATTTTTATTTATTTATTTATTTATTTACTTATTTAATTTTTTTTTTATTGATTTTTTACAGAGAGGGAGAGAGAGGGATAGAGAGTTAGAAACATCGATGAGAGAGAATCATCAATCAGCTGCCTCTTGCATCTGGGGATGTGCCTGCAACCAAGGTACATGCCCTTGACCGGAATGGAACCTGGGACCTTTCAGTCCGCAGGCTGATGCTCTGTCCACTGAGCCAAACCGGTTTTGGCATGATGAATATTATTGATGGGCTGCCTCCTGCACGGTCCCCCTAGGGATTGAGCCTACAACTCAGGCATGGGTTCTTAACCAGAATCGAATCCAGGACCCTTCAATCTGCAGACCAACACTCTCTCCACTGAGCCAAACCAGCAAGGGCATAGTTGAGTCTTAAACATTCTTTGTATATTTTAGATAACAGTCCTTTGACAAGTGTGTCATTTGCAAATATTTTCTTCCAGCCCACGGCTTGATTTCTCATCTTTTCTTTTTTCTTTTCTTTCTTTTTTTTTTCTTTTCTTTTCTTTTTTTTCTCTCCTCCTCCTCCCCTCCTCCCCCTCCCCTCCTCCTCCTCCTCCTCTTCCTCCTCCTCCTCCTCCTCCTCCTCCTCCTCCTCCTCCTCCTCCTCCTCCTCCTTCTTCTTCTTCTTCTTCTTTGGTTAATCCTCATCTTGTATTTTGGAACCTTGCCATAACCAGGAAGTTTTTTGGTTCATTCTTTTGGACTTTCTACATCTTTAAGCAAAGACAGTTTTATTTCTTCTTTTCCAAGCTGTGTACCTTCTATTTCCTTTTCTTATCCTGTGGTATTAGTTATTTCAGTAGAATGTTAAAAAGAAGTAGAATGTTGCCTGCCTTGTTCCTGATCTTAGTGGGAACGCTTCTAATTTCTCACCATTAAGTACAATATATCAAGTTAAGAAAGTGCCCCTTTACTTTTAGGTTACTGAAAGTTTTTATCATGAATGAGTAATAGGTTTTGTCAAGTATTTTTCTGCATTTATTAATGTGATCATGTAATTTTTCTTTTTTAGCCTGTTGATGTGACACACTACATTAATTAAATTTCAAATGTTGAACCAGCTTGTATACCTGGGATAAATTCTACTTGGTTATGGTATATAATTCCTTTTACACATTATTGGGTTCAATTTGCTAATATTTTGTCAAAATTTTTTTTCATCTATGTTCATGAGAGATATTGGTCTATAGTTTTCTTTTCTTGTAACATCTTTGTCTGGTTTAGATCTTAGGTAATGCTGTTCTCAAAGAATGAGTTAGGAATATTCCATCTGCTTCTATCCTCCGAGAGAGATTGTAGGGAATTAGTAAAACTTCTTCCTAAGTATTTGATGAAAGTATATTTTAAAGCATAGTTTCGTTTAGAAATTGTATGATAGCTTAGGGTGAAAGAGCTCAAGTCCCAAGCAGGGTTTCCTGAATTATTATCACAGGAAAAGGAAGTGCTACATCACCTAGAAACCCACTCGTGGCTTGTTTCAGAGCATTCCTCTCCTGATTTTTTTAACTTTACTGAAAATCCACTATATGATAGCAAGCATTCTGCTAGGACAGTGGTCGACAAATTCATTAGTCAACAGAGCCAAATATCAACAGTACAACGATTGAAATTTCTTTTGAGAGCCAATTTTTTTAAACTTAAACTTCTTGTAACTCCACTTCTTCAAAATAGACTCGACCAGGCCGTGGTATTTTGTGGAAGAGCCACAGTCAAGGGGCCAAAGAGCTGCATGTGGTTCGCCAGCTGCAGTTTGCTGACCACAGTGCTAGGAAGTTGAGAAACAAACAAACAAACAAACATACATACATATGCATATATGGATAAATAAATAAATATATTTCTTATTTATTTATTTGTGAGTACAGGCCATTTCTTTTGTTTAAAATTGTTATTTTTTTAATTTTGACATAATTTGTTGCAATAATGTACAAGGAATTTCCACATATCCTGCCCCCAGGTTCCTCAAACACTAACATTTTCTTATCATTCCTCTTTGAGACTTTCAGACATGATGTTCTGTTATCCTTAAATATTTCAGCATGTATTTTTAAAAAACAGGGACATTCTTTTATATAATCACTAGAAGCCTGGTGCATGAAATTTGTGCACTCTGGGCAGGGGAGAGGGTCCCCAGCCTGGCCTGTGTCCTCTCACAGTGTGGAAGCCACCGAGATCAATCTTCCCAAAGAGGTAGGCCCCACCCACCCATCCGGGGCTCCTTGATGGATTGCCCCAAAGAAGAAGGCTGGATTCAGGGGTCCTGCCCCCGGCCTCACTGCGAGGAGCTGCGGGACCTGTCTCTGCACAACACGTGCAGCATCAAGTCCCCACCCACCAGGGCACGCCCGCTGTGCACACAGCCTCCTGATGATGGATTGGTATGGCATGAGGGTGTGAGGACCACATAGGCTTTTATTAGCATAGACTAAAGGCTCAGTGTATAAAATTTGTGGATGGGGGATCCCCTCAGCCCAGCCTGCACCCTCTCCAATCTGGGACCCCCTGGTATTGGGCCTAAACCCAGCAGTTAGACATCCTTCTCACAATCCTGGACCACTGGCTCCTAATCACTCACCTGCCTACTTGATCGTCCCTCACTGCCTATGAGTCCTGGCCTGATCACCCCTTATTGGCTCCCCGCGCCTCCTCCCCTCCCCCCCCCCCCCACTGCCAGCCTGGTCACCCTTTACTGTCCCCCTCTGATCTGGTCACCCCCAACTGCCCCCCTTGCTGGCCTAGTCACCTCTCACTGCCTCCTCCCCCCCGCCAGCCTAATCACTCCAACTACCCCCTTACCAGCCTGGTCACCCCATGCAGCCTGTTTGTTGAGTCATTTGGTCATCCCTCACTAACCCTCCTGCCGGCCTGGTCATAGGCAGCCATATTTGTGAGGGCGTGAGGGTTAATTTGCATATTACCTCTTTATTATATAAGATAATACAATGATTAAAATCAAGAAAGTAATATTAATGAAAACTTGTTGTCTAATATACAGATTATATTCAAATGTTGCCATTTGTCCCCATAATGTCTGCTATAGCAAAACAAAATTCAGGGACATATATTGACTTCAGTTTTTATTTAGGTTGGAACAATTTTGTAGTTCTTCTTTGTTCTTTCATGGCATTGGCATTTTTTTTTTATGAGTACAGGCTATAAATTTTGTAGACTATCAATTTGGGTTTGTCAGTTGTTCCTTCATAATTAGATTCACGGTGTGGCTTGTGGTAGGAATGTCAAAGGAGTGATATTGCTTTCTTCTCAATGAATCACTTCAGGAGGCATACAATGCCAACTTACCCCATGTCTCTATTTTTTTTTTTTTTTTTTGAACTTTATTTATTTATTTATTTATTTATTTATTTTTTAATTTAAATTTAATTTATTCATTAATTCTCTTTTGTGGCAACATAGGAGATAGCACATCTCCAAATTTCTCATGATTCCCAAAGAAAAACCCTAACCTGACTTTTCTTTCATGTTATTGCCAGATTACATTTTTTTTTTAATTTTTTTTTTACATATTTTAATGATTTTTTTTGCCCCCCTCCCTCCCTCCCCCATATCCCCTCCCTCCCCATAGTTTTATGTCCATTGGTTGTACTTATATGCATGTATACAAGTCCTTTGGTTGATTTATTATCTCCCCCAGATCCTCCTCCCCTCCCCGCTGTAATTTGACAATCTGCTTGTTGCTTTACTGTCTCTATGTCTATCTTTTGGTTCATCAGTTTATAATGCTCTTTATTATCCACAAATGAGTGAGGTCATGTGGTGTTTCTCTTTCATTGATTGGCTTATTTCACTCAGCATGATGTTCTCCAATTCCATCCAGGTTGCTGCAAATGATGAGAATTCCTTCTTCTTTATGGCAGCATAGTATTCCATTGTGTAGATGTACCATAGTTTTTGGATCCAATCATCTGCTGACGGGCACCTAGGCTGTTTCCAAATTCTGGCTATTGTAGATTGTGCTGCTATGAACATAGGGGTGCATATATCCTTTCTGATTGGTGTTTCTAGTTTCTTGGGATATATTCCTAGGAGTGGGATTACTGGGTCAAATGGGAGTTCCATTTTCAGTTTTTTGAGGAAACTCCACACTGTTCTCCACAGTGGTTGCACCAGTCTGCATTCCCACCAGCAGTGCACGAGGGTTCCTTTTTCTCCGCAACCTCGCCAACACTTGTCGTTTGTCGATTTGTTGATGTTGGCCATTCTGACAGGTGTGAGATGGTACCGCATTGTTGTTTTGATTTGCATCTCTCGTATAATTAGTGACTTTGAGCATGTTTTCATGTGCCTTTTGGCCTTCCTTCTGTCTTCTTTTGAAAATATTCTATTTAGGTCCCTTGCCCATTTCTTAATTGGATCATTCATCTTCCTTTTATTTAGTTGTATCAGCTGTCTGTAGATGTTAGAGATTAAACCTTTATCAGTGGTGTTATTTGCAAATATGTTCTCCCACACCGTGGGCTTTCTTGTTGTTTTGTTGATGGTTTCTTTTGCTGTAAAAAAGCTTTTTATTTTGATGTAGTCCCATTTGTTTATTTTCTCTTTAGCTTCCATTGCCCTAGGGGCAGTATCAGTGAAGAAGTTCTTTTGGCATACGTCTGAGATTTTGCTGCCTGAGGATGCTTCTAGTATTTTTATGGTTTCCCGTCTGATGTTTAAGTCCTGTATCCATTTTGAGTTTATTTTTGTGTATGGTGTAAGTTGGTGATCTAGTTTCATTCTTTTGCATGTGTCTACCCAATTTTCCCAACACCATTTATTGAAGAAACTGTCTTGACTCCATTGTATATTCTTTCCTCCTTTGTCAAATATTAATTGAGCATATTGATTTGGGTTGATATCTGGGTTCTCGATTCTATTCCATTGATCTATATGTCTGTTCTTGTGCCAGTACCAGGCTGTTTTGAGAACAGTGGCTTTGTAATACAGTTTGAAGTCCGGTATTGAGATCCCTCCTACTTTACCCTTCTTTCTCAGGATTGCTGTGGCTATTCGGGGTCTTTTATTGTTCCAAATGAACTGTTGGAGAGTTCTTTCTAGGTCAGTGAAATATGCCCTTGGTATTTTAATGGGGAGTGCATTGAACCTATAGATTGCTTTAGGAAGTATGGACATTTTGATGATGTTGATTCTACCAATCCATGAACATGGTATGTTCTTCCATCTCCTTACATCATCCTCTATCTCCTTTTTCAATGTCGTGTAATTTTCTGCATATAGATCCTTTACTTCCTTAGTTAAATTTATTCCTAGGTATCTTAATTTTTTTGGTGCGATGGTAAATGGAATTGCTTTTTTAGTCTCTGTTTCTGTAGTTTCACTGTTGGTGTATAGAAATGCCATGGATTTCTTGGCATTAATTTTGTATCCTGCTACATTGCCAAATTCATTTATTAAGTCAATTAGTTTCTTAATGGAGTCTTTTGGGTTCTTTATGTACAATATCATGTCATCTGCAAATAAGGATAACTTTACTTCTTCTTTTCCAATTTGGATGCCTTTTATTTCGTCCTCTTGTCTAATTGCAATGGCTAGTACTTCCAGTACTATGTCAAACAGGAGTGGCGAAAGTGGGCATCCCTGTCTTGTTCCTGTTCTTAGAGGGAATGGTTTTAGTTTTTGCCCATTGAGTATAATGTTGGCTGTGGGTTTATCATATATAGCTTTTATTATGTTGAGGTATGATCCTTGTACTCCCACTTTGTTAAGAGTTTTTATCAGGAAAGGGTGTTGGATTTTATCGAATGCTTTTTCTGCATCAATTGATATGACTATATGATTTTTATCTTTCAATTTGTTTATGTGATGTATCACGTTTATTGATTTGCGGATATTGTACCATCCTTGCATTCCTGGAATAAATCCTACTTGGTCATGGTGTATGATCTTTGTGATGCTCTGCTGGAGCCGATTTGCTAGGATTTTGTTGAGGATTTTGGCATCTATGTTCATGAGGGATATTGGCCTGTAATTCTCTTTCATTGAGTTGTTTTTATCTGGTTTTGGTATTAGGGTGATGCTGGCTTCATAGAAGGAGTTTGGAAGTGTTCCTTCCTCTTGAATTTTTTGGAAAAGTCTGAGGAGGATAGGTTTTAGTTCTTCCTTGAATGTTTGGTAAAACTCTCCTGTGAAGCCATCTGGCCCTGGGCTTTTGTTTGCTGGAAGCTTTCTGATGACTGTTTCAATTTCTTCCCAAGACACTGGTCTATTGAGATTTTTAGATTCTTCCTGATCGAGTTTTGGAAGTTTGTATTTTTCTAGGAATATGTCCATTTCCTCCAGGTTGTTCAGTTTGTTGGAATAGAGTTGTTCGTAGTATTTTGTAACAATCCGTTGTATTTCGTTGGGGTCTGTTGTTATTTCACCTCTTTCATTTCTGATTTTGTTTATTTGGGTCCTCTCTCTTTGTTTCTTAGTTAGCCTGGCTAGAGGTTCATCTATCTTGTTTATTCTTTCAAAGAACCAGCTCTTGGTTTTGTTGATCTTATGTATTGTTTTTTTGGTCTCTATGTCGTTTATCTGTGCTCTGATTTTTGTTATTTCCTTCCTTCTGCTTGCACTGGGCTTTTCTTGTTGCTCCTTTTCTAACTCTTTGAGTTGTAGAGTTAGATCATCTGTTACCCCTTTTTCTAGTTTTTTGCAATAGGCTTGTAAGGATATGAACTTCCCTCTCAAGACTGCTTTTGCTGTGTCCCATAGATTTTGGATTGTTGTGTTTTCATTGTCATTTGTTTCCAGGATGTTTTTAATTTCTTCCTTGATTTCTCTGGTAACCCAGTCCTTGTTTAATAGCGTGCTGTTTAGTCTCCATGTGTTTGATTTCTTTGGATTATTTTTATTGTAGTTAATTTCCAGTTTTATGCCATTATGGTCTGAGAAGATACTTGATATGATTTCTATCTTCTTGAATTTGAAGAGACTTTGCCTATGACCCAAAATGTGGTCTATCTTTGAGAATGTCCCATGTGCACTTGAGAAGAATGTATATTCTGTGGCTTTGGGGTGGAGTGTTCTGAAGATGTCAATTAATTCCATCTGGTCTAGTGAGTCACTTAGGATCGATATTTCTTTGCTGTTTTTTTGTTTAGATGATTTGTCGAAGGGTGACAGTGGGGTATTAAAATCTCCTACTATGATTGTATTGCTATTAATCTCTCTCTTAATGTCCTCCAGCAGTTTTTTTTATGTATTTGGTTGCTCCTGTATTGGGTGCATATATATTTACCAGGGTTATTTCTTCTTGTTGGATTGTTCCCTTTAGTATTATGAAATGGCCTTCATTATCTCTTATTATGTCCTTCACTCTGAGATCTAATTTGTCAGATATAAGTATTGCTAACCCAGCTTTTTTTTCATTTCCATTTGCCTGGAAAACTTTTTTCCATCCCTTCACCCTCAGTCTGTGTGCATCTTTTTTTCTGAGGTGGGTTTCTTGTAGACAACAGATGTATGGGTCTTGTTTTCTTATCCAATCTGTTACCCTATGTCTTTTGATTGGAGCATTTAATCCATTTACATTTAAGGTTATTATTGATAGGTACACATTTGACGCCATTTTTATTCTATACCGGTGTTCCTTCTTCACTTCCTATTTCTTTATTTTTACAGTAGACCCTTTAGCATTTCTTGCATTACTGGTTTGGTGGAGATAAATTCCTTCAGTCTTTTTTTGTCTGTGAAGCTCCTGATTTCCCCTTCAATTTTGATTGATAGCCTTGCTGGGTACAGTATTCTTGGATTCAGACCCTTCCTTTGCATGACTTTGTATATTTCATCCCATTCCCTTCTGGCCTGGTAAGTTTCTGTTGAGAAATCAGTTGCTAGTCTGATGGGGGTTCCTTTGTATGTAACTTTCTGTCTCTGGCTGCTTTTAAGATTCTTACTTTGTCGATGTTGTTTGCCAATTTGATTATAATGTGCCTTGGAGTCTGTCTTCTGGGATTCATTTTGCTTGGGACTCTGCGAGCATCTTGGATTTGTGTGGGTTTTTTCTTCTCTATTTCAGGAAAGTTTTCTGTCATTATTTCTTGAAATACTTTTTCCATGTCTACCTCAGTTTCCTTTCCTTCTGGAACCCCTATTATTCGAATATTATTTTGTTTTGTAATGTCCCAAAGCTCCCGTAGGCTCTCCTCCTGCTTTTTAATCTTTTTTTCTAGAAGCTGCTCTACTTGGGTATTTTTTTCCATCTTATCTTCTAGCTCACTGATGCGGTCCTCTGCTTCCTCTAGTCTACTCTTGATGCTTTCTATTGAGTTCTTCATGGTAGCGATGTCATTTTTCATTTCTTCTTGGTTCTTCTTCAATTCCTCATGGTTCTTCTTCAGTTCCTCATGGTTCTTCCTCATTTCTTCTTGGTTATTGTCAAATTTCTCTTCCATTCTTTTTAGCCATCCTATGATCATTATTCTGAATTCTTGCTCTGGTAGGCTGCTTACCTCGGGCTCGTTTACTTCCTTTTCTGGTGATGCCTGCTTTTCTTTCATGTGCGGACTATGTTTTTGTCTCCCCATGGCCTCTCTTCTCAGGATGTCTGGTTATGTGGTGTTCCTTCTCCTGCGTTGATTTAAAATTTCAAAATACAAACACTACCTGGTACAACACAAGAGGCACTTAACAGGAATGTACTTACAATATTAATAACCTTTAGTAAAGGTGACCACTAGAGAAAGGCAACTTAGGGGATAGGAGAGAAGGAAGAAAGGTAAAAATAAAATAAAGAAAAATTTAAAAAAGTAAAAATTAAAATTAAAAAAAATTAAGTAAATAAAATAAAAAAAAAAGAGGGATAAAGAGATAGAAAAAGAGGAAAAAAAGTAATGACAAAATAAAGTTGGAAAACAGGGAAAAAAAGAAAGGAGAGAGAGAGAGAAAGAGAGAGAAGAAGCAAACTAAAAGAGAAATGGGAAACAAACTATATATATGTGGAGAAAACTGCCATAGAACAACCACTGAACCCAGCTAATGCCAGTAACAATACTTGGAGATTAATACAAACTACAATATCCCCTATTATTAAGTAAGGCTATGATATACAGAAGTAAAAGATACAAACAAAAACAGAGTATTTTTTTAAAAAAAAATACAAAGCAACAATAACAACACAGTAATAAGCATAACAATTTCACTAACAAGCCTAAAAATTCACAATAATCAACCTTCACACAAACAATGCGAAAAGGATAGAGGGGAGAACAGTTTTTCTTTCTTTCTTTTTTTTTTTTTTTTAACTAGTTAATATAGTGCAGAGATTGGTATTTATACACTTGGATCAGGGGTTGGAACATAGGTCTATAAGTATAGTGAGAGTTTTAGCAGGGGGTATACAGAAAGAATAGAGGAAAAACTAAAGCCGGAAAGGGATAGGATAAACCGTAGACTAAGAGGGTAAAGTTTAGCAAGAGAGCGATGGTGTAAAGGTCGAGTTGAGATAGGGTTGAATGATGCTATAGTAGAGATTAAAATAGAATGAAGGTTACTCCCAAGGTAAAATAAAGAAAAAAAATAAAATGGTACTGAAGAGGGAAAAAAAAAAAAAATTGCAAAATAGCAGTAGTAATAGTGATGATAGAGATTGAAAAATGTAATAATTAAAAAGGTAAAATCAAGTAAGGAAAAAAAATCGTTTCTTAAGTAAAAGATATAAAAAAATGAAGATTAAATAAAAGAGGTAAAAAATGAAAATAAAATAATAGTAAAATTAGCATAAAAATGTCCAGTAGTGGTCATTCACTTCCTCTGTTAATGTATTTGGCACTCCTGATCTCGGCCCAAAAAGTCTTGCAGTTCCCAGCATTCCACTGCACCTCAGATTTGTAAGGTAATCCTTAATTTTAAGTAGACTATATCTTAGTTATTTGTGTCCATTTATTTTTGATTAATTAAAAGATAAAAGAAAAGAAAAGAGAAGGAAAAAAAAAAAGGGGGGGGGCAGTTTGTAATTCAGCTCTTAGGTGTCAGTGTTACTGGTTTGACCTCCCAGTCTTTTTGGTTGCTCTGGCCTTCTTTCTCGATGGCTCTAGCTGGCAGGGTGCCAGCTGGCTCCCAGACTATCTCTTCTGGTACAGATCCCTTGTTTCCAGGAAGGCAATTTCCCCCTGCAATTTCCCCGGATATGTCCAACTGGGCAGTTCTTCCCTAGTATTCAGAAGCAAGGGGGTGAAGGGGATCAGGCACCAAGGTGTCCAGATGTTCCGCCCTTGGCGAAACAGCCGAGATTCTTAACGCTCTGTCCAGTGACCTGTGGCGTTTTAAACAAGTCCCGCTTCTGGGGAGGATTACGTCAAACCCAGCACTAGGTGTCGCTGCAGCCTTCTTTGGGTGCCGCTCGGTGGCCGGTAGTGCGCGCTCCCGGCTACCCTGAGGGAGGGGTTGGAGCTCCCCGGCTACCGTAGCTGCCTGGGCCGCGGGACCCCGGTCCCCTAGGCTGTCCCCGCAAACTCTGACCTTTCCGTGGGTGACCGAAGAACTCCCCGGATTCCACGCGCCCGTGCCGATTCGGGCTTCTCAGCTGCTCGATGGACCTCCCCGCTGCGTGTTTTTCCAGGCCTCAGGGATGCTCCTCCTTTCCTGGTAAGATGGCGCTGCCTTCTCTCCGCGAGAGCTCGCTGGGAGAGCCGCCGCAGCCGCGGCAGTGCTGGCCTCTTGGTCGGAAATCCTGTCCAGCGGACCTTTCCTTACCTTCCTAGAGAATTCCGAAGCCCCTTAGCTGCCAATCAACATTCCCTGAGCGACTCAGACGCTGTTTCTATCTGTTCTGGGACCAGAGTCAGAACAAGTCCGACTGTTCGGTCGCCATCTTCAAGCTCCGCCTCCCTGCTTGTCCCATGTCTCTATTTTTAAAGTACTTAGCATCTAGGATTAGTGAGAGGCACACAATATTGTGATATAGTCTGATAAGCACAATAAGAGAGGCATGTGTGTATGACATCTTTTACTCCTTCATATCTCATAGCACACTTCTTTATGCTCCAGCCTTTGCTGCCACAGCCAGCCATGCTCTGTCATGGCCTTGCCTCAAGTGCATAGAGCATCTCTTGCTTTTTGCATAGGGATTCTTTGCCACCAGCACCTGGGATGCCTGCCGAAGCCCATCCAGCTGTTCTGGCACAGGCACAAGCTGGGGACTGTGTGGGAGTTGACACTTACTGGAGCAACCTTTTACCAGTGAAGAGAAGAGACAAAGAATCAACTGTCTCCTCTTTTGTGTCAGATAATTCTGACAATTTCGAGGCACAATTCGCACAACTCTCAAAGGACTGTCAGCAGGATCAAGCTCCCGGTACCCACAGTGATGACCAGCTTGATAATGTGCCTTTGGATCGGCTTTCTTTCCTTCCACTCACCATTCCTACTCCTGCCCCCTAGAATATTTTCCCAAAGTAAACCAACTGCATCCAACTCCTTGTCTCAAACTGCCTTTCAAGGGAAACTCAAGATAAGATTTTTGATATCAGGAAACACCCAGGAAAGGATTCTGGAATGGAAGGCCTTGCCTGTCAGACACTCCCACTGCTGTTGGGAAGTGATAACTCCTGGCCTGAATCAGCCTTACTGAGACGTTCACTGGTGGATGAGCCCTGAGGACCCAGCCTCTGACCATGATTTTCAGAAGACGCATCCATCTCCAAGGCAGAAAGAAATAAAGTGATGAGGGTGCCTCTCGCATCTTGGAGAAGCTCAGTGGTAGCTCTTCACTGTTGTTGACAGTAAGAGATGCTGCTGTGGAACGGGGCTTCCTAATGCCAATTTGATTGAGTCCAAATTATCAGAAGTCAGATGGTAATTATGTTAATGGTGACAAGACCAGAGGGGCAGCCAGAATGTCTTCACCTACAGGATTTTGAGATAATGATGAATAAACCATGGTGTTCCTCAGGATAAGTTAAATGAGCATCCACTAGAGTATTACTTGACCTATATGTATAACCAGAAAAAAAAATCAACAGCTGGGGAACAGAAGGATGATGATAGCTGTCTCAATGGGAAATTACAACCTCTCACCCAGTTTACAGATGTAAGTGAGTTCTCAGACCCAAACTCCGGCAATTGAAGAGGAGGCTGTGTAAAGACCCAGCAATACCAGCACAAGTATATATGCTTCAGATTCCCCCAATTGGTCACCAGAAGGATATATATTTGCTTATGGAGATACTATATGTTAACAAAGGGAAAACATATATTTGCTTATGGAGATACTATATGTTAACAAAGGGAAAACATCAAGACCTGATGGATACAGGATCTGATCTGACACTAATACCAAGAAGCACTATCATAGCCTCCAGGGAGAGTGGGAAACCAGGGTTCAAGTTCCTCTCACAGTGGTTCAATGGAGCTACAGACACACCTTTGTTTATATCCCTGGTTTTCAATTGAACAATTGAAGTGGAGTATACTTAGCAACTGGCAGAGCCCTCACTCTGGTTTCTAAGAATTAGTATGGTCCTAGTTTGGTTGGCTCAGTGAATAGAGCATCTGACTATGGACTGAAGGGTCCCAGGTTTGATTCCGGTCAGAGGCACATGCCTAGGTTGTGGGCTCAATCCCCAGTGGGGGGCAAGCAGAAAGCAACTGATCCATGATTTTCTCCCACTATTGATGTTTCTATCTCTCTCTCCCCTCTCCCTTCTTCTCTGAAATCAATAAAAAAAATACATTTTAAAAAGAATTAATATGACAATTCTGAATTCTGGCCCCTCAGAAGCTCTCTAGCAGGGAAGAGCCCCCACTGCCTACAAAGGTAACCAGATCAGTAGTGTACCTCTGCCCTGATTTTCTTCTTGTCCTGTTTTACTTCTAGTCCTCTACCCCAACTCTTGTTCCTTGGGATTATGTCCCCAAATAAATGAATGTGAGTGAGCCCTCGTTTCTTCCTTTCTGGGAACACAAGCAAAGACAAAAAGGTAAGATATAGTCCTAAGCATGGTGCTATAAGGTTTTTCAGAGGAAATAATTGAGTCAAATCTTAAAGTCTCACCTCAGAAATTTTCCCTGTGGACAAAGGGGTAAACCAGATAGAGGTTACAGCATGATTAACCATGATCAACTCTGGGAAGTGTTATTGGGATGCAAGGGGAGGAAAAAGATGGTTAATTTTAATTGTAGCAACTCAATGCTGATGCCTAAAATAAAGTAAGGCTCTAGATTCAGGTAAATGATTTCACTTCAATCTTGTTCTCTTAATGTGGTATCTTTAGCTATACCAGTGGTCAGCAAACTGCGGCTCTAGAGCCACATGTGGCTCTTTGGCCCCTTGAGTGTGGCTCTTTCACAAAACACCATGTGCGGGCACGCAGTACAGTGCGATTGAAACTTCGTGACCCATGAGCAGAAGTCGGTTTTCAGCTCTCAAAAGAAATTTCAGTTGCTGTACTGTTGATATTTGGCTCTGTTGACTAGTGAGTTTGCTGACCACTGAGCTATACCATCTTCTGAGTGGAGCTTAGAAGGGTATAATCTAGGAGAGAAGAGCTGGGACTACCAAATACCACAGCTACAACAGTTTAGCTTTTCTTATCTGAGAGACAGAATGGGCTGCCTTTGGGTGTTAGGACTGTGTCTCATCTCATTTACCACACTCATTAATAATTTAAAAGTGGGAAAAGGGGTGCTTAGTGATGAAGTCTGCCTTACGTTTCAATAGTAAGACTTTACCTGTCTGGGGATGATTTAGATAAGGAAGATAAGAGAGAATATTAAGAAGATTGAGAAGAAAATAAAATAAAGAAGACCTACAGCTTGAGAGGTTTAGAATAGAGATCCGAAGAAGTTTCTGATGGTTAAAAACTACCACAGGATAGCATTTGTGTTTGTTTTTGTAACTGTAGACAAAAACTACATACAGGTGCTAAAAATAAAGCCTCTTTTGCAACCCAGAACTCATTTTTCATACTTTGATACATATAAAAAGGAACATGATAAAAACAAAACAAAACAAAACAAAAAAACCTACCACAGACAGAACAGAGGCTAATTGCAGACAGTGTAGACTTTTCATTATGGCAATTTAAAAGGAAATCATTATCTCTTTAGGAAGGTATTATTATAATTAGAATCATAAAGATAAAATAAACTTTAAAGAGACTTATTCTACGCCCCTTAGTTTTATAGATGATAAAACTGACACCGAGAAATTAAAGTGAAAAAGATCATATAGTTAATTAGATGTAAAGCCAGAACCAGTGTTAACTTTCTTGTAATAGTCTTTCTTCTATACTACATTTATGAGAATTTTTTTGTCTGGAGGCACTAAGATAAACTAGAGACTTCCCAAAGTCCCTTATAGGCGATAGACATTAGTCAAGACTTAACATGATCAGGAATCTTTTCTCCTATGGGACTTATGGACCATGCTAAGGGAGTCCAGATATGCAAAGTTGTGTATGTATGTTTGGAAATCTGTAGTTCCAGCACCTTCTCATGATATACTAATCTAACAGCATGTATCTCAAAAGCTGAATTTGAGATTCATCTCAAAGAATTAAATTATAAAAATGTGATATATATATATAAAACTAGAGGCCCAGTGCACAAAATTTATGCATGGGGTGGGGGTCCCTCAGCCCAGCCTGCACCCTCTCACAATCTGGGACACCTTGGGGGATGTCTAACTGCCAGTTTAGGCCCTGCCTGCCTGATCACCCCTAACCACCTGCCTGCCTATCTGATCACCTCTAACTGTTCGCCTGCCTGATCAGCCCTAACTGCCTCTGCCTCAGTCCCTGCCACTGGGACTTCCCCCAGAAGGTTGTTCAACTGTCTGATCTAATTAGCATATTACGCTTATAATTATTATAGATTATTATAGAAGCCTAAGCAACTGTTTGACCAGTAGCTATGATGCACACTGACCACCGGGTGGCAGACACTCAATGAACAGGCATGGAAACATAGAATAGACTGATGAATCTAAGAGGAAAGGAGGAAGGGCGGGTGGGCAGGAAGAGATTAATAAAAGGTCTTATATGCACAATAGAGGCCTGGTGCACTGATTTGTGCACCGGTGGAGTCCCTAGGGCTGGCCTTCAGGAATCGGGCTGAATTCATGTACCGGGCCTCCGACATTCCCTGAGAAGTCCTGGATTGCGAGAGGGCACAGCCTACTCTGAGGGAACCCACTGGTGTATGAATCTGTGCACTGAGCCTCTAGTAATAATAATAATAAACAGAAAGAACCCAACCTTAGCAAAAAGGGGTGGTGGAGTTAAGAGGAATCTCATGCATGGGAATGTTTTCTCATGCATCTGATTATATCAGCATATCAAAAGCTGAGTGGGAGGGGAAGAAAACTCCCATGTGTTGGGAGAATTTTGAAATGTCCAGGTGGCCAACTAAAACTGCACCACAGATTTTTCTATCCTTTAATACTTGTTTTTTAAAAAAAAAACTCTAGAAAATTTACCAATTCAGCAACAAAAATATGAAAGAGGCATAGTCTAAAGTTAAAAAGAAAAAGAAAAGAACTGGCAATCACACAAAGAAACGTAACATTCTGAAATGGAGCAGAGTATGGTTTGGCTTATTTCTTAACTTTGCCCTTTCACCCATTTGCCCATCTCAAGCTATACTGACAAATATAGCAAATTCTGAGTCATACTAGTGTTCCCAAATTTGTAGGGAGACAAATGTAATGGATCTCCTTACATTTTTTATTTCTAGCTATTACTAGAAATAGCTACAAGAAAGGCTGGTGATATGGGGGAAGTAAACTATGGGGCTGATTCTAATGAAAGTAAAAGTTCCAGGACTACTCACTAAGATGGGGAGACTGCCTGGTGTTTGGGGATATTTCCCTATAAAATGACACATAATTCTCATCCAGAACAAACACTAAACAAGGAGAGCCTGACTCACATTTTCTAATGCAGCCTGTATCTTGCCTCAACAGAGCTTATCTATCTTTCACCATTTCTTTGAGGTATAGAGAAGTAAACAGAAGATAAAGTACTCTGTCCTCAAATAAAAATGAAAAGTGGAAACCAATCAGGACTCAGGTATGGAGGAAAGAAAGTAAGTCACCCATACTGTATCGCAACAAATAGAATATCTGTCAGAGCTACCCAAGCCTGAGCAAGAGGAAGAGAAATGGCAGAGTAACCGTGCAAGCATGCTACAGCCAGAGAGCATATGTAACATTCCTCAAGTCACAGAAGTAAGATGATGAGACTGGGATTCAAACTCAGGTGGTCTGACTAGCCTGAAAAATCAAAATAGAACAATGTTTTTATTTACTAAACTATTTCCTAAATAGATGAAGCAGTTGAAATAACTACCTACAGTTACATTTCCAAATCTGTTTGATTCTCAGATGTAAACAAGCCAGTGTGAGAAGAGGTCTGGGACATAAACTAATCAGGTTGTATCCTTCCAATGATGGGCCAGGAGCTTGGGGAAGAGTAACCACATTGTGGAAGTGACCTGGTCACCGTCTAGGCCTACAACGATTCCATACATCCATATTGTCCTAATGAAGCCCTGATATAAAAGCTTATTCTTTCAATATCTCCTCCTGAACAGGAGCCTTGCAGGGGTCCAGAATAGCAGAGGTAAAATTTTTATTAGCACAATCACTGTTGCTGTTTCCAGCCCTATGTTAAACATGCTTGAAACATAAGCGTATTCTGCCCTAGAATCAGAGTAACAGGAAAGTGGATGTCACAGCAGGGGGCGGCTTCCTTCATGTGTCACAACGGCCAAATCAAAGTCCTCTTCTTCTTCTTCTTCTTCTTCTTCTCCTTCTTCTTCTTCTTCTTCTTCTTCTTCTTCTTCTTCTTCTTTCTTTTTTTTAAGACAAAGCATAAAGGATACTCAGTTTGTTCTCAGTGTGGGTTTGGGTCAGTGAAGCTATGCATACTTTAGCCAAGTCCAATAGCCATTCTGGAAAACATAAATTGCATTAACTATATGGCAGCATATAGGAGGTAACCAGAGGATGAATAGAGATGTGAAAAACATGTGGGAGAACACTGAAAATATGTTTTAAGTTTTATATATTTCCCCCTAACTCATGGAAGGCTATGGCATAACATTTATCTCAACAGCTTTGCCTAATGATAGCAATGTAAAAGATTTATTTTTTAAATAGTTTTAAAATCTTTATTGTTGAAAGTATTACAGATATCCCCCTTTCCTCATCCCCGCCACTGACCACTAAGATTTATTTTCAATAAGAATTAACTTCATCATCTCTTAAAGTTGAGATTAATTGTAAGTACTATGTAGATAGTCAATTATAAAAATACTTTTCTGGGATGCTGAAATGTCATAGAAAAGCTAATAGTGACATTGGATCAAAGAAGTAATTTTATGGCAACAATAGAGATATCCAGTCATGATACTCAATCAACTATTATATCTCAACCTAATAGCTTATTAGCTGTTGTCTACATATTTTATTTCAGAGATTGTTAATGCATCTTTAGTTGTTTGCAAACTTCCTAACATGTAGATGTTTATAGACTCCCTGCAACAATCCCATGCAAGCACCATGTACGCTCACTATAATTGGTTAACAAACCTGTAAAAGGGAGATACTAACAGTACTTACTCTTAGGCTGCATATGAGGATTAAACGAAATAATGTACATGAAGTATTTAGATCAGTGACTGGCACCTAGAATGTGTATTAGTCTGGCCCCTCCAGGAAATAGAATTACCTCTACATGACAAAGGAAAAAATGTTAGTGAAAGTACTACTTACAGTGATGTGTGTAGGTTTAAGGGAATAAACAAGGGATGGTGGCCATCCAGAGACTAGCAATACCCTCCGGCTAAAGGGCCACGGGGAGGAGAGCCTGCTGACAGCTAGAACTACAATAGGTAGGCACTGTAGTCTAAGAGGGAGGAAGCTGCTGACAGAGATGCTTTGTCAAACCAGAGGGGATCGGGAAGAAATTCTGGCCTATTTCTTCTGCCAGGGCCTCCCATCAGCCAAACCCAAACAGCAGCCAACTTGGCCAAGGTAGCCCAGGAGAGGAAGTCTTTGGTGAGTAGTTTGCTATTGCACAGGCAGAAAAGAACAAAGAATGGTTGGTGCTGGGGGGAGGGAGTAAAGTGGGGGGAGGCTGTTGGGAGGAGGAGGAATGCAAATGAAATACTTTGATCATTTTCTATTTTAAACCAAACATACTACTATTTGAATCCTATCAAAGTTGGTATAAATCTTTTTTTCCCCTAGGGAAAATAAATTATGTAAAAATTTGTCTATGTGGTACAGAGGCTCATATATGCTTTCCTTTTCTATTACCTGCATTAACTTAACAAATAATTATGAAATAACTAGTTGAGAAAGTAATATGATAAGTATTTTGAATAGTTTGTATTCCTGTTCTTATGGATATTATAATTTACAAACCACTCATATAAATTAATATAATTTAAATGATATAGTAAAAATCCCCAGTGTAAATTTTTATTAATGTAAAAGGAGGCAATACTTCTAAAAATGGAGAATTTACATTTCAAATGTTCCTAGATTTGGGCAACTTTTTTTGGATCAATAATGCCTTAAAAATATGATGAAAGCTGTGGATTCTCTTCCCCAGGAAGAAAGAGTGCAGATGCATATAAGAAGTGCTTTCATTGGCCGATGTCTTAGTTGAAAGAAGGGTCTCAAGCTTGTTCATTTGTGCCTTTCTCAGATTCTCCTCCCATCTCCCAACTGGGAGGTGTGCGGAGGTTCCTTTGGGGCTGCAGGTGCCCTAGAACACTGCAGAGGGCTCGGGTCAAAAGGCAAAGAGTAAAACCCAGTGGCATTGCCTGGCATGGCCACGCCTTGAGTTATTACCAATGTCACCGGCAAAGAGGTTCTTGGCACTCTTTCAAGATAGCAATCAAGTGAGGAGGCAAAGCAGATTCAAAAGGAGCAGCTTAGTGAAAACAAGGTGGAGGGAAAGTAAAAAGGGAAGGAGCTTGATGCATTAAGGGAGCACACAGGGTCTGGCTTAGGGCTGGGTTCTCCACACCAGTGCAGAGTGGAGCTCTCTGGCCAATGCCTGAAGGGAAACTTTAAAATGATCTAGGAGAGGCTTAAAAAGAATGGAAGAGCATTCCCATCCCTTTAAGAGAGGCACAGCCTGTCTCACCAAGGAGCAGCAAAATGATGGAACACTGGTGCTTAACAAGAGCCACTTGCTCCCATATACCAAATGAAGAGAGGCCTTGGATACTTACCTTTTTGTCCCAGGTAAACTAGAAATCTAGATTTTAAGGTAAAATCTCCTCAAATTTTGGTATCTACTTAAAACATAATTGGAAAACAACAATGCGGTACCATCTCACACCTGTCAGAATGGCCAACATCAACAAATCAACAAACGACAAGTGTTGGCGAGGTTGCGGAGAAAAAGGAACCCTCCTGCACTGCTGGTGGGAATGCAGACTGGTGCAACCACTGTGGAGAACAGTGTGGAGTTTCCTCAAAAAACTGAAAATGGAATTCCCATTTGACCCAGTAATCCCACTCCTAGGAATATATCCCAAGAAACTAGAAACACCAATCAGAAAGGATATATGCACCCCTATGTTCATAGCAGCACAATCTACAATAGCCAGAATTTGGAAACAGCCTAGGTGCTTGTCAGCAGATGACTGGATCAGAAAACTATGGTACATCTACACAATGGGATACTATGCTGCCATAAAAAAGAAGGAATTGTCATCATTTGCAGCAACCTGGATGGAATTGGAGAACATCATGCTGAGTGAAATAAGCCAATCAATGAAAGAGAAACACCACATGACCTCACTCATTTATGGATAATAAAGAACATTATAAACTGATGAACCAAAAGATAGATATAGAGACAGTAAAGCAACAAGCAGACTGTCAAATTACAGTGGGGAGGGGAGGGAGATTTGGGGGAGATAATAGATCAACCGAAGGATTTGTATACATGCATATAAGTATAACCAATGGACATAAAACTCTGGGGAGGGAAAATAAGTATGAAAGGGAGGGGGGCAAAAAAAATCAATAAAATATATTTAAAAAAACATAATTGGAAAACTACCATGTGGGCCAAATGAAACATTTTTTGCTGGGTGAATTTGGTCCTTTGTCCTCCCATTTAGGACTTCTATGAACTTAGACACTGGAAAGGCTAAACTTCGTTTTTATTTTGAAATACCTTCATCGTACCTCTGCCCCAGTATTCCCAATCCATGGGCACCCATGACACATCCTTTCCTGTTCTTCATGCCTAGTTTCTTCACTTATCTATAATTCAATACCTCCTCTGTCCCATTGCCCAACTTCCTGTTTCCTTTCTGTGCTCCTGTCTTTTCTCTATTCCCAGCAAATGCCCGGCATGAGGATAAGATGCAATTTGAATTGTTGAAGTGCAAATAACTCCTGTCCATGATAAGGTGCTTCTGGAAGCAGTTTGGAGCTCCAAAGGCAGAACCCCCATTCTGTCTAGTTCTGCATCATGGGTGAAAAAACCCAAACCAGAATTCTTGGTTTGGGCCAGGACCCAAAGAGTGAGCATCAGCTCTGACTGAAATGAGAACAAGCAGCAGTGACCAGACAGGCACTGAGAAAGCCAGATGCCAGGTTAACAGGGAACCTTGTTTTTTCCTCTGCTGTGCAGCCACTGTACCACTGCCGCGTCCTTCTGGGAGTCCTTTTGCTGTGATTCGGGGCATCCAGGCCCCCTAGGCTATTCTTGCTGATTCCTGGGCCTCCCATCAGCGCCCGGCCCTCTCCCCCAGGTAGCACCCAATCCTGTACTGATCCCCGCAAAGGCGTCCAATCCAGAGCGGATCCCCGCGCTCCCTAGACACTCCCGACTCCTTTGGCGGGAACCTAAACCTCAAAAAAGGCGCTGCACCCTCCCCCACTTTCCCATGGCACCCACGCCTCCTCTGGACGGTCCTCCCTCCCCATTTCCAAACAAATCTGATGCTAGTGGACCGCAGACTTCTCCCTGGTGGTCTCTGGCTGCCCTGGCTTCAGCACGAGGCAGGTTAGTGCGGGGATCGCTCAGGTCCTGTCTCATCACCTCTGCTAAGCTTCCTTCCGAGCGGTTTAGATGCATCATGTTTCACAGCTGAACACAAGGATGAAAGCTTTCTATAACTGTCCCGATAGCTCATTTCCAGGAAGACATCCCCATCCCGCCCCCATCCCGCCCCCATCCCACCCCCATCCCATCCCCATCCCATCCCCGAGGGCCTCAAGACCCGTTTGCAAGAGGCTTTCGGCATGTTCTCCGGGCTCACTTGTCAGCGAACCGAATTAGGATGCAATCCATGGGGCGGTATGAGCCTTGAGCCACTTATTTTATTTTATGTGGTTACTGTTCATTCGCGACCCAGGAGGACGGGTTGGCGTCCTTTTTAAAATTCTCTAGGAGGAAGCCTCAAGCATTATTCGTGTTTTTTTTTTTTTTTTTTTTTTTTTTTTTTTTTTTTTTACGGGCGGCCCCCAGGCGGGCACACATTCGGGGTGACCTTTACAAAGTGTGGAGGAAGGGGGTGCGTCTTCTGTCTTCACCGCGGTGAGTGTCTGGATAGAAGCCTGATTTCTCCAAACCTGGAGCCTGGGGCCGGTCAGGCCGGGGTCTCCGAGAAAGGGGTCCCTGGCGGGACAGCGGGAGCCGTGGGCTGGGGCCGCCTCGAGGCTGCCTGGGCCGCCGACCACGGCCGCGCGGCTCCAGGGCCGTCCCCGCTCCGGCGCGGCCGCCGGGTCTCCCACGTTAATGCTCCGTCGCCCTCCAGACGCCTTCTCCGGGCGGCGGGAGGCGCACCTCCGCCCCGGGCTGGGCCCGCCCCCCGCGGCGCAGCCCCCGCCCAGCGCCGCCCGCCGCCGCCCGCACCGCCGCGCGCAGTGCAGCAGAGCGCGCTCCCGCCGCCGCCCGGCTCGCGCGCACGCGCAGGCACCCGCGCCCTCCGAGGGGCGGGCGCAGAGGGGGCGTCCGGGGCACCGGCCCGAGAGGGAGGCGGTCGCGTCGCCGCCGCCGCCGCCGCCGCCGCCGCCGCCGGCCGGGCTCGCGCTCGCCCCGCCGCTCGCCCCCCGCCTCACCCGGGAGCCCCGCGCGAGGGGAACGCTCTCTCCCGGCATGCAGCGGGCGGAGGGATTTAACACCAAGATGGCGGACGGCCCGGACGAGTACGAGGCCGAAGCGGGCTGCGTGCCTCTTCTCCACCCAGAGGTGAGGAGCCGCGCCGCCGAGCGCCGTCCGCGCCCGCAGGCCCCCGGGCGTCTCTCCCTCGGGCTCGCGGAGGGCGTTGGCCTCGGAGTGTGGGGCAGTGGGACGCGCCCAAGTTTGGGGCGGCTCATCCAGGCCCGGGCGCGGGCGGATAACGGGGGAGGAGATAGCGGGGCGGGCCGGCCGGGGCGGGCGCGGGGACGCGGTCCCTGGCGGAGCCCGGAGGACGGAGCTGGAGGCGGTGAGGGCTGAGCTCCGTGGCCGCGCTGCCCGCGGGGCACCGGCGGCGGCGGGGGCCTGGCCCCGGTTTGGAGTCGCACCTTTTAGCCCCCGGTCGTGCCCCGAGCTTCTCCGGAGAGGAGGAGGCGCCTCTAGTTTGGATTTCTTCTGTCCCTTCGCCTTAGGGACTGACGCTGTCAGTTCCTCCCTTGCAGCCCGTGTGTGTGTGTGTGTGTGTGTGTGTGTGTGTGTGTGTATTTGGGGGGGTGCGTATAGGGGATAAACACAGTTTCTTGGACAAAGTGAGGTCCTTCCATGTTATGCTGTAAGCAGAGCACCTCCTAGAAGCAGCACCTCAGACACCTTGTATCCGATGTCCTATGTGAGCATTTGTTCTTAAGCAATTAAAAAGGGAGGTCAAAACTTTTGGGAATGGACCCACGTTCCCACTAGCTTGTCAAAGTACCATTGTTTTTATTATTTTATTTTATTATTTTTTGTTGTTGTTTTGTTTTGGAGCCAGGGGAGGACAGTGCAACACGTTCCCCATCACATGAGTATCTCCCCCTGTAGGTAAACAGTGCCCCCGCTCCAGGATCAGCCACATTCTGTGCTTGCCTACCTCTTAGTTCACAGCTGAACTAGTGCCAGCTCAGGCCTGGGAGCAGTTCTTGATGCATTCTTGTTTTTAACGGTCCACAGTGATGTGTGGATGGGCAGCGGCAAAGCTTCCTGAAGAACCCCTGTAGTTTTTATGAGGTTAAAGGATGAAGATAATGTTTGCGTTGTAGTAGGGTGGACATAAGAAGTATGTACCTTTGCATTAGAATACTTTTCTTTATTTCTGGATTTTGATCTGTAGCATGCTTATATCATTTAGGGAGATGTGAATAAATGAATAAAGACAAGCACTTAACCGTGTCATATATGAATACTCAACTAGGCTCGTATTCATTACTTTGATTAATCAAAAGGAGATGGTACACCCGGGTCAGTCGCAATAGAAAAGGCTGCTCTGGATTTCTGACAAAAAGAACTGAACAGTAAGACTATACCTTTTCTATGTTTTTGTTATTTGTTTTTTTAACATTTCCTGGGATTGGAGAATATATCAAGGCCCTGAAAAATATATCAGGAAGTAGACAAAGTAGTTTTCAGATGATGGATTGAAAATGTTGCCAAGGAATATTTCTTCCCTTAAAAATTTTTTTTAAAAATTTGATTTCAGCCGAAACCGGTTTGGCTCAGTGGATAGAGCATCTGCCTGCAGACTGAGAAGTCCGGAGTTCGATTCCGGTCAAGGGCATGTACCTTGGTTGCTGGCACATCCCCAGTAGGGGGTGTGCAGGAGGCAGCTGGTCGGTGTTTCTCTCTCATCGATGTTTCTGGCTCTCTATTCCTCTCTCCCCCTTCCTCTCTGTAAAAAAATCAATAAAATATATTTTAAAAAATTGATTTCAAAGAGGAAGGGAGAGGGAGAGAGAGATGGAAACATCAATGATGAGAGAGAATCATTGATCAGCTGCCTCCTGCAAGCCCCCCACTGGGGATTGAACCTGAAATCTGGACATGTGCCCTGACTGGGAATCCAACCGTGACCTCCTGGTTCATAGGGAGGTGCTCAACCACTGAGCCAGGCTGGTTGGGCACTTTCCCTGCATTTTTAAAATTAGGTTAATAATACTTATCAGAGTTCTTGTGAGTGTAAAATAGAATGATGTATACTAAGCTGTCTTCAGAGACCTAGGCAGATAGGCTGCCAATTGAATCTACTAAAGGTGACATCCAGTGAATACTGATCCATTACTTTGTTTTCTGATTAAATAGGTGATTATTTATTTTATAATGGAGGAAACTAGAGACTATCTGGGAAAGGATGAACTGATTATCAGGGGATTAGGGTGCTAATCCCAGCTCTGATTTGAGGCTTGTGAATGTTTTACTACTTTTAGTGTCTGTGCTTTTAAGATACAGAGTCCAGACTACATAAGTCTCTTAAGCTTTCCTCAAACTCTAATGGTCTGATTGTATGTTGTGATTTTTCAAGATTCATAGACTTGAGCATCTATTTTCTAGATGCATAGCACTGTGCTGGATTATATGGGTGAAACGAAAATAAATGGGGTAGCTTCTGCTCTCCAGACGTTAATGATCTGGTTGGGAAGATGTATGCATATGAAACACTTAACAGAATCCAAATAAGTATAACCATAAGGAGTGTCAGATTTCTGTCATCTAGAATGGTTAGAAGAAAGACTTTAGTGGAGAGATAGAAGCCACAGGTTCATCTGACTTGCTTTTACCAGTCATCTATTTCACCTATTAGTACATCCTCAGGAAGTCGTCTCAGTTCTTTCCTAGAATGAGGCCACAATACTCTCTTCTATCAGGGCATTATTATAGGACTATTTCAGCAAGATCTGAGCTTTGAACTGGATTGCCGAGATTATCTAGGGCTTTCATCTCTTGCTTGCTTCATTTCCCCCCTCAATTTGCCTTCTCTGTAGTTTCTCATTTTCTTAATGGTCACATTTTTTTCTTTTGGTTTCACATTAATTTTGTTCATATTCATATTTCATTTTTTATTGTTTAGAATATTAAACCAAAGTAATACTACATCTCTTGTCTTCACATCCTTATAATAAAAGTGTAGCATGCAAATTGACCCCTTGACCTGGAGTTCTTCCGGGAGTTTGACCAAAGGGCAAGGCTAGTCAGGGAAAGGGAGGGAGGCCCTTGGTGGCTGTGGGGGAGGTGGGGCGGGGGGGAGGAAGGGAGTACCCAGCAGCAGCTGGCAGCCACTGGGGACCCTATCAGTGCATGAATTTAGTGCACTGAGTCTAGTATTTTATAAAATCTATTTTTTGAAGTTTTTCTTTAATAAAAGTGATTTTGCCTTTTCCATTACTATTTTCTCCCCTATTGTGTAGTTAGAGATACACATGTTTACAGTCACAAAAAATAACTCATTTGCATGTGGGAATGGCGGCAGCGGGAGCAGGACTGCTGGCAGACAGGGGATTGGGAGCCACAGGGGGAAAAGATAGGCGGATATAAAATTACTTTGAAAATTATGTTTCTCCTTCTGATAGGTTACTGGCACACTCTTTCCCCTCAAAATGTATCTTTCTGGTAATCTTTAGGATCTCATGCCTTTTATTACTTAGCAAAAAGGTTATAGGTCATAAAGTTATAATTTAGCTTTATAAATATTATACCTAAACCATAGTAACCACTTAGTATATATAAAATGAAGCTGCAACTAATTGGTTACCATATGGTATTGTGGCAAAACCAAAGTTGAAAATTACTGACCTATAGAACCAAAAAATTATATTTAGATGCAAAAAATGCCATTTTATTGTGTTGAATATTTTGTTTTATTTTGCTCACTGTTTTTATTTAATTTGAATTATTCCAGAAGTATTTTAAAAGTTGACTCTGAAG
This sequence comes from Pipistrellus kuhlii, assembly GCF_014108245.1. Lineage (NCBI taxonomy): Eukaryota > Metazoa > Chordata > Mammalia > Chiroptera > Vespertilionidae > Pipistrellus > Pipistrellus kuhlii. The sequence continues at coordinate 64,143,430 of NW_023425529.1, forward strand.
TTGATAGATATAAGAGCAGATAGGTTAAAAGTGTGAGGGCTGATGTTGGGCTGCCTGGGTTCAGATCCTAGGTTCGTTACTTACTAGCTGTGATCTTGAGCAAATTACTGAATTTGTCACAGTTTTCCAGACTAAAATGAAGATTAAATAAGATAATGTATATAAAGTTCAGTGTTGTGAAGATTAAATGAGATAATGTATACAAAATTCTGTGTCTGGCATTTTTTAAAAAAAATATATTTTATTGATTTTTGTACAGAGAGGAAGGGAGAGAGAGAGAGAGCTAGAAACATCGATGAGAGAGAGTCATCGATCAGCTGCCTCTTGCACACCCCCTACCGGGGATATGCCCGCAACCTAGGTACATGCCCTTGACCGGAATTGAACCCGGGACCTTTCAGTCCCCAAGCCGACGCTCTATCCATTGAGCCAAACTGGTCCTGGCTGTGTCTGGCATTTAGTAACACTATAAATGTTAGCTATTAATGTTGTGGTAAGAAGTTAATATCTCAGGATACAGTAGTATGCACATCTATACATATAAAAGCCTAAGCGACCCTCTACCATTCGACTGTTTGACTGGTAGCTATGATGCGCACTGACCACAAGGGGCCAGGCACTCAATGCACAGGCATGGAAACATGGAACAGACTGATGAATCTCAGGGGGAAGGGGGCTTGGGGGAGGGCAGGAAGAGATTAACCAAAGATCTTACATAAATACTAGGGGCCCAGTGCGTGAATTTGTGCACCTTGAAAGGAACTGTGGGCTATGAGACTGTGGTGGGCACAGGGGCAGGTCTCCGCCTATCCTCCATGCCTCTGCCTATCTTCTCTCGCTGTGGCTCCCAATCCCTTGTCTGCCGGCAGTCCTGCTCCTGCCGCCGCCATTCCCACATGCTATCTGTGCTGGCCTCGCTCACACCTGCTGATGGCGTGGAGCGATTAGGGCCGGGGCCAGAAGCGTGTACAAGCAGGGCCAATGCCATCAGGGTGCATGCGGTGGCTGATGTCCCAATCACTCCTCAGGAGCAGGGGGAGGTAGAGAAGCCCTCAGGGGTGATCGGGGCCAGCAGCCTCTGCTTGCCCTCACTGATGGCGATGAACGGCCCTGAGCGCTGGCAGCAGGTGCAAGCGGCAGTTCCGATGCTGGCTGCAGGTGCCAGAGGGGCTGGTGCTGGCAGCGGGTGCGAGCAGTGGCTGCTGCCCCGATTGCCCCTATTGCAGGGGGAGGTGAAGAAGCCCTGAAGGGCGATTGGGGTTGGCAGCTGTTTCTCACGCCTGCTGATGGTGCTGAGCAATGGTGCTGAGCGATCGGGGCCAGCAGCAGATGCTGGCAGTGGGTGCGAGTGGGGCCGGCGACAGCAGCAGGTTCGAACGACGGGCAGGACTGCCGCACATGGGAGCAAACAATTTTCTGTAATCACCAGAGGCTCACTCTGATGACAGCAACTGGCACTCCAGCTTGGTATGGCTCACCTTCTCCTCCATCCCACCCCGGCCAACGCCCGCCATGTTCTGTGTGCCTCCCCCGGTGGTCAGTGCACGTCATAGCAACTGGTTGTTTAGCCTTTTGGTCTATTTGCGTATTAGGGATATATCCTAGCTAATAAAAGAGAAACATGCAAATTGACCGCACCTTCGCTATGCTTCCAAGCCCTTTGCCCACCAGCCAATCAGGGTGGGTATACAAATTAACCCAACCAAGATGGTGGTTAATTTGCATATCCAGGCTAGAGTGAAGACTGAAGACAACGTAGAAAGAAGCCAAGCGCTGCAGAAGGGAGCAAAGCTGTGGAGAAGCAAGCCAGTGGGGCGGGAGAGAAGCAGGTGGGGCAGTGACTGCAGCTGGAAGCCCTAATGCAGGAATTTTTCTGCAATGGGCCTCTAGTATATATATACACACACACACACACACACACCCCGTATTTTCCAGCGTATCAGACGACCCCCTAATTTTACAGTTAAAACATAGGCTTAGGCCTATATTCGCTGTATAAGACTACCCCCCACTTAAAAGAAAAGACTTACTTTGCCGTCAAGATCTGCAGGTAATTTTTGTGCAATTTTGGTCTTTTGCCCCCAATTTTTGGTTGACTTTCTTTCGTTTCAAAAGTCGTCTTATACGCCGGAAAATACGGTATTAGAGAGTTCCCTCGGCTTGGTTTGTGGGGATTGGGCCAAAACCAGCCAGGTGCATGGATTCGTGCTCTGGTGGAGTCTCTCAGCTGGGCCTGTGGGGATTGGGATGAAATCGGCAGTCCACTATCCCCCAAGGGGTCCCGATTGTTAGAGGGCACAGGCCAGGCTAAGGGAATCCGTGCATCAGGCCTCTACAATTAGATATGAAAGCAACTGACTAAGAAACTAAGAAAATTAAATTTGATTGGAAATTGAGGAGAAGATGGGCAGAGGACTCTGTATCACAAGCCTTTTTGCACTATTTAATTTTCTTAAAGACGTGTGTTATGATTTGAGGAGTATTTATTGAGCATCTAAGCATGGTCTTGATGCTTTGCTTGGCCACAAAGTAAAGAGGAATACAAAATAGAGCATTGCAAAATTCTCCAGATCCCTCCGGGATAGATGGTGAGTGTGTGTACATGCGCACACATTTTGTTAAAAGTTAAAAATGCATGTGACTTCCTTTCCTCCAGAGAGTATCCGAAGGGTATGTTAGTTAGGGTTAGTAAGTGAAGGGATCTTGATGTAATGTGTTTTTACCAGAACCCCAACAACTACATAATCCAAAAAGGCATTATTTCAGCATCAAGGTTAAATGCAATTCTCTTTCAAAGAAAGCATCATCTAATGATACTATTACTAGAGGCCTGGTGCACGAATTCGTGCATGGATGGCGTCCAGCCGGTTGTTGGCCAGCCAGCCCTATCCCCTGGTTGAATGCCCTGTTGAACTCCTAGTCAAGGGGAATTCAACAGGGCACAGGAGTTCAACAGGGCATATTTGCATATTTGTCCCCAATGAGGGGATACTTTGCATATTTGCCTTTATTATGTAGGATTTTATGATTAGATTTTATTACAGATAGGTAATTCAACAATAAAATATCAACTAAAACTTTTTGGTTTGAAAACTTGATTCAGGACAATATTATATTATAAAATATGGAAGTAAAATTTTCACCCAATGTAACATCCAATTATTGAATAATGTCTTCTTGTTCGAGGGAGAGATAGGAACATCAATGTTGAGAGGGAATCATTGATCAACTGCTTCCTGCACGCCCCCCACTGGGGATCGAGCCCGCCACCCAGGCATGTGCCCTCACCAGGAATCGAACTGGGACCTCCTGGTCACTGAGCTACACCAGCTGGGCTGGATAATGTCTTCTATTAAAAAACCCCTAAAATATAGGTACAGGCAGCTAATTTGAAAATACAGTGGAACTTCAGCCTTCTATCGCAGAGATACTGTGAAGAACTTAATTTCCTGAGTTTTAAAGGGCTAAACAGAATATTTTTAGGTTTTGTTTCAAATGAATTACTCTATATTCTAGGGATAATACATACAGAATTACTCTATTTTCTAGGGATAATACACATTAAATATGATAGAATTTTTCTTTTATAAGTTAGACTATTATAGTTTCTTAGGCTCATCATTTTCATTATCAGTAGTATTGTTGAGGAAATGGAGACCATTGGGCTAAATGTTTCTGAAGGTTTCTTTTTGTATATATGTCAGGTAGCTTGTGTTTTTTATCAGTTGTTTTATATTAGGGGGAAAAATCAAGTGAAAAATAATAACTGATTGAGATGTTACTGTTTTATACCCTTGTTTAGTTTTTTAAAACAACTTTCTGATTATGAACATTTGTTAATTTATGCATGATTTAATGATGGATGAACAAAACCGGTGACCAAAACCTCATTCTCATGAAAATAAAATAAAATAAAATAAAATAAAATAAACCCTCCTGTGAGCTGAAGACTGAAGTTGTTAGTGTTAGAATCCCCAGGTTGCAAATATCACCAACTTTTTTCAAACTTACTTGGGGAAGAAAAAGGGAATTTAGTGGCTCATATAACCCAAATTTAGGATGGCAGAAGTGCAAGTAAGCTCTAAGCTGAGAAGATCAAAACTGTTTTCTCTCTTCTCATCTCTGCCTTTCAGCTTCATTTTCTCCTAGTGCAGAGCAGCTTATTTCTTCTGTGTACTGGGGTATTGGATGCCAGCATTTTTTTTTTGCCATACATCTCAAATCTCAACTAACCATTACAAAGGGTCTGCATATCTTCCTTTTTTTCATACCTAGATTGTGGGTTTGATCCCTGATCTGGGTGTGTATGGGAGGCAACCAATTGATGTTTCTCTCACACATTGATGTACCCTCTCCTCTCCCCCCTCTCTCCCATCAATAAAAAATATTCTTGGGTAAAGGATTTTAACACTTTTTAATATAAAAAAGCAGTATAGTACTTACAAAAATTACATGTAATGGCATGAGGAAATATGAGGGAAGAATATAAAATATGTGAGTGCTATGATTACAATCACATAAAATATATAAACATATAAGCAAATAATTTTGTATACCAGTGTTCAAAGAAATGTGCAGAATTAGGTTGAATTAAAAAACACTTCCTCCTAAAAACATAATTCCTATCTAATGGGAAAAAAAGCCCACAAAGACAAATTTCAGTTGAGGGTCATTCTACAAAATACCTGACTAGTTCTCTTCAAAACTGTCAAGCTTATGAAATACAAGGAAAGTTAAGAAATTATCATAGCCAAGCGCTCCGGAGCCTAGGGAGCCATTATAACTTTAAAGTATCCTGGAATAGGAAGAGGACATTATATAAAAACTAAGGAAATTTGAATAAAGAGTAGACTTCAGTCAATAATAATGTTTCAGATTTGGTTCATTAATTGTAGTGTTGAATATTTATAATGTTTTTGTAGAACTTAAACTATCTTAAAAAAATGTTTGTTTTTAAAGAGACAGAGATAATATACATAGACATTGTGTGTGTGTGTGTGTGTGTGTGTGTGTATAGACATTTGTTGACCAAATGTTTGTAGAAAGAAAGTATGCCAAATTTATGCATATTATTACAAATATGTGTGTACATATGGATTAATGCTAGAAGGAAATGAAGTGAAAACAAGTTTTTGAAGAAACTAGAAGATAATGAACATTTTCCTGGTCTAAATTTTGTTGGAAGCAAGCATTATTAATTTGACTAGAGGTCTGGTGCACAAAATTTGTGTACTGGTAGGGTCCCTAGGCTGGCCGGCCATCAGGGATGATCTGTGGAGTGACTGGCAGGGTGATTGGCAGGGCCCCTACTGGCATCCGCCTTGAAGTGCTGCCTGCTTGCTGGCCCCGCCCCCCACCCACCTGTCGTTCCACTGGTTGTTCCACCATTCAGTCAGTTTGCATATTTAGGGTTTTATATAGATAGATACTTTGGATTGAGGAAATGGTATTACACTGAAGAGAACCTGTGCCTCATTTGGACTCTGATATTAGGTGCAGCAATCATGTACTGTTAGCAAGGGATCAGGGACCACAGCAGAACACATAATTTGGAAGAGAACAGTTGCATATTGGGGGGGAAAAAAGGAAATCTTTACATTATATAACCACATTATTTTGTTCAATGTACCCTTAAAAGAGGATGCATCAAATAGGTTAGTAAAGGACTTTCTCTTGAGTGTAGTGCCATCTGCTGGCACTATTAGTTAAAAACATTTTTAAAGAATTTGAAATATAGTGGCAATCATACTTTGGTAAAAACTGCTGTTTGAATTTTAAACCTGCTAAGGCAATTTTCCTGTGCCTGGGACCATAACCTTTGGAGATTAACCACTGGGTTCTGCTTCTGCAAGATAGGGCCACATTGTCCAGCAGGATGTGACTGGAAATGACCCTGCGGGCTGACCCCTGTTTTTAGAATATAGTCTTTAGGATTTAGAATTTAGAACAAAGGAAAATTCCTGTGGTTTGAACTGTTGCAGAGTTCCCGAGCGGTCGGACGGTGCAGGGGGAGAGTTTGGACAGACTTGCTTTGTTCATCGCGCCATGGGCTTTGGGAGGATGAATTCAAATTCTAAGCAAGGTTACAGGCAGAACTTTTTTTTATTAAAGAGCCAGCCCTATGTGCACTCAGTGGTTCTCTCGATGCTGGCCTTGAAAACAATACAGTTCTATCCAAATGAAAAAGTGCACCTGGCATGGTATTGAGATTGTGGGCATATCTGGTCTCTGGCCTGCAAGGTCAGATAGCTGAGTTTATCTTCATCATTCTTCAAACGGGCTAAAGCAAACTAGAAAGCAACATTTTATCTAGGAAGAACAGCAGAAAATTCCAAACAACAGTTTGTTTCAAAATAGGGGTTTTCCTTCTCAGAACCTTTTAAAAGAACTACCTGCCCCTGAAGCAGTGCAGTCGTGTGGAGTTCGCCTGCGTATGGTGCTCTTACGGCTGTCCTGGCCAGATATTTCAATAAATCTTTGCCTGCTTTTTTAATCATCAGCCTCCGGTGGTCTTATTTTGAACCCAGGGTCCGACCCCACAACAGTATTGTGTGGCTACTGGTTTTCCTTGTTATTTATTATTCACTTGGTTATAAAAGTTTTATGTTTATCCTACCTTTTTCATTATATACTAGAGGCCTTGTGCACGAAATTTCGTGCATTTTGGGGAATCCCTCAGCCCAGCCTGCACCCTCTCACTGTCCAGGATCCCTCAGGGGATGTCCACCTGCTAGCTTAGGCCTGCTTGGGGGATTGGGCCTAAGCTGGCAGTCAGATATCCTCTGGTAGCCTGGGAATCCTCAGGAAATGTCCGACTAGTGGCTTAGGCCAGCTCCCCAAAGGACATCCTTAGTGCTGCTGTGGAGGCAAGAGCCATGAGCCAGCTACTGGCTGAATGGCACTCCCCCTGTGAAAGCACACTGACCACCAGGGGGCAGTTCCTGTGTTGAGCATCTGCCCCCTGGTGGTCAGTGTGCATCATAGCCACCTGTCATCCCACCATTAGGGTCAATTTGCATATTATCCTTTTATTATATAGGATAATCAATATTTCTTTTTTAAAAGTCTTTATGGCATCTCTGGAATTTAGTTCATTACTTTCTTAGGTTTTAAGATGGCCTCACATTTGGCCCATTGATTTTAGTTAGAACTTAGAAATGAATCAAGTACACAGAGACTTTTTTTCCTTTTCTATTTTCTTGTCAGCAGCCCTACATAGTGTTCTTATATCATCTTGTACATTTAATGGAATTAAGTTTCAGCAGAAACATTTTATAATTTAGTACATTTAGTTCCTTAAATTGGAGTCCAATCTATTAGAATGATACCTGGCAGCAGATATTTACACAGTGCATATCATAAGCATATGGGTAAGTGCTAATGGCTTGCTAATTCACCTGTGTATATGGGCTATGCACCAAAAGCATGTGTCTTGAAGGTAGCATGTATATGCCCTAGAATTTTATTGACTTTATTTCTCTCCCTCTTTTTTTTCTGTAATACATTTAATTAATTTACACATTTTTTTTAGATTATATAATATAATTTACATATATTTGCCATTGTATTTTTCTTTGAATTGTCTTCATAGCCTTTGCCCATTTTTCAAATATGTTATTTATGCTTTTCTTAGATTTTTTTTTCCCTCCACATATTAGGACACTTATTGAACAGTATTTTTATTTTTATTTATTTACTTATTTATTTATTTTTTATATTATGTTATCTGAATATTTTTTTAAAAAATATATTTTATTAATTTTTTACAGAGAGGAAGAGAGAGGGATAGAGAGTTAGAAACATCGATGAGAGAGAATCATCGATCAGCTGCCTCTTGCACAACCCCTACTGGGGATGTGCCCGCAACCAAGTACATGCCCTTGACCGGAATCGAACCCGGGACCCTTCAGTCCGCAGGCCGATGCTCTATCCACTGAGCCAAACCGGTCTCGGCAGTATTTTTATTTTTAAATCTTTGGTCTGGCTTTTGAAGTTACCTGATATAAGAAATGAGATGGGGATCCATAGGAAGAGTCTTTAAGAGCCTGAGGCCTGGTCCTGCCAGGGTATAGTCACAGTTCTGGGAAACCTGGGAGATAGAGCTTAATTTACTGTCTTGAAGTAAACAGGAAAAGTCCTGTAGCCATTTTGAACAAGTTACTTAGACCCGATGAGCACTAGGCATATGGCCAGAGTTTCCATCCAGAGCATTCAAGAGCCCAAGAGGGAGAGGGGGACACAAAGACTCCCCAAGAACAGGAGGGTGTGCATGCTTCTCTCACTAGGTCTAGCATCTGTATGTTCCTATGGAAAGTGGCTGACACGGCAAAGCCTCTCTACCTGGGAGCCTGCTGCCCTGAATCCTGCTTTGGCCCTGTTATTCTTAGGCTCATTTCAGTATCACCTGCTATTAAAGAAACTATAGTTGTGGCTATATTTTTTGGTATCTTTCCATCAAGCATATTACCCTTTTATCTTGAAACCTGATGGCCTCACATTTGGCCCATTGATTTTAGTTAGAACTTAGAAATGAATTAAAAAATTAAATTAAAATTAAATTAAAAAAAAATCCCAAATGGCCAGCCAGTTGTCCTTTTTATACCATTTATTGAATGTCTTTTCCTCCCGATTCTGATTCTCACTCTTCAAGCTCTATTCCATTGCTCTGACTGTTTATAACCAATGCCCCTATTTTTATATTAGTTTGCTTTCTAATAAATTGTAATTGCTGGTACCATAGAACCTATTCTTGGTTGGTAATAAACTTAGAAGCACTGGGCCAATAGAGGATTGTTTGGTCACAGACATTTGGTTTCTATAATCCCTTGATATGTAAGTCAGCATTTGCCTGTACCTGCTTATATAAATTTGAGTTCTAACATGTTGATTTCTTAGTAGAAGTGTATAGTAGCTGAGCTTTTCACAGCTCTTCTTATTCCTCTCTACTATTTCAGCAGTAGATTTTGGAGGTTCTTTTTCACCTTCCAATTCTCTTCAACAGGTACCAGGGCTGTGTTCTCCTCGTGGCTAAATTTTATATACTCCAGTGTATAAAATCATTGTATGTTAGTCTTAGAAGAGATTTTGGAGGACTTTAAATCTAGTAGTTTAAATTGTTTTTGTTTTTTTTTTAAGAGCAGCTGAATTTTTTCTTTTTAATTAAAGAAATCTAAAAACAGGATAAATTATAGTTTAAGAAGGAAATGAATTGAGTGGGGTTTGAAAATTTTTAGTTCTTTAATGTCCTGATATTTGTCCTTGAAACAACTCCGAGGAACTCTATGAAGATCTCATTCATCCTCCTCTTTTTACAAATAAGGGGCCTAAATTCTTGCTGGGTTGTAGCCTAGATTAGAGAGTGGCAGATATTCAATTCAATAGCCTTATACTCAAGGACTTTTTCTATTATACCAAGCTGTTTCTCATGGAATTAATGCATTTTTAAAAGGTACAGTGACGTACATATGTATTTTAAAGTAAGTATTTTCTTGCCAGAGCTATCAATTAAATTGCTTCTTGGTTCCTAATAAAGTCAAGGAAAAATTACAGAATTTTAAAGTGTCATTAAATATTTGTATATTGATGCTGAGATTGGTTTGGCTCAGTGGATAGAGCGTCAGCCTGCGGACTGAAGGGTCCCGGGTTCAATTCTGGTCAAGGGCATGTGCTGTGGTTGCGGGCATGTCCCCGATAGGGTGTGTGCAGGAGGCAGCTGATCAATGTTTCTCTCTCATTGATGTTTCTAACTTTTACTCTGTCCCTCTCTCTTTCTCTCGGTAAAAAATTCAATAAAAAATATATATATATATATTTAAAAAATATTTGTATGTTGAATTGTAGCTGATATAATAGCAAATTGGTAATTAAAAATTAATAGTATCTATATTTACAAGATGTACTTATTTACATGAACATAGTATTTTTATTTTATGTTTTCAAAGTTTAAAAACTATGGTTGTTATACCTAGGACTAGTGATAATGGTTATCTTGATAGACAGCGTTGGCATTTGTCATATTGATAGGGTACTAGAGATGAACCAGTTTCTAGAGATGAACCAGTTTCCAGTCTGTGTAAAAGTGAGAAAAATATACTTAAGTTCTTTATAATAATAGAGGGTAATAAGACAGGTAGGAGATTTGCTTAAACACCATTTCTTCTATTTTTTTTTTTTTATGGGAATGACTGTACCTTGCTAGAATTAATCTAGAGATATTTTTTAAGCCATCTTTTTTAAAAAAAAAATCATTTCTTTTACTAAAAAGTAAAAATAATAAAATAAAAACCTTACAGATGGGATAGCACAGATATCTGTGTAGGTTTAATATAAAACTATTACTAGAAAAATAGTGATTTTTGATGCTTTTGGAAGATCATATTTGGCAATGTCAGTGAGATTAGAGAGACTATAGAGAAACTGAGAATAGGTCTCTGGGGATAAAAATGACCTTAAAGAGAATGAAAACATTATAATAGTAAGCCTTATGTAGAAATTTGCTTTTTGTTTTATGAATATTTGTTACATGCCTGTAAAGCAGTATATTTGTCATTAGTAAAAAAGAATAGCAGTTTGCCCTAAAAGATTTTCAAATTGAAATAGTTTTTAAAGTTATTAATTTTTGGATGTAATGTCTTTATTTAGGTTTTAACTTATTATTGGAAGGTTTTTGCTTCTACCAGTGCTATTTGACCTGTATTTCTTACTTTGTCCTTCCACTCTCGACTGTAAAGTCCTTGAAGACAATAGGCTGTGTTTGGTGTGTGTTTGTAGTGCTTCTCTGAGCCATTGTGGAACCTGGTGCAAATAGAAAAGTTAGCAGTATTGACGTGTCTATATTTAAAATGCTGATGTTTGGGATTTTTTTATTTTTAAAAGATAATCCATTAAAATATTTTAAATTGTGCTTACTGAGTGTTTTGCTACTCTCTTAAATTTTGAACTGGCCTTACACTTATTCTGGCCTGAGGTCCCAGTACATTGGAGAGTACTTTACATATAGTAGGCTCTCAATACATGTCTTTTTGGATATACAGCATTATTCCATTTTGCTTGTAAACTATCAATTTTTAAAAAAAATATGTTTTTATTGATTTCAGAGAGGAAAGGAGAGGGAGAGAAATAGAAACATCAATGATGAGCGAGAATCATCGATCAGCTGCCTCCTGCACTCTCCCTACTGGGGACTGAACCTGCAACCGGGCATGTGCCCTGACCAAGAATTGGCCATGCTTCCTGGTTTACAGGTTGACACCCAACCACTGAGCAACACCATCCAGGCACTGCCAGTTTTTATTTTTCTTCAGTTGTGTTTCATCCCTACAGAAGTCAGAATCAAAAGTTTAAAAAATTATTTTCCTGGTCGTAGGGGAGAATAAAAATCAGAACAGAAGACTTAGAAAGAAAAAAGAAGGAAGTGTTATTGGTCTAAGAAGTTTCATTCTTGACTTCACTGAATATAGAGCATAGAGAAGTTGAGAACTGTAATTCAGTGGGAAAATTAAACAGAAAAAGATTTAAAAATATTAAATGGTTAAGTCTTATATATTGGTTTGTTTCATCAGTTATTCAGAATGTTGCACATACCCAAAATGCTATATTTGTCTATATTCAAATTTAACCAGTTCTATTTTAATGAAGTCTAAGAACAGTCTACAAAAAAATCACTTAGTAAATAAACTATATGCATTATGCATGTTGTGAATCTTGGTTTAAGACATGGCTATTTTCTTTCATCTGCTAATGTAGACTAATGATTATTACTGTGGCATTTTAATATTGGCTGTAACATTTTCATAAGGAACTAATCTGTTGAAACATCTAGAATTTGCATTTATGAAACTTTTTAATTTTCCTTGAAAATATTCAAATTGACATTCTTCTAAATTTATGGTTCAAACACATTAATTTAGGAATTTCCCAAACAAATTGAATGGTGACAGTAATTTAAAGATAATGGCCTTTTTCATTCAATAAAATGCCATTCATCAGTGGCTAGAGCGTCAGACTGCGGACTGCAGGGTCCCGGGTTCGATTCTAGTCAAGGGCATGAACCTTGGCTGCGGGCACATCCCCAGTGGGGAGTGTGCAGGAGGCAGCTGGTTGATGTTTCTCATCAACATTTCTAACTCTCTGCCCCTCTCAATTTCTCTCTGTGTAAAATCAATAAAATATATTTAAAAAAATAGATACTTTAAAAATAAAAAAAAAATAAAATGCCATTCAATTTGGATTATTAAATATCATTGGCCAAGAGAGCATGAATTCTTTTAAGTATTTCATTCTTTCCAGATACCTTGTTATGCCCTATCCAGTGGTTGGCAAACTGCGGTTCGCAAGCCTCCACAGTTTTCACTCTGTTGACTAATGAGTTTGCCAACCACTGGGATAGGGGCTTAATCACAAGGACCAACAACAGCCTGTAATTATTTGAATCGAGATTCTTTTGTTTACAATTTTGTGTGTGTGTGTGTGTGTGTGTGTGTGTGTGTGAGAGAGAGAGAGAGAGAGAGAGAGAGAGAGAGAGAGAGAGAAAGAAAGGAAGAGAAAAAGATATCAGAATAATAGAAATTTGAATGGGTGATATTAGAATTAAATATGCTCAGTTTTTCTGTTTGCATATAAAGAAATATAATTGTATCTCAAAAAAAATTGTATCTCAGTGCTACATTATATTGAGGAAGCTGATTATGTATAACAAATTTTGTATTTTAAATAAAAAATTTCACATAGCATATAAGCTTTGATGGATATACTAGTAATATTCTACAAAAATTGTTTAATTGAATTTTTATGTAAAAAGTTACTTTAGTGGGTTTACATTTTATCAGAGCTGTGCCATTGTTCCTTATGCATCTAATTGTAGATGCTTAATAAGTCCTCAGCATGAATGAGTATAAGAAAATATAATATCTGAGAATAGGAGAAGAATAATATTCTTGAGTTTTTATCTTTAGGGCTTCAGAGTTTATTTGCCATGTAATGAAGGTTTTGGAGTAAGGTGTTAGACCTAGGGATAATGTTAGAATAATAGAAAAACTGGCCTAAGAGAATAAGAGTTGATTTGATGAAGAGATAAGAGAGTTTTATGGAACTAAAGATACATTTCACTTACTAATTTGTCACTAATTTTTGATCTTTGCATCTTTTGGGAGTGTGTATCAAGGGTTTTTCTCTAAAGAGAACAGACCTCAGAAAAAGGAAAAACTTAATAATTTCAATAATGAGCATTCTTCAAATAATGTAAAACAGTAGAGAAATATTGAAATGTTTCCTGTACCTTTTCTCAATTCTTGCCTCTGTGATTTTCTCTTTAACAGGAAATTAAACCCCAAAGCCATTATAACCATGGATATGGTGAACCTCTTGGACGGAAAACTCATATTGATGATTATAGCACATGGGACATAGTCAAAGCTACACAGTAAGTTTCTGTTGTAGTTTTCTTTGATATATGTATTTTAAGTGAAATATGAACACATATCTCTTAGTCTTTATTGATATTCCCTAGTTGGTGAGACATTGTTTTCAGATTTTGGCTCTTTAAGACATGATTTTCTTTAGTTCTTTTTACAAATTTAAGGTAGCTGATTTAAAATCTTTGTCTAGTAAGTTCAGTGTGTGGAATTCCTCAAGGATAGTTTCTATTACTTGCCACAACCACCTCCACTCCCCCTGTATAAATTACACTTTCTTGTTTCTTTGGAGGTTTTATAATTTAAAATTTTTTTTAAGTATTACATAAGTCTCCTTTATTCCCGATTGACACCCCCCTCCCGCCCTCACCATTCCCACCCCCGAGGTCTTATAATTTTTTGTTGAAAACTTGTCAAATAATGTAATGTGACAGTTCTGGATATCAGGACCTTTCAGGGTTTGTTATTTGTGACATTTCTGAACCATTCTATAAAGTCTGTATCTTTGTTTTGTGTGGTCATTGAAGTCCCCATCAGTTCGTGGTCAGGTAAAGATGGGACGCACTTCTTAATTCCTCAGAATCATTATGTCTTGATCTTTGTTAGGGGATTCTTTGTGCGTGTTGGGACACTGAACACTCAGCCAAGCAGCTGACAACTCTGACTTAGCCTTCACTTGCTGCTTACATAGAACTTCAAGGTCAATCAGAGATAAAGCTTGGGGCTATCACAGCTAATGTGCATGGCTTTCTAGATTCCCAAGAATATGTTCAAGCTTTTTTAAAGCCTCTATGGATATCTCTTTCCTTAGGTCTTGTTTTTAAGCTTTTTGATTTATCTGTTGTTTGTTCCAACTACTACTCATCATCTCAGACAACTACGATGTTAAAACATTTGATGTGTACAACCCCAAGGAGAAGCTTTTAATGAGTTTGAGTGAGATTTAATTGGCAAGTCTTTCAAGTAGACAACCAGACAGGTCAGATAATGACTATTCTTTGTGAATGAAGCTTTGAAAGAACTCCATCCCTATTTTGCTCACTCCAGTACCATAACACAAACTTACTTTTTTAAGGTAGATGGGCAACAGAAGATAGGATCATAATATGTTAAAATAACACCAAGTTCTCTGTTGCTCTTTGGATTGCTGAAAGCTTTTGTTTTCAGAGTTTTGAAAAAGTTGACTCTTGACAGTTTTTGCCAGATTTTTAGTTACTTTTATGGAGAGGAAAACTTTTAGAAATCCTTAGTCTACTGATGTCACCCTACTTTCTTGAATGTTATGTATCAAAAAAATCAAAGCACATTGTGCCAATTGTATTTAACAAACAAGTTATACTGCTCTTCATTCATTTTTTCTTTTAAGACTTTGTTTCTTTTGTTATTGCCTTTATCATTAATCTCTCTAACCATACCTAATGCCCCATTTCCATCAGCAAATATATTATAGCATCTCTTATTTTAAAAAGAAAAATAACAACACACAACCTTTTTCTTTTTAATCCCTCACATACCTTTCTAACTACACTATTTCTTTAAAAGTATCTTAAGTATGAGGTCTATAATTTCAACCTTTAAAAACATTTACTTAAATTTTGAAACATTTCAGTCCTGTAGAGAAGAATAACTGTCAGATTAAGCAGTTGTTAACATTTTGCTATAGTTACTACAGGTTGCTCAGTGTGTTCTTCCCCTTGGCCCCCCCAAGGAGTCTCCCTCTCTTGAAGTTGCTGTGAATCATTCTCATGAACATCCTTGTACATTTCTATAAATATTTATAAACAAAATATGCTATTGTAATGTATTCTTAAAATTTATATACCTGTATTCTACATTACATATCCTTTTGCAGCTTGCTTTTATTAAAAAAAAAACCTATATCACTTTTGTGATGTATCATTCTGAATAATAAAAACCTGATATGCTAAGTGTCCAGTTGACCAGTCGGCCATTCAGTTAATCAAAGTGTAAATGCTAATGATATACTAAGGACCCTCAACCACTCACTATGATGTGCACTGACCACCAGGGGACAGACACTCCAACTGGTAGGTTAGCTTGCTGGTGGGGTCTGGCTGATTGGGACTGAGCGAGACGGGGCCAGACACACCCTGGAGCCCTCCTGAGGTTCCTCCCTGGCTTGCCAACCTCTTGTGTCTCTCCCTGGCCCCGATCATGCACTGGTGGGATCCCCGGTTTGGCCTGCACCCTCTCACAATCTGGGACCTCTCGGGGATGTTGGAGAGCTGGTTTCAGCTTAATCCCACAGGCCAGGCTGAGGGACTCTATTGGTGCACAAATTTGTGCACCGGGCCTCTAGTTGTTAATAAAGACCTAGTTTAATCAGTTTCACTGCTTTATAGTACAGACTGAGTACCCCCTTATCTGTGGCTTTGCTTTATGTACAATAGTTTCAGTCACCTGTGATCAACCACTGTCCAAAAATACTAAATGAAAAATTCAAAAACTAAGTAATTTAAGTTTAAATTGTACAGTGTTCTGAACAGTATGATGAAATCTCACACTGTCTCATTGGACCCCACTTGGGGCATGAATCATTCCTTTATCCAGCATATTTATGAATGTAAGCTACCTGCCTAGTTTTAATCACTTACTAGTAGCTGCCATTTTGGTTATCAGATCAGCTGTCAAGGTGAAAACTTTAGTGCTTGTTTTAAAGTAACCCTTATTTTACTTAAGGATACCCCAAAAGCACAATTTAGATATGTCAAAATGAAGCCTTAAAGTTTTTCCTTTAAGTAAAAAGGTGAAGTTCTCAATTTAAGTCCTTTTATCTTCTCATCACATCATGAGTACAATACGATATTTTGAGAGCATGAGAGAGAGACCATATTCACATAACTTATTACAGTATATTGTTATAATTATCTTATTATTGTTATTAATCTTTCACTATACTAATTTATAAATTAAACTTCATCACAGGTTCCTATGTATAAGAAAAAACATAGTATATGTAGAGTTCAGTATTACTCATAGTTTCAGGCATCCATTAGAGGTCTTGGAATCATCTACCGGGGATAAAGGGGGAACTACTGTATTCTATCACTCTTTACTAAGGGACACTGAAAATTTCTTTTACTTTTTCATTATTACGAACATTGTGTCAGTGAATGTATTTCCACTTGCTTCCCCTTCACATAAATAGGAATTTTTCTAAGGAAGATACTCAAGTGGAATTTATGATATTCTTTTTCAACATGAGAAGTTATTGCCAAATTGATTTCCAAAGTGCCTGTGCCAGTTTATACTTCCACTGTCGAAAGAGTTCTTTTTTACTACATTCTTTTTTTTTTTTTTTTACTACATTCTTACTAAATTCTAGTTTTGTCATACTTAATAATTTTCAGTTTGATAGCTGTGAAATGGGTTTTCTCTGTTTTAATGGGCCTTTCTCTGAATACAAGTGGTGTTGCATATCTTTCCTATGTTTATTGACCATTTGAGTTTCTTCCTATGTGAATTGCCATTTTAAATCCTTTAACCATTTTGAGTTCTTTTATCATTTTGTAAAAGTTATTTTTTAAAAAAATATTTTTATTGATTTTCCACAGAGAGGAAGGGATAGGGATAGAGAGCTAGAAACGTTGATGAGAGAAAAACATCGACCAGCCACCCCCTGCACAGCCCCTAGCAGGGATGGGCCCACAACCAATGTACATGCCCTTGACCGGAATCGAACCTGGGACCCTTCAGTCCTCAGGCCGACACTCTATCTACTGAGCCAAACCGGTTTCGGCTTGTGAAAGTTCTTTATGTATGTTGATGGAATCTGCTTTGAACTTAGTGGGATCTGTGTTCCTTAATGTATAATATATATGTATATGCCTTCCAAGAGTCCTGTCTACCGCTCTCCCGGCCTCTTCCCACTCCCAGGTCATGTAGTTCATGATTCAGTACTTCTCTCCAGTGTGTCCAAACTTGCATATTGTACTGCTGAAACAATGTGCTGTAACTTCTCTGGAAACCTGGACTTCCACAGAGCTCTCTCATCCACAGGTGATTGTCTAAAACAGTGTTTTCCCAAGCTCTCAGACCATACCCTAGAAGGGTTAGAGTCAGAGCATGAACCATTTGCAGGGGCCACAGCTGAGATAGAAGTCTTTGTTCCTATTAACCAACACATGGGTGAGTGAGACTTCTCCCAGCTCACTTGACATATAGTTCTCGATCCCACAGTTCCACAGAGTCACTTTGCCTGTGAATAGTACAGAATTATTGTTGGAGGGGGAACAAAATGATGGAGTCTTATTCTACCATGATGCTAATGTCATTCTGTGGTCCATTTCTAAATACTCTTTTTTCTTTCATTTGTTTAATCTTTTATAGTTCCACATTGTTTTAATCATTTCTTAGTCTTCAGAATTCTTTGTCTCAGGTATTCGTGACCTTTTACTCTCATCCATGAGTTTTAGGATTCTCCTTGGGAATTTCATGGGATAATTAATTTAGGACTTAAATTAGCATTTCATTGTATTTATAGGTTAATTTAGAGGAAATTGGTGTATATATTTTATGTATACATTAAATAAGTACTTTGTCTTTTATTACTCTTATTTACAGTGAGAGTGGTGTAATTAAACAGGCTTTCTTCTTATTATTTTAGATGGTATATGCAAAAATGACACAGAAATCTGATCATAAATTGATTTTTTTAGATACTTTGTTTTAATTATTGATTGATTGATTGATTGCTGAAAAAGAAAAACAATTCCCTAATGGAAGAATTGCAGTGTATGCTGCATTTACTAAATCACAGTCATTACTTTTTTAGCGTTAATCACTAAGCAAATATTTTTTTGATTTTTATCTTATAAATATCCATTTTCTGATGACAGTTCTTACGAATTAATCAGATTTTGGCATTTTTGAAATTACAAGAAATGGGTTCACACAAGTTAGAGAATTGTATCAAAATTTTTTAGTGTGTCCACATGAGAAGGATTTTATAGGAGATGTATTTAAATCTTTCAGAAATTATTCTCCTATATAATAAAGAGGTAATATGCAAATTGACCACCACACCCTCATACAAGATGGCTGCCCCCATGTGGGCACAAGATTGCCAACCCCATGTGGTCAAAAGATGGCTGCCTCCATGTGGTCACAAGATGGCCACCACAAGATGGCTGGCAGGGGAGGGCAGTTGTGGGCAATCAGGCCAGCAGGGGAGGGCAGTTGGAGGAGACTAGGCCTGAGGGGATGGCAACTGGGCCTGCAAGGGAGGGCAGTTAAGGGTGACCAGGCTGGCAGGGGAGGGCAGTTGGGGATGTCCAGTCTGGCAGGAGAGGGCATTTGGGGGCAACTGGGCCAGCAGGGGAGGGCAGTTGGGGGTGACTGGGCCAGCAGGGGAGCAGTTAGGCATTGATCAGACTGGCAGGTGAGCCGATAGGGGGCGATCAGGCAGATAGGCAGAAGCGGTTAGAGGCAATCAGGCAGGCAGGTAGGTGAGCAGTTAGGAGCTAGTGCTCCCAGATTGTGTGAAGGATATCCAACTGCTGGTTTAGGCCCAATCCTTGGGGAATGGGACATCCCCCGAGGGGTCCCAGATTGGAGAGTGTGCAGGCTGGGCTGAGGGACACACACACCCCAGTGAACGAATTTTGTGCACTGGGCCTCTAGTATATAATAAAGAGCTAATATGCTAATTAGACCAAACAGCAGAATGACCGTCCGGTTGGCCTTCCAGACAAAGCCAGCACTGCAAGGATGGCCGAGGCTGCGAGGGGCTGCGAGGGCCCACTGAGGCTGGGAGGGACTGTGAGTGCTGAGCCCCTTGCATGAATTTTGTGCATTGGGCTTCTGGTTTTATGTAATGATGAAAACATTTCTAAACATTGTTTTTTAAAAATATTCTTTATAGTTTTTCTGAAATAAAAGTTACTTTCTCACTATTCCCTTTGCCTTAAAGGGGAACAGACTAAATATCTTTATCCTTCCTTAGAATATATGGTTGCTAGCATACTACTCACAGTTTTTTGGCATGACTATTCCCCTGCCTCAAATGCAAAGCCAGCGTTTTGGAACACTTGTCTTTTTTTGTTAAATGGAAAATGAATGCATATCACTTTTAATTGTTAGAAAAATAATCAGTGATTTTTTGAATGGTTAAAAAGATTTTTATGGACACTTATTTCATTCAAAACGTGAGGTAGATTCTGCTCTTTAAGGTAATATACCTAGTTCACTGAACTGGCACATGTAAACAGTTAAAGATCAAGGAACTGAAGTAGGTGCCACTGTCATCTACTATAATTTGTAGAACTCTTGGTCTTTCCTTAAATTGATTACTTTGTGTGTGTGTACAGATGCAATGTGTGTGTGTGAGAGAGAGTGAGTGTACAGATGCAATACAGAGCCAATGAGAGTAGCAATGTGAAAGCTGTACCAAATATTAGTAAAGCCTAATCTCTGTTAGGTAAGATGTGAATACAGGTAGAAATTTTAATATTTGCTTTGAGTGTCCCATTAATGTGCTACTCTTACTGCGACCTCTTCCAGTGATGTGCCTTCCCCATTTTGAAGACCACTCTGATTAAGAAATTGCAAATATAGTCATTTAAATTTACTTTGGTGTCTCATTTCCAAGAACGCAATATTTTGTTTAGAATAAAGTTGATGGCTCTTGAGGCTTGAGGATGGGTTCGTGGTGGTTTGTTGTACTAATAGAGCGGGACCCAGACCTGCCCTGCACAAGCCAAGGGACCCCAGACCTTCCCTGCGTGGCCATGGGACCCACCTCTTGCTGCGTGAGCCCCGCCAGTCCTGCATGGCCCAGCGCCTGCCTTGACAGCTCATGGGCCAGGGGGAGGGACTGAGAAGTGCTCCAGCACCTCCTGGTGACCAGTTGTTTGGTCGTTCCACATTAGGGCGTGATGGCCACAGGCCTTTTATAATATAGACTCCTACTTTTGCTTATGCTTGAAAATTTCCATAATAAAAAGTTTTTTAAGCCGGGACTGGTTTGGCTCAGTGGATAAAGCGTCGGCCTGCGGACTGAGAGGTCCCGGGTTCGATTCCGGTCAAGGGCATGTACCTTGGTTTCAGGCACATCCCCAGTGGGGGTTGTGCAGGAGGCAGCTGGTCGGTGTTTCTCTCTCATCGACGTTTCTAACTCTCTATCCCTCTCAATTCCTCTCTGTGTAAAATCAATAAAATATATTTTAAAAAAAAAAGAATTTATTAAAAAAAAAAGTTTTTTAAAATTTAGACTGCTTCGCAATGACCAAAAGCGGAAATGTGGAAAGAATCAGGCTCTTTGCATTACCTTTCTTCTTTATCAAATATGAACATCTCTCCTAGAACTCTCCCAATAGATTTTCTCTTATGGTTCATTGGCTTGAACTCACAAGACTCTTTCCCCTACCCAATCCACTTCCAACCTCAACATATCCTTTCAAAAATTTCCTTCGTGAATATCAAAGCTAAATTTGTAAATAAAGAATACTGAGGCTTGTAAAACATCCTTTCTTCTTGATATTATTATAAGTCATTGATATGCTGTTTGTTACTGCTCTTTTATGTCCTTAGTATTTTAAAATATAATTATATATATTTTTATAAGCTGCCTCAAGTGTTTTGTGGGACAAATAAGTAGTGATATAAATAAAAACAAGCAGAGAAACCAAGATAACAGCCAAGGTAAACACCTGAACTTGCCACCTTGCACATCAACTTCAAAACTACAACTAAAAGTCAAAATAGACATCATCCATCCAGAACCATAGGAAGACTGGCTGAGTGGAAAGTCTACAACTAGAAGCAAAGAGAAAAGCACACTGATTCTCAGTGGAAGTGCGGAAGGCAGAGGTACCGAGGCGCTCGCGCCCGCTGAGTGGGCTGGCTACTGAGTACGCAGCTGCTTTTTCAATCTGAAGGGAGACACAAGCTCCCGACTGCTCTCAACTCCAGTTCGGATGAGACTTCTGGGGACCCAGACTCATACGGTGCGAAACTGGACTGTCTGGAAGCGGGCGGAACTCGAGGGTGGCTTTCTCTCAGAGGTGCTTGCAATGATTACCGCTGGACACTGAGACCCAGGGGTCTCTTTGGGCAGGGCTGTTGGGAAACCATTGTCTTAGGGCAGGGCTGATAGGAAACCTGGTCACCCAACTGCCCTCCTCTGTCAGCTGCTGTTTGCTCCACCATGAGACGCTGCCCCATCCTAGTTGTGCGTAGAGGCTTTTGCATATGAATGACCTGGTCCTTTGAATTCTAAACTTACCTATCAGACTACAGCTGAGTCAGACCCACAACATCCAAAAGAAGGCCCGAGGCCCCATAGCAGCTTGCATTGCTTCACAGCTGGGCCTCATCTGGGCACCTCCAAACCCCAAACAAAGAAGAGGAATCTGCAGATATCTCTGTAGCTCCTGCTGGGTGGCCTCAAGCAGAGGTTAAATTAGCACCTCCTTGGAGATTCAAGAGCCAGTGTACCCAGGGGTCAGAGTAGGACCAACCAGATTACAACTCCTCAGATCCATAAGGGACACACTCAGGGGACAGACTCGGTGAGCACCAAAGCCCCATTGAAGCAAGTCTTGTCTCATAAGGTTTCTCCAGCACGGACGTTCTCCCATTGTAGACACAGCTGATCCTCACAGCCAATTGGCCTGGAGGTCAATTCCTCCCAGTGATATCAACAACAATCAAGGCTTAACTACAACAAGACTGTACATACAGCCCACAAAGGGGTGCACCAAGAGTGTCTACCTCAGGTAACCGAGGAGGCTGAGCCTCTGGGTCCCATAGGACACCTAGCACACAAAGCCATTCTGTCAACTCAGGGAAGCAGCCAAAATGCAGAGACAAAGAAAGAAATGGAGGAAAGCAAACTACTGGATATAGAGTTCAAAACCACAGTTATAAGGTTTTTCGAGAATTTTCTATAAAGGCCAAAAAATTTAGTGAGACCCCAAGGATATGAAAAAGGAACAACTAGAAATTAAGCGTGCAGTGACAGAAATAAAAAAGAATAGACAGAGATCCAACAGCACACTAGAGGATCACAAGAATCAAGTCAGAGGTTTAAAATATTAATACAAAGAAGCAAAAAACACCCAACCAGAAAAGAAAAAAAAAAATATGAAGATAGTGTAAGTAGCCTCTGGGACAACTTCAAGCATACCAACATCTGAATTATGGGGGTGCCAGAAGAAGAGAGAGCTCAAGATATTGAAAACCTATTTGAAGAAATAATGACAGAAAACTTCACCCATCTGGTGAAAGAAATAGACTGACAAGTCCAGGAAGTGCACAGAACCCCAAACAAAAGGAATCCAAAGAGGACCACACCAAGACACATAATTAAAATGCCAAGAGCAAAAGACAAAGAGAGAATATTAAAAGCAGCAAGAGAAAAACAGTTACCTACAAGGGAGCACCCATAGGACTGTTAGCTGATTTCTCAATAGAAACTGCAGGCCAGATGGGCGTGGCAAGAAATATTCAGTGATTTATAGCAAGAACCTACAACCAAGATTACTCTGCCCAGCAAAGCTATCATTCATAATTGAAGGTCAGATACAGAGCTTCACAGATAAGAAAAAACTAAAAGGAGTTCATCACCACCAAACCAATATTATATGAAATACTGAAAGGTATTCTGTAAGAAAAGGAAGAAGAAGAAAAAGGTAGAGATAAAAATTATGAATAACAAATACATGTCAATCAACAAGGGAATCTAAAAATCAAGTGAATAAAAAATCTGATGAACAGAATAAACTGGTGAATATAATAGAATCAGGGGCATAGAAAGGGAGTGGACTGACAATCCTCAGGGGGAAAGGAATGTGGGGGTTGTGGGAAGAGACTGCACAAAGATTTTACACTTATGGATGAGGTCAGTGGGGTGGGGAAGACGGATGGTAAGGGCATGGGGTGGGGTGGGGTGCGGTGGGAACCAGGTGGAGGGGAGCTATGGGGGGGAAAAAGAGAGGAACAACTGTAATAATCTGAACAATAAAGATTTTAAAAAAATAAGAGTATAAATAAATAAATAAATAAATACAAGCAAATGATAGATGTTTGATTTTTGGTATCCTTTTCTCTTCCAACTAATGAGATATTGCATTCTTATAGATGAGACAAAAAGTATAAAATGGATTAGTGAAATTTGTTGGAATATTGATATGTAAAAAGTAGCATTTTATGTTCAAAAGTCCATTTCAATTTTCAGGTATCAAAATGGAGCATTATTTTCTTCTGAAATGTTATTTTTAGCTTTAAACTTCTTGTCAAATAGTAGTAATAATCTCTATTTTTCCTTTTTTTCAAGATATGGCATATATGAACGTTGCCGAGAATTGGTGGAAGCAGGTTATGATGTGCGACAACCAGACAAAGAAAATGTCACACTTCTCCATTGGGCTGCTATCAACAATAGAATAGATTTAGTCAAGTACGTGTTTTCTGTATTTTTAAGTAGTATTATAAAAATATTAGAACATAAAAATTAATAATTTTTTAACAATGATAGCTTTTAAAATGTAGATTCTATGTACCTTTTTTCCTGAGTGTTGTTTTTTAACATATATTGAATTAATGTGTCATACTGAGCTGAGTACTTTTCCATGTATATTTCCTTTAATTTTAATTCCTAACTAGACTTGTATGAAAAATAATAACTACTGCTATCCAACAATGTAGAAACTGAAGCATAATGAGGTTAAATACTCTAATGATGATATACAGCTAATAAAGGTTGGAGTCAGGATGTTAACTCCAGCAGTCCACCTTGCAGATCACATTTTAAATATGAATTTTATGGGGAAGAGTTACAAAAGAAATGAGAGGGGTTAAAAAGTTAACTGGTAATAATATTCTGATTTAACTATTCAAACTAGTATAAGTGATGAATACATATGAAGTATAAAATGATTTTTATTACTATTAATCTGCTGGTTTAGTATCACTAACAGGTAATTAGATAAGCAAGTCAGATGATAGAAATCTTAGTAAATATGCTTTAGTAGTCATAATTTGGACATAAGACCTTTAAATAAAGACGAAGTTGAAAAGAACTGCTTGCAAGTGTGCAGTTAAATACAGCACACAGAGTCTAAAGTCAAGTAAGATTTAATGTCACGGAAAATATGGAGGAGGGCAATGGTAAGTAAGATATGTACACATATAATACCTTAATAAAAAATGTCATAAAATAATTTATTTGCACCTAGAGTTCTAAAGAAGATTAAACAAGTAATATCTAAACTAGCATTGAACTCCATGAATCACTTTCTTCCAGAGAGCATATTTTTCTTTTTTTCCTTTATGTATCTCTAACCTTCCCTTTGCTTTCAGTATGGGCTTCCTAATATCTAATTCTGTTTTGCTTATGGGAAAATTTTTTTTGTGTGTGTGTGTGTGTGTGTGTGTGTGTGTGTGTGTTTTTAATCCTCACCCGAGGATATACTTACATTGATTTTAGTGAGAGAGGAAGGAAGAGAGAGAGACATCAGTGCAAGGGAGAAACATTGGTTGCCTCCCAAAATGCACCCTGACTGGGGATTGAAACTACAACCTAGACATGTGCCCTGACCTGAAATTGAACCCAGAACCCTTTGGTGGATTGGATGACCCTCCAACGCAGGAAAATGTTTTTAATCTTCATTAGTGAAGGAAATTTTCACATAGTATAAAAATCTAGGTTATGGTTTGTTTTATTTAAAAATATTCCACTGTTTTCTGGCTCCTTTTACTTTTGATAAATCAGTCTTAAGTATTGTGCGTATAGAGGCTTTCTTTTTTCATGGATGTTTTAAGATTTTTGTTCCTGGTTTGTTTGCTTTTTTGTTTGTTTTTTTGCAGTTTCATGATGATGTATGTAGGTGTGGATTTTTAAAAAAATTTACCCTGAGTGACATTGCTCAAAATTTTTGATTGTATGGATTGATGTTTTCATCAGTTCTGAAGAAATCTCAGTCATATTTCTTCAAATATTTCTCTGGCCCATTCTCTTTTTGGTCTCTTTCTAGAAAACCAATTAAATGTATGCTTGATCTTTTCATTGTAGACTGCTCTTATCCACTCTTCTATGTGTGTGTTCTCTCCTTTTGTCTCTGCTTCATTCTGGAAACTTTTGACTTATCTTGCAGTTCATTTATTCTCTGTTTATGTATCATCTGCTTTTAAATATATTCCTTGTGTTTCTAATTTTGTTTATTTTTAACTTCTATAATTAAAAAAAACCAGAAAAAACAATGTGATATTTAAATATTTGTTCCTGAAATTTTATATCTTGTTTTATATACTTGGACATAGTAAATTTAGTTTCTTTATAATCTGTGTCTGAGAATATATAGCATTTTGAGTCTGTGTGGGTCTGTATCTGTTATATTATTGTGTGCCTGACTATGTTTGATTATGTATTAGACATTGTGTTTGAAAAATTATTTGTTGAATAAGTTGAGGCCTAAGATGAGAAGATTTCTACTAGTATTTGTTTACACTAGCCCCAACTTTAACTTAATTTTAAGGCTTTACATTTTCTGGATCACTCAAGTGGCTGAAGACCATGCTAAAGCCAGTTTTATTTCTGGTTCTTAATTATTACTACAGTGCAGCTTTTTAGAGTCCCAACCCTTGTCTCTAAGGCAGATGGTGTCCAAATGGTTTTCTGGGTTTTAACCCTTTCCTGAATCTTGGCCTGCTATGTGCTCTTATTT
The DNA here is from genome assembly GCF_014108245.1 of Pipistrellus kuhlii. Taxonomy (NCBI): domain Eukaryota; kingdom Metazoa; phylum Chordata; class Mammalia; order Chiroptera; family Vespertilionidae; genus Pipistrellus; species Pipistrellus kuhlii. The sequence goes on from NW_023425529.1 coordinate 64,169,528, forward strand.
TTCTTAGGCTTTGCTTTTTTTAGGAAATGTTTTTTAAATTTCATTGAGCTTTTTAGTTTCTTTAATGGGAGGGTTGACTCAGATTATCTAGCCTTCTACAACCTCTGTAGTTTTTCAATTAATACATTTTAATCAAAATAGTACATAAATGATTTGGAAAAAATCCCAAAATGTACTTAAAAGGTTACAATGGGAAATAGCAATACCTCCCCACTCTCTGAGTCCTGAATCCCCAAAGTAACCCTTTTCAATACTTGAGCTATTTCTTTCAGTATTTACTCTAGTATTTTATATATTTGTATTGTTAGTTTTATCTAAACTGTTATTTTCTTTACACAAATGATAGTAAACACTATTCTGCCTTTTCATTTAATTTATATATATTTGAGATTTTCCAGGTTAGTACAAATAGAGTTGCATTATTCTTTTTTTAAAACTATGTAATATTCAATTATATGGATTTAATTCATGAATGGTTTTCCTGTAGTTGATTCTGGTGTTTTTACTAGTTCAGTGCTGTATTTGTTCACATATCATTGTGCTTATGTTCATATCTATCTGTAGAATTCTTAGGAGTAATAAAGCTAGAAAGATGAATTTTGAATTTTAATGAATATTGCCAACTTCTATACTGTTATTTTTTTATTTATCAGTTATTATATTTTGACTTTCTGCTGTGGGATAACTAGATATCTTAGATCACCTCACCATGAATACATCTTCCTTCACCTCTGTGGGCATAGATTTGGTTAAATCACTATGCAAAATTAAATTGTTAGTATGTAAATTCTCACTGCTAACCCCAGGAGTCTTCTATGATTATCTGTTCTTTCCTGTAGAAATCTGTTTTTTGTCTGAAGTAACAGTTCCTTCATTAACAAAAAAAAAAAAACAATAAAAAAAAAAATTATATCTATCTATCTATCTATCTATCTATCTATCTATTGATTTCAGAGATGAAGGAAGAGGAAGAGAGAGATAGAAACTCCCATGATGAGAGAGAATCATTGATCAACTGCCTCCTGCAAGTCCCCCTCTGGGGATCGAACCCACATCCCTGGCATGTGCCCAGTTCGACTGAACTCGAACCTGGGACCTTTCATGCTCTATCCACTGAGCCAAACTAGTTAAGGGCCAGTTGCTTCATTTTTAAAAATTTGTTCAATTTGTTATATGTCATAACTAATTCTTACTATACTCTTAGAACTGTAAAACCCCTCTATATGCAAGTAATATGAGATCATTTATTAGTTCTTCCTGGATTTCCACCTTGCTGCTCCAGCCCAGACTGTTTGCCCTTTAAAGCTACTGTACAACAGTTGTCTTGAGACTTCCCTTTACCATCATCCCGATAAATCACTTTGCTCCAGGATTGGTCTCAGTTTCCTGATCTCAGGTTTTTATCTTTATTGCTTTGCTCCCTGGTTTTAGTAGAGCACATTTCCTGATAGCTTGCTGAGGGAGAGAATGCTTGGGAGATAGATGTTTTGAAGTTACAATATCTCTCGACCTTATACTTTTATTGGTTGGTTGTCTGAACATAGATTTCTAGATTAAAAGCCATTTTCTCCAAATTTTAAAACATTACTTTGCTATTTTCTTACTTCAAGTATGTTTGATTTCATTTTATCGATCAAAAATTTACTTTTGTCTTGTGTTTAGAAATATATAAGAAAGTTTGAAGTGAGAAATGCAGATAAAAAGTCTTGATGCTGCATGCCTTACAAATTGTTCCAAACCACACATGGATTAGTGAGGTTACAAAATAAAGTCAGTAAACTATAGAGTGAGTTAAAAATCACAGTGTCTGAGTAATATTATATTTCCAGATAGGTAAGCTTAATTTCTTACAGCACATAGTCTACTGAATTACTTTCCTAAAACAAACATCTGCTGAGTAAATACAGTTTTCCTAACAACTGGTATTCGTAGCCTCAAGATTAATTTTTTTCTATTGTGTTTGAAATTACCCCCTACTTAAAAATTCCAACATATTATACTTCTATTTCATGGATGCTGGCAGAAGATACATGGTCAATTAGAGACAAAGGACTTGATTATTCACTTTTGTGTTTAGCATGAACATAGTATTTGCATAGGTCCCTCTTGCTCTTTAGGTTCTATAAGAGTGGCTTGATATTGTCCAGATGGATGCAGCACACACAGTGGGTTTGTGTTGCAGCTTGGGGAATTCATTGCTTTTATAGTAATTGGTAAGCAAGCTTGCTCTTTGTCCCAGAGGAAGACGTCACCTGATCTCTAAAGGCTGCTCGATGTAAACACGGCTAGGAGAAATGGCCTACGTAAAGCGTGGGTAGGGCCTTGCAGTTTTGGTATACCTAGCAAGATATGGGAGCACAAGAGACCCATGGCCCAGGGTCTCTTCTAACCGTTAACATTTTATCAGAATGTGTATTAAAGGAACTTACCACAAGCAAAGTAGTTGGGTCACCTTCATGATGATGAAATATAAAGTAAATGTACTTTGGAAAGGAGGAGATCCTCAGTCTGGATAGGTTTATATCTAATTACCATATTTTTCGGACCATAAGACGCTCCGGACCATAAGACGCACCAGTTTTTAGAGAAGGGAAATGAAGAAAAAAAGATTCTGAAACAAATAGTGTCCTAAAATATTTTATGTGCATTAAAACCCAACATCACAGTCATAAACACATGTAATCAACCCTGTAAAGTAAACAGCAGCATTTAGAACCATTTTAGAGCCGGGCAAGCACACAGAGACCACATAGAGCCGGGCAAGTAAAAAAACTTTTTTTTAAAGTATATGTGTAGGCTATATTTGGACCATAAGACGCAGGGACTTTTTCCCCCCACTTCTGGGGGGAAAAAAGTGCATCTTATGGTCCGAAAAATACGGTAATGTCTTCAATTGAAAGTTTTTCGACTATTTTTCAGCTTTTACCCTAATGTAATAAAATAGAAAAGATTAGCTCAACCTCTTGTCTTCAACAGTCTGTTGTTACCTTAAAGATCTTCATTAACAACAAACAACAGCTGAAACCGGTTTGGCTCAGTGGATAGAGTGTTGGTCTGCAGACTGAAAGGTCCTGGGTTCGATTCCGGTCAAGGGCATGTACTTTGGTTGTGGGCACATCCCCGGTGGGGGTTGTGCAAGAGGCAGCTGATTGATGATTCTCTCTGATCTCTATCCCTCTCTCTTCCTCTCTGTAAAAAAATCAATAAAATATATTTTAAAAAACCACACAAACAAAAAACCAACAATGCATGTAAGTGTTTGATTTCAAGTGAAGGCTGTATTAAGGAATACTAGAGGCCTGTGCACAACATTTTTCACAGGTAGGGTCCCTAGGCCTGGCCAGCGATCAGGGCCAATCAGGTTCCCTGCCTCCCCATTTCCAGGCCTCCTCCCCTCACCAACTGTAGTCTGCCACCACACAACTCCCCCCACCCCCTACCTCCTTCTTTCCTTGCTCCCTCAGCGCCCTGCCACCACTGGTCACCTGCCATGTTCTGTGCCACCTACTGGTGGTCAGCACATGTCATAGCAATCAATCAAACTTCTGGTCTCCAGGTGGAACTCCTGAGGAGACACTTTGCATATTGGCCTTTTATATTTATAGATGGCCTTTATTAAAAAAATATGGAGCTTATAATTTTCTAAGAACACACTATGTGTATGGCTTATTACTCTTGGCAACATGTAATTTTTTTTTCTTTAGCCCCAATTTTGTGAAAGTTTATTGTGCATTGATGGGTTTTTATTTATTTAAAAATTCAATTTATGGTCATTAATTTGCCACTTTTAGCCTAGAAATTTGCCTTTTTAGTTTTGGGAAGAATTCTTGCATTGTGCCCTCAAAAGTGACTCATTTTTATTTTGTTTTTTTTGTTTTGTTTTGTTTTGTTCGTTTGTTTTGTTTTGTTTTTTCTTTCAGGAACTTTTTATTTGTTAGATACTGGAACCAACCAAGTTAATCCCTTCTTCCTCCCCCCCCCCCCTTTTTTTTTTTAAGCTTTATTCCAGTTACCTTTTGTCTCCCTGTATAGCAATTATACTTTGGAGAGAGTTTCTTAACTTATCTTCTAATTCTTCTTTTTATTTCTAATTATATCTAACACATTTTCAGTTTTTAAGCATTTCTTCTGTTTCCCCCTACCTTGAAAGAAAAATCTGGTTCTTTTATCATAGGTATATAGTCTTTTATATTTTTGGAGGCTGTAACTTTTATTGTGTTTTTTAAGTTTTTCTTCTCTGTATATTGTCTATTTTGGGCTTGTTTTATTTTGGCCTTCTTCCATATTTGAACTTTCACTTAATTGTCTAATCTTACTTGGCCATTCATATTTAGAAGAGACATAAAACACCTGTTTATGCCCTGACCAGTGTGGCTAAGTTGGTTGGATGTCTTCTAATGGATTGAAAGGTTACCAGTTTGATTCCCCATCAGGCACATGCCCAGTTTGAGGGCTTGATCCCTAGGAGGCAGCCAATCGATGTTTCGCTTTCACATTGATGTTTCTCTTTTTCCCTCTTCCTTCTTCTTTCTCTAAAAACCAATAAAAATCTTAAGAAAAACAAAAAACAAAAAAACCCCTGGAAGCTTTGAAACTTAGAGAATTTATAGTAGGAGCTTCCCAAATGTCCATTTCTGGAGGTTTTTCTCTGGGGTTGCTCAGTTTCTCTAGGATAGGGGTGTCGAACTCAATCAGAGAAGGGGCCAAAATCTAAAATCCAGCCTAAATTGCGGGCTGAATGGTTTACTGAACAGTCATAAACTGACAATGTTAACCAGAAATGTGAATTTAAAATGAGTGGAACAATCTTTTCCTTAACAGTGCTGTTAACCAACTCACATGCTATCAAGCAAAACAGTAATATTGGTATCAAGCAAAACAGTAATATTAGAATGTACCTAAAATGCTCATTGTTTTGTTTTCTGGCTAGATGTCTGACACCGTTTTCCCCGGGTCAATGAGTCAATGTTCGGTTTTATTTCTTGGGCTGTAGCAACACGCAAAACAGCATGGAGGTTGCCATCGGTAATGCGTGATCTGTGCTTGTTTTTGTTCAGATTCATTATTGAAAACATCCGTTCACAAAGATAGGTGCTCCCGAACATGAATAGAATACGGGCAGCATGAAGTCGGAGCTCTGGCATTGAGTCAGGGGGCAGTAGAGGGTAGAAATCCTCAATTTCAACATCCTGAAACCTTGATTTCAGGCCACTGTCAGACTGAAGCTCGATTATCTCCATCTGAAGGTGATGGGGCACATTGTTGACATCTACTGTAAAAGGATTGGCAAAGATGTCAAAGCCTGAGTGCTGTGTCCTAAAGTCAGAGAAGCGCCGCTCAAATTCACTTAGTAAACGGCTAACTTTGGTAGCCAGCCGACTGCAAGGAAAAGTACCAGAAATAGTGGTTGAGATACTCAAACAAACGGGAAAGTGGGCAAGATTGTCCTGTTCCAGTTGGGACTTCCATAGTTGAAGTTTACGCTGGAATGCTGTGATCATGTCAGACATCTTCGTGATGACTTGTTTGCGTCCCTGCAGCTTCAGATTCAGTTGGGCGAGATGCTCGCATATGTCACACATCATAGCAAAATCACATAGCCAGGCGGGATCCGACAGTTCAGGCAAGGGCTTTCCTTTACTTTCCATGAAAAGAGCAATTTGTTCTCGGAGCTCAAAAAATCTTTTGAGGACTGTGCTCTTGCTCAGCCATCTTACTTCTGTGTGGTATGGCATGTCTCCATGCTCTGCACCCACCTCCTGTAAAAACTGCTGGAACTGGCAATGATTTAGGCCACGTGCCCGTATAAAGTTAATAGTTTTAATGACTGTGGTCATTATGTCATTCATGTCCAGAACTTTTCCACACATAGCCTCTTGGTGGATAATGCAATGATAAGTAATCAAGGGTGTGTGGCAGTGACTTTTTTGCATTCTTTCCTTCATTAGTCCAACCAAGCCTTTCTTTTCTCTGCACATTGAAGGTGCGCCATCGGTAGTTAGCCCCACCAACTTTTCCCAGGGTAATTTAAAATTATTTATAGATTTCTCCACAGCCTCAAATATATCTCTACCAGTCATCGTCCCATGCATGGCAGCTACATCCAAAAGTTCCTCAGTGACAGAGAGGTCGGTCTTCGTAGCACGTATAAAGATGGACAGCTGCGCTGTATCAGTGTTGTCTGTGCTTTCATCGATAGCAAGTGAAAAAGCGAGATAACTGCATGCCTGTTCGGCCAGCTGTGATGATAGATTTCCTGAGAGTTCTTGAACTCTATCTGCAATGGTGTTTCTTGACAAACTGATATTTTGAAAACTCTGTATCTGGTCTGGGCATACTTGCTCACACACTTTTAGCATGCATTGCTTCAAAAAGGCACCCTCTGTAAAACACCTTGAAGTACGGGCAATTTCTTCAGCCACTATAAAGCTTGCTTTCACTGCAGCATCATTTTTCGCTGTAGCCTTTGTAAACATTTGCTGCTGTGATTGTAGTTTGCCTTTTAGTTCTTTAACAATTTTATGCTTTTCTTCCAAAGTATATTTGCCATACGTAACATTATGTTTGGTGTCAAAATGACGACGTATATTGTACTCTTTCATCACCGACACTGTCTCATAACACAATATACACACTGGTTTGCCCTCTCTAAGCACAAACATGTATTCATTTTCCCATTTGTCATTAAATTGTCTGCCTTCACCGTCAACTTTTCTTTTCCTGGACATTTTGGGATCAATATTGGCAGTAAAAGATGTAGTTTATTGGAAATCTGCGTTAGAAGGAAAAAGTTGAAAACTGCACAGGGATAGCTTGATTTGGCAGATGGAGTGGAGAAAAAAAAAGTCAGTCAATAAATGCCTGGCTGGGTACAGATAGCAGATTCTGTTGCGATTTTTATGCCTGCACTTTATGCCAGGAACTGGCAGCTTCTGCTGTGTATTTTTTATGCCCGCACACTCACTCTCTCCTCTGCTCTGCCACCCGCACAACCACATCGGATGCCGGACTATAGGTCACGCCTCCTGAATCTCGCGTGACTTGTTATCTATGTGCATGCGTAATAGATAGCAAGTACGGTGGCCAGCGAGGCTGCCGGCGAGATCACAAGCCTCCTATGTCACCGCGCGTCATTGTGATGGAACGCAGCGGAGTGCAGTGATGACAGCGCGGTGCGGGCCACATTGCAAGGCCTGGCGGGCCGGATTTGGCCCGCGGGCCTTGTGTTTGACATGTGTGCTCTAGGAGAAGAATCTTCTGATTTGTGGGGTGGGCCTAAGCATCTGTCTAGCTGCCTGTTGATCAGAGCAAGGAAAATGGCTTGGAATTATTATTTAGTATGTAAACTTTCATTGGATTGCCACATTTTAAGTAAAATGTTTTATATGGTTCTCTGATTTAATTTCCAGAGGCTCAAACTTCTTGGGTAAAGTTGCACAGCAAACACCTTTTGGCAAACACTGATGATTGACTATTAAAATCAACATGGGCTTGAGGCTGAAACCCAAGACACCACATACAATGAAGTTTAGGGATGCAAGAATGAGTCTGAACTTTAAGAGTTTGAATTACTACTACAATAATATTAAAAATCTGAGTAGTCATATTTTAAGATTTAGCAGTATAGTGTACACTATACTGTTAAATCAGTGAATACTTTTATGATACTGTCAGCTGCTTGATTGCTTCCATGCCACTAAAAATGCCTATTTGTAATGTTAAATAAATACTAACTTTCATGGAGTATATAGGTCAGAAAACAATTTTTCAGTAACTTTTATATTAACTTTCAGCCAGTGTTTATATTTACAGTTAGCTTCTTATTACTTTCTTTAGGGGTAACAATTGACTTTAATCTCTTAAATTGACTTTAATCTCTTAGTTTTTCTAGGGTTTTATAATATACTAGAGACCTGGTGCACGAATTTATGCACCAGTGGGGTCTCTTGGCCTGGCTCTCTGACATCCCCTGAGCATTCCCAGATTGTGAGAGGGTATAGGCCAGGTCCAGGGACCCCACCAGTGCATAGTCGGGGATGGGAAGGGACGTGGGAGGTGGCCATCTGGGGAAGTACTGTCTCACTCAGTACCGATCAGTCAGACCCCAGCAGCAAGCTAACCTACAGGTTGGAGCAGTCAGTGCATGTAATAGCAACTGGTCGACTGTCTGCCCCCTGGGGGTCAATGCACATCATAGCGAGCAGTTGAGTGGCATTAGCATATAATTAGCATGTTTTGCTTTGATTGGTTGAACAGACATCTAAACATTTAACATATTAGGTTTTGATTATATAGTACTAGAGGCCTGGTGCATGAAAACTCATGCATTGGAGGGGGGGGGGCTCCCTCAGTCCAGCCTATCCTCTCTCACAGTTCTGGAGCCCTCAGGGGCGGGTGCGATCCGGCGATCAGGGAAAGGCAACACCCCCATCACATCTCTGCTACTGCCACTACCAGCAGCACAAGCTCGGCCATTCCTGGTTACCTGATCCTCGGGTGGCCCTCGGCGTGTGGGCAGCTGCCATCCAAGGCTTGCTTGCACCTTGGGCCAGCCCTGGGCAGCTGGGGGCCTGAGGGGACTGGGGGACTCCGGAGTCAGGTATGCAGAGCGATTGGACCTACTTGGGGGCGGACCCAGCTGTGCTGCATGCCTGCCACCCCAGCGGTGCTGAGGAGACTGGGCACCACCATCTTGTGACTGTGGGTGCCACCATCTTTGAAGGCATGGCAGTTAATTACCGGTAGCATATTCCCTCCTTATTGACTGTGGGCACTGCCATTTTTGTGAGGGTGTGTCAGTTAGTTAGCATATTCCCTCTTTATTAGATAGGATTCTGGTTTGCTTCTCATTGGTGCCCAGCTCTGGAGACATTGGAGTTTTAGCAATTTGTTTTTCGTTTTTGTTTTTGTTTTTTTCTTTTTTTATATTTTATTGATTTTTTACAGAGGAAGGGAGAGAGGTGGAGAGTTAGAAACATCAATGATAGAGAAACATCGATCAGCTGCCTCTTGCACACACCCTATTCAGGATGTGTCCGCAACCAAGGTACATGCCCTTGACCGGAATCGAACCTGGGACCCTTGAGTCCACAGACTGATGCTGTATCCACTGAGGCAAACTGGCTAGGGCTGTTTTTCATTTTTCAAATGCTGGTTGATACCTCTTGTTCATTGATGGCCCCTTCTCAATACCTGGGGATCATTAGTACTTGCAGTAGCACTGTGATAATAACCTAGTATTGCAGGAAAACTTTAGTTTAAAAATATGAAGCATATGGACTTCTCAGGAGTATAGTTTTGAGCTAGGGTCTTATAGCTACAAGGAATAACATGTTATAAAAAATACTAGCAGCTAGGTGCATATAATTTGTGCACTCGGGGGGGGGGGGGGTTCCTCAGCCAGGCCTGTGTCCTCTCACAGTCTGGGAGCCCTTGAGGAATGTCCAACTGACGGCTTGGGGAGCGGGCCTAAGTCAGCAATTGGACATCCTTAGCGCTGCCACAGAGGCTGGAGATGCTCTTACCACCGCCATTGTGCTCGCCAGCTGTGAGTCCAGCTTCTGGGAGCAGCATTCCTGCTGTGGGAGCGTACTGACCATCAGGGCACAGCTCCTGCATTGAGCATCTGCCCCTGGTCAGTGTGCATCATAGCACCAGTTGTTTCACCATTTGGTCAATTTGCATATTACTCTTTTATTATATAGGAGAGTAGTACTTCTCTTCCAGGAGTTTATAATGAAAAGGTAATAGGAGTGATTCTTTTTTAGCATAGAGGAAAAAAAATTCTTCTATTGAAAACAAAGTTGTATTTTAAAACCATGTTAGAAATAGCTTATTGTCTTAGCTCTAGAAAGTGTTTGAAATGTGAATAAAAATAATTCTCTGGAACAGATATATTGACTATAGAGAAGGTAATCAAATTTTTTTTTTTTTAATGCCAGTTTAAAATTTTTAGAAAATATTTTCTATCAAAGCTGTTCTTTGAGCTGTACTTTTCTTTGGGCTCACAATATAATTTTCAGCTGTTACATAATCTCTGCCAGGTACCTTAAGAAACAGTTTAGGACTGGTTAAATGTCTGTGTTCAGATTATAAACATTCTGTATTTTTGTTCTAATTTACAGAATTTAAAACTGATATTTTGGACTGAAAATACTTTAGTATGGAAATATTTTAAGGTACTTTAAACTGTTTTACATTATAGAGTGGAATTGGACTCCTCACCGCACAGTGCTTTATAAGCACCAATTTAATAAATACTTACATAAAGCAGAAAATTTCTGACTCAAGCATGTAATCATGAATATACGAGGGGCCTGTTGCAAGAAGATTCCTGCAAATGGCCTCTGTGGCTGTGTGCACACCACCACCGCCCGCCCCGCCCCACCCTGCCCCTCCATCTTTGTTGGGTTAATTTGCATACTTACTCTGATTGGCTGTGGGCATAGCAAAGTTATGGTCAATTAGCATTTTTCTCTTTTATTAGTGTATATTAAATGTTTAGAATTGTGTATATTAAGAGTCTTTGCATTAAACTTACAACAATTTAAGAGCGCCAGTAATATACATACATCAGCAAACATTTGACGTGAAAATGCCTTAAATCAGCAGTCACCAACCTTTCAGACCTCACAGACTACTAGAGGTCTGCGGACTACCATTTGGCAATCGCTGCTCCAAAGGTTTCCTTAAACCAGCAGTCACCAACCTTTTGGACCTCACAGACCACCAGTAAATCATTTACTACAATATATTCAAGAGTCATTGCATTGATTATTCTTAAAGCAAGCATTATAAGAAGCAGCTAAATCTTATTCATTTCACAGGGCATCAAGGTGCTATGACATTAATATATTAAGCAGTGAGGTTACTCTTTTTAAAGCAACACAGCTTTAAAGATATAACAAACAAGGCATCATAAAAAACTTCTATTTATCTTTTATAATTTATAAAATTCTTTTGTGTGTATTGTTTGACTTAGTCTACAGTAAACTTGTGAGGTAAGTAAAGCTTAATAACCTGAGTGTCTTCTACTCATAGACCAGTAGTTCTCAACCTTTCTAATGCCTCGACCCTACTGTTATGAATCGTAATATAAATATCTGTGTTTTCCGATGGTCATAGGTGATCTTGCTAGTGTTTCTCAATCTGCTGTAGAGTCTAAGACCAACGGAAAACACAGATGTTTACATTATGGTTCATTAACAATAACAAAATTACAGTTATGAAGTAGCAACGAAAATAATTTTATGGTTGGGGTTCACCACAACATGAGGAACTGTATTAAAGGGTTGCTGCATTAAAAAGGTTGAGAACCACTTCCATAGACTGTCTAGCATGTTATATAGTTCTCTTGATTCCAAGATTCTGTCTACTGCTTTCTGAACCAAGTCTTTGTGGTTCTTTGACTGCTTGTGTTTTGTTTTTTTCTTGCTTTTTTACATGATTGTTATTTGGTATTGCTATTACCAAATGGTAACTTTTTGGTAACTTTAAATTTTTATGGTAACTTCAATTTTTTGATAACTTCAATTTTTCCCCCTTTTACTTCTAGAACAAAAGACAGTGATGTGTTTGATATAAAATTCTGCTAAATATATTTTTAAACTCTCAAACGATTATTTATCTTTTAAGGCATAAACTAGCTTGAGATCTAAAATGAAAAACATTTTTCTTTTTTTTTACATAATTTCTTGAAACTTGAAAATGAAAGTTATCTAAATTATTTAAAATTTTGTCTTACAGATACTACATTTCGAAAGGTGCTATTGTGGATCAGCTTGGAGGAGACCTAAATTCAACTCCATTGCATTGGGCAACAAGGTTTAAATCTGCTTCTGGATTTATTTTTCATTTTGGTTTCTTTATTAGTCTGTAACTAAGCAACTTTTTTAATGATATGCTATAATGAATAGGAAAACATATGCCAATAGTATTAGCATCATTATATTAATGTATTGTTATCTGTATTAGGATAAAAGTTTATTGTCCAGATGTCCTAAGGGAATTAACTAGGTATATGTTAATCCAATTAATTATATGATTGGGTTAAACTTTAGATTTGTAAATTTAATAATACTTTTGCAGCCTATATATATTACAATTAAAGAAGTTGCCCAGTTTACCAAATGATTACTATAATAATGGAATATGAGTAATAGAATATAGTAACTATTTATTACAGATTTATAGAAGTTATGAGTATCTAAGTTTCCAAGATAAGAATTAAGAACCATGAATCCTAAATGTGTCTTGACACATATATCTGTTATAAAATAACTTTAAAACTTATTTGTGTTACCTTTTTTTTTACCATTACCCTATTTAAAAGAAAGATCTTTCCAGGGGATACTATTTGAAATAACTGTATATCTAACTGTTTATTCTTTTATGCTTTAGACAAGGACATCTATCTATGGTTGTGCAACTGATGAAATATGGTGCAGATCCTTCATTAATTGATGGAGAAGGATGTAGCTGTATTCATCTGGCTGCTCAGTTTGGACATACCTCAATTGTTGCTTATCTCATTGCAAAAGGACAGGTAAAAAAAACACAATGGTGGATTTTAATCAGAAGTTCTTCATGGTTTAAATGCCTGATATCATTGGTGTTACAAGTAATAACCTGGTAATATTTAAATAACTAGAGGCTTGGTGCATGGAATTCATGCACTGGGGGATGCGGGGGAGGGAATGTCCCAATCTGGGACCCTTCCGGGGATGTTTGACTGCCAGTTTAGGCCCTATCCACAGGGAGTTGGACATCCCTCTCACAATCTGGACTGCTGGCTCCTAACCACTCTTCTGCCTGACTGCCTGTTTGCCTGATTGCCCCTAACTACTTCTGTCTGCCAGCCTGATAGCCCCTTAACCGCTCCCCTGCTGTCATGATTGACACTTGACTGCTCTCCTGCTGGCCCAATTGCCCCCAACTGCCCTCCCCTGCAGTCCTGGTAGCCTCCAACTGCCCTCCCCTGCTGGCCATCTTATGACAATGAGGGGGCGGCCATCTTGTAGTGGCCATCTTGTGTCGACATGGGGACGTCCATCTTGTGACGATGTGGGGGCAGTCATCTTGTGACGACATAGGGCGGCATCTTGTGGCGGCCATCCTGTGACAACGTGGGGCGGCCATCTTGTGACATGGGGGCGTGAGAGTCAATTTGCTTATTACCTCTATTATGTGGGATACTTTCTGATGGATGAAGAGAAAAAATAAATACAATATATACAGTAATTAATTTGATATTCAGCTATGTGATTCTTCATGTAGTTAACATAAAATTAAGGAAGGTAATCATGAACATATAATAGTCCATTAAGTTGGGCTTTTTTATTTCTGAGAGTAACAAAAGTGAATCCCAGAAAGTAAGGAAGAAAATTCAAGTATTTTTAAAAAAATATATCATCTGAACTCATTTAAACTTTTTGAACACATTACTGGCTATTTCCTGTATTAAGTACCTCTCGAGGGGGATAAAATCTTTAAGATCAGTTTTTCAGTTTCTGCTAAATAAAATAATGCTGCTTCACATATGCCAGAAAAGTTCTCATGATTTAAGTGGTTTTTCTGATTTTTTTCTGAATGTACATTGACTATAATCATGTTAAATATTACAAGTTTATATGTATCATGTTTTTGTAATAAATGTATCTTGTTGAAAGTATTGCCACTCGTTTTTCATTCATGTATTTTTTCTGGTTCTGGTTATGCTTAAATATTAGTTTTATAGCTAGGATCTCATAAGAGTAAGACAAATTATTTGAGTTTATTGTTATTAACATTTATTTTAATTTAAACTTTTATGCTGATTTAGAATTTGAATAGTATTTATTTTATGAATCCCTTAAGACTGGCAATGTCAAGCAATGACAGTTGTGTGTGTGCATTATAGCTTAGGAAAATGGTATAAACTGGTTAAGTTAATTGCTGAAAGGGGGAGTTTATTTCTTATTGTGTTAACAAACCATCCCAAAATTGATGGCTTAAGAACAACACCAGAATTTATTGTTTTTCACAGTTCTGTGGTTTGGCCTTGACTAGGTGGTTCTTCTTGTGATAATTGCTGGGAGCTGCAGTCATTTGGGAGCTCAGCTGAGCTAGAGGATAGCTCACTTAAACATACTTTGTACCTTGGTAGGAATGGCTAAAAGGCTGGGCTCAACTGGAATGCGACACAGCTTGGCTTCTGTCTTTTTCTCCATGCAGTCTCAGAACTTCTCCACATACCCCCGACCCCCATGTGATCTCTGCAGCAGGGGAAGTGGACTTACATGGTGGCTCAGAGGTCCCAACAGAACAGAAGCAGAAGCTGTTTGGCCTTTTTTAAATCGTAGGTGTTGAACTGGCACAGCAGCATTTCTCCATTTTTTCAGTTACAGCAAGTAATAGAGCCAGAACATGTTCAAAGTGATAATGCAAGGGTTTGAATTCCAGAGGTGAGGTTTACTGGGGCCATCATTGGAGACCAACTACAGGGGATTATCCTTGTTCTCCCACAGTTTCTTCTAGACTGGTGGTTGAAGGAGTAGATAGTGCCATAGCATATGACAGTATCTTTAATGGCTTTCTGTTTGCAGATATAATTTTATAATACTCAATTTTCCTTTGAGTTTTTAACTGGATAAGAAAAGAGTAAATCTTTGAGTCTTCCTGGTCTTTCTGTTGGTGCACTAATTTTGGAATTTGGATGCTTTCAATAATCTTTTCCAAGCATGTCAAACTTGTGGCCAGCAGTCCGCACTTTTGACATGCTTGGGTAGGCTATAAAATTATTAAAGAGCAATGGTTTCTACCTGTCATGGTACTTTTTGTATAATAAATGCATGATGATGATAATATATGTCTTTCAAAAAATTACTCTTTTTCATAAGTAACTTGTTTTTCTGCTTACAGCAGTAACACATGCATAATTAAATTATTCAAACCTAATAAAAGAGTATAATTTAGAAAATGAAATCTCCTTCCTCTCTCTCCCCCAATAGGGTTACTTCCTATAACAGTTTTGTGTGTATTTTTTCAGCATTTTTTACTTTGTATACTCCAGTATGTTGTAAAGCACACCCCTCTACTGTACATTACATTATACTTTGGGGTCCAAAGTCCTTCTTTGGCCTATGTGATCTAGCCCTGGATAACTCTCGAGCTTAACTTCTGCCATCTTACTCTGCTTTAACTATCCCAGTCTTGCTGTTTCTTGATCAACTCTGATAGGTTATTGTCTTAAGGCCTTTGTGTTTGCTGTTTCTTCTGCTTGGTAAATCCTTTCCTCAGATAGTCATAGTTCTCTTTCTTTAATCAGTTGATTCGAGACCCATCCGTTGAGAACCGCTAGCAGGGTTGCCTAAGACCATCGGGAAACACAGATATTTACGTTACGATTCATAATAGCAAAATTACAGTTATGAAGTAGCAACAAAAATAAATTTTATTAGTTTTGATTAGTTCCCAAGTATAAACAGTAATAAATAAGTATATTTTTATTTCTTCTTTCCTCTTTCACTGACTTTAGTCAATAATACTGTTTTTTCATAGTATTAACATTGTTCTGATAAATATAACTACATTTCTGTTACTTGATTTTTCAGCTTTAAATAACATCCTTTGAGTTATAACTATTATACATTAGGCACTCATCATACTTTTTTTCAACCTTTTCTATTCCCTTACCCCCATTTTTTGTTAATTGGAGCAATTTTACATTTTTAGGACATATAACATTTCCATACAGTTTGTCATTCTATTCTTCACAAATGTTTCATTTTAGTTATACCATTAAATATATTTAGCACTCACTACCAATTCTTTTGGATGATTTTCAGGAGAAAAAGGGAAAATGCTAAGTTACAGATCCCTGTTAATCATCTAATTCCCATAAGCTATTGATCTGGGCTTGTTAATTCTTCCTAATAGAGAATACCCATACATCCAGACTGAACTTGGAAAAGAAGTACCAAGTTTTAAATCCTGATCCAAAGAGAGAAAAGGTTGAATTTCATTTTTCTTTTAGTACTCTAGAGATGTGACATAATTTTACAATTTTTATTTATTGATTTTCTAATGCCATCACTTTTTTAAAAGGAAATGAAAAAACAAAAAGGAAGAAGAAATGTAAACATAATAATTTACCTGTTTGTTTTAATTGGGCATCAAATTTATTTTAGCTTTCTTAAAACCTTGACAGCTGAAGGAGGTAAAATAAGATAAAGTACTTAACTCCCATGTAATAAACAAGGAAGCTTGCCATTTTTTAGAGAAGATTTTTTAATTAAAAAAAATCAATGTATATAGTATTGGAAATATTGTGTGAGGTTACATGGAATGTTCCCCAAAATATTTAAAATAAAACCAGAAATGGATTTATAATAGATAAGGCATAGCATTTAATTACATTATTCATGATGAGATCATTAGTAATGACATCATTAGTTTAGTTTGTTCTAGTTTGTGTAATGTAGTGGTTCTCAGCTTTTTTCTGCCTCCGTACACTTGGAAATATTGATATTTGAGACATACTCTCATCAGTAATCATGGCTCACAGAGAACTGCTTCATAAAGATATATGTTTTACAGTGTACTCACTGTAAATTCACTCTCTCTCCACTGACTGGTAATTAGATAACACAGGTCAGATTAGAACTGCTGGTTTAATGTAATTCAGGAGTGGGTGATGGGGTAAGGGGGAAGAGGAAACTTTTTTGTTGAATGTCTGTTGTATTCCAGGCGTTGGACTAGGTACTTTACACGTAGGATTCCATTTAATTCTTACAAGGGTCTTATAGCATTTTTTGTACGTATTTGTATTTTTTAGATGAGGACGGTGAGGCTTAGAATTAAAGTAATTTTTCCAGTCTTATAGCTATTAAGTGGTAGAGCTGGGAATTCAAAACCATGTCAGTCTTATTCTAAAGCCTGTGCCTTTCCCAAGAGTAGATGGATAAAAATGTCTTTTCATTTAATGAATGATTTTTGATCATCTACTGTGCTGGACACTGAGAATATGTGAATTTAACATAATTTTGAACCTCAACTCCTAGTTAATGAGACAGATGCTTCAGTCATATAGGTTTATGGGTCCAGATTGGAATGAATTAGGAGAGAGAATTAGGAATGAATTAGGAGAGAGAATTTTAGGGAAGTGAAACTGATAAAATCCCTGATACATCAGAATGTCTTGAAGTTAGACTTGGATAATTAGGGAAGAAATGCTGAGTAGGTGGTAGTTTTCATTTCAGTTTGCTTTAAAAAAAAAAAAAAAAAAAAAAAAAAACTAAGCAAAAGAGGGGGAAAGATGTACGTACCAAGTAAAGCATAAAGTTGGGTAGTAGAAGAAAAGTAATCATGGTTTATTCATGATTTTGCTGGGAAGTCACATATTTATAATAATGTAACTATCAAGTGTTTTAGAACCAAAATTACAATTCTCTTAAGAGGGAAGAACAAGAAAGGTATATACTTGTGATGGCGCAGGGAGAAGAAAGAGAAATTCTCATTTTGCAAACTGAAGAGGTCTCAAAAGATAATGCCTGGCATTGAAAAATTAAAAAGTAGCAATTTAAGCATTTTATTTTAAGATATGGAGGTAAATACCAAAATAATGGACTAAAAAGGTAAAAATAGTGGGGAGTAAGGCAGAGAACTGCTTTATCACCACATACTTCGCAGAATTATTTAACTAAAAATGTACGTGCATAACAATAGACTAAAGAGAAAACACTAAATTTATTTAAATGATTAAAAAGATAGGTCTTGCCGAAACCAGTTTGGCTCAATGGATAGAGCGTCGGCTTGGGGACTGAAAGGTCCCGGGTTCGATTCCGGTCAAGGGCATGTACCTTGGTTGCGAGCACATCCCTGGTGGGGGGTGTGCAAGAGGCAGCTGATCGATGACTCTCTCTCTCAACGATGTTTCTAGCTCTCTATCTCTCTCCCTTCCTCTCTATACAAAATCAATAAAATATATTTTTAAAAAATTAAAAAAATAAAATAAAAATAAAAAGATAGGTCTTTTAGTCATTGTTTTGAAATGCTTAGGAATAAACAGTTTCATTATTCCCTTCTATTATGACTAAGTATAAAATAAGTTTTTAAAGACTTTAATTATTTAATCTTTGTGGCTGAAAGATCAAAAGTAGGTGAAGATATTTAAATACAAAACATTGAAAGGTTGATTAATAATGCATCCTAAAAAGGAAAACTATAAATATGTGTTAAGTATATCTTTAATATATACATCAATTAAATATTTACATACACATTAAAATAATTAGTGACAGTGAATAGTTTTACTTTGAAGTTAAGAAAAAAAGTTTTATAAATCACCCATGATAGAATAAATTAGATTTTTCCAAGTAAATTGTTTAGGAATTTAATAATTTTTTTTTATACTCTATCAGGATGTAGATATGATGGATCAGAATGGAATGACACCTTTAATGTGGGCAGCTTATAGAACACACAGGTATGTATGCATTATAAAATACTTATTTACATCATTTTCAACATAATAAAATGTAAATAGTTGAAAAGAGAAAGCAGTTAATGTTATACTTGTTAATAAATTTTTCATTATGAATACATAGTATATGTCATAAATAACCTTTTTGGATGTTCTAATTTCTACGCTTACCTTTATCTTAGTAATGTAGTACCTTACTCTATTTTCTTTCAACAATTTCTAAGAATGGAAGAGGAAGCAATGAATTTTTTCATGTGATTTGCATATTAACAAATTTCATATATTAATACATTGCCTTAAATCATTTTTGGAACAATCCAGATTTAAATTTAAAAATTCAATTGTTTAATTATATAGATATTTAAGACATAATTCCAAGATCAAAAAAAGAAAATATCAGGACCAAGTATGTTCTCTCTTAGAACTACATTACTTTATACAGTATTTCACATACTTAATACTTCATATTAAATTATTATCTCATTTGTGATTATAAAGTTGTTGAGTATAGATTAGAGGAGAAGTGTTCCAAGATGGAATGCAAATTCAAACAGTCAGTTTAGTATCTGTAATGATTTCTATAATTGAAATTAGGGTTGTTGTTGTTGTTGTTTTTTTTTCCTTTTCAGTGTGGATCCAACTAGATTGCTTTTAACATTCAATGTTTCAGTTAACCTTGGTGACAAGTATCACAAAAACACTGCTTTGCATTGGTCAGTACTAGCAGGGAATACCACAGTCATTAGTCTTCTTCTGGAAGCTGGAGCTAATGTTGATGCCCAGAATGTCAAGGTAAAAATATCCTATATTTATTATGCTGTGTGAAATGTGGTTATAAGAAACAAATTTCTCAATAATCCAGGTTTTTTCACAAATTGTCAAAGATGGAAGAAACTTATTTAAGCTCAACCCTTTGCCTTTATGCAAGAAATTTTTTTTGAAAATTTATTTCTTCTTTTAGTATTTTCAGATTTTGGTGCCCTTTTCATTAGTGAATTCTTATTACTTTTGGAAATTATATAATCTGTATTTTTATAGCTGAAGGAAATAGTGTTTGGTTTCTTTAAGAAAATCATTACAGAGAATCACAAGTTTATACTTAAACCACATTACCCTTAATAACTTTTAGTAATTCCTTGACTAGGTCATTTATTGTCTTTTTTGTTAAAGGTTTGATAAACACTTTTTTGATGTTTATAAAGAAAACCTCTCTGTTCCAGATGCTGGACTAATCCAGGAAAAGTACACAAAATTATCTAAGCAAAGCTCAATTACCATTTATACTCTGAGCATTTTGAAATTTGTAGGCATTTTATGGATATTTGTAAGAATGTTCTTTTGGTAGTCTTAAATTTTGGGTAACCATTCTCATTTTTAAAGCTTAAGTATCTACCTTGTTTTTTAGCAACAGATTCTTTCTGTGAAATTACTAAACTTTTATATTTTTAAATGTTTTCATTGCTTTTAGAGAGAGCAAGAAAAGGCTATATTCCTAAGAAACCTCATCCATTGGCTGCCTCTTATGTACCCCTATTGGGGATTAAGCCCACAACCCGGGCATGTGCCCTGATTGGGAATTAAATCAGGGACCTCTTGGTTCATGGGTTAATGCTCAACTACTGAGCCACATCATCCGGGCTAAACTTTTAAATATCGTCTTTTAGTAATGTGTATTCATAAATAACTTTGTGTCAATAACAGATGTTCTTTAATTTTGACTATAAACCATAGTATTTTCTGAGTCATGTTGTTTTAAATTTCTAAGGAATATGTGGTAATTAAATATGAAAAGGGTTCAAGCACATAATAATATGAAATGGCAATCAAAAAGTAGGTTATCTCCTGCTGGATCAGGACATCTATTTATTCTCTTGTATTACTGTACAGTCAAATGCTCTACCACTGAGCTATACCCCCAGGATTCTTGTATTACTCTAAAAAGTAAAGCTTAAACTACTAAAATGAAATAGCTTAGACTAGATATAAGATGCCTAATGTAGTTAATATAACCAATATTTAGAAATGAGTATAATTAAAAATATTTAAAAGTAAATATTATATACTGTATTGGAAACTAAGAAATTAAAAAAAAAATTCTTTATCTTCTTAAAAAAAATAAAGTCTTCTTGTTCCTACCCAAAGTGATAAGAGCGGTTTTGTCTGCAAGTTAACATGCCATAGTGCCTGACAAATGATGGGTACCCTTAAATATTTGGTGACTGACAGAATGGTGATTTGTGTAGTCTTGAGCTTTACTGTTAGTTATCATGACTTAGGTAATATGCTTCTCTGCTATTCTGAAATTATAGGGAGAAATTTTTGCTTTTCCATACATTTTAAAATAGGAAACGGAAATGTTCATTATACTGTAATTAGTAAGTTAGGGATTAAGACCTAAAGTATAAGGAAGGAGTTTGACTAACTCTGACCAATATCCCTATAAGAAAAAATCAGTGAGATTACCTTGTATTTTATAACCTGAATTGTTTTAGAGTGCTATTTTTATTCTTTCCTTTTATTTGCTACCAGTCATTCCTACAATAATTATGCCTCCAAAATTTTAAGATTTTTAGTATTATATTATTGAAAAGATAGAACCAGATTCAATATGGCAAATAATGAATCTTCATAGATTCTGCCAAGAGCCATATCAATGTTAAAATTGTGGTTAATACCAAGGAATTATGACAGTATGACTACAGCTTTCTGGAATTTGAAACTAGTAGCTATATATTTTATTGAGCATTTAAAAATATATTTTCTATTCATATAAAATTTTAGATAATTTCTCCTTGATTAAGATTTTTAAGAATTTGAGGTGTAGTTTGTAAATTTAATGTCTTTCAAAATAAATAGTGAACACTTGCACAACCTTTTGAATAGTCTTAGTAAGAGAAATAATCTATAATGAATCTACACAGAAAAGTAATGATAAGAATAGAGATATTTGAAAATATTTAAATGGTTTGAGCCTCATATTTTTAATGTTTTTTCTAGGTTTAGACACATGAATTATTTGGTGCCAACATAGGATAAATGGAATGTAGCTTCCTTAACTAGTACAGTTCATGTGAATACTGTGCAGAGTCTACTGTCAATAATTAAGATAATTATTGTGCCTGTAGAACTTTGTAATGGTATATTTTAAATCACTTTCTTTTTATGAAAATTTCTTTTTATCTGACATGTATAATCAGGGTTTTTTATTGATAAGAATATTTTAAATGTAATTAATTCCCTGATAGTTTCTGGAGGGATATTATTTTTAAAGAAAGTCTAAGGAGTTGCTTCATTTGCCCAGGGAACATTTATACTTTCCAAGTAAAAATAATCATTTTATCTACACTGGTGGAAAAGTAGATTTTTGTTTTAGAATCCACTTTATGTAATTAAAATGATTAAAATAAGTATCAGATGCCTATTCTACTGGAATCTGACATTCCTAATATGCTGAAGTCTAGTCACCACCTTCTAATGGAAGTCATTTATTCATTCAACAATGTTCAATGCTGTGAAATCGAAGTATTTAAGAGAGATGAAGTCTCTATTCTCTCAGAATTTGCATTGTATTGAGGGAACAGATAATAGTACATTAAACACATATGTACACATAAGCAAATGGAGTAGAGTGATGATGGTTGAGGGAACCACATCATGTGAGTGATTTGTGAATGCCTCTGACGAGATGACATTTGCTGTGAACTTGTCGGATGAAAAGGACTCAATTATGCAAAGATAATTGAGGGAAAATTTACCATGTAGAGCAAGCATGTCAAACTCGTGGTCCACAGGCTGCATAAGGCTCACAATGAATTTTTGCGGCCCAGCCAATATAAAGGTGTGAGCAGTTATTTACAATTATGAAAGGAAATAAGTCTCCAATCAGATCCAGAATTACTGACTTTCACCTTGGGTCAGTTTTGAAAGTAATCACTGCGAACAAGATTTTCCCCGAAGTAGGAAAGATAGCAGAGAAGAGATGTTAAGTGTCAGAAAAAAAACACTAATTTTATCATTGCTCTTTTTCTTTTTTAATGTTATAATTTTCAGAATAAACCTATGAGAATTGAAGCTTTTGATTTTTGTTTGTTTGTTTGTTTGTTTTTTGCGGTCCACATAAACTTAAATCTTGTTTATTTGGCCTTTGAGTTTGACATGCTTGATGTAGAGGAACCTGCAAGGGCAAGGCATAGGGATAATGAATAAGCCAAAAATTAGCTTGCCATTTTAGAAGTGCAAAACTGATAGCCTTGACCGATAGCAGAGAACAAGGAAGTGAAGCCACTGAGAGAAGCAGGTGCCAGATTATACAGGGCCATGATAAGGGGCTTAAATTGTATTCTCAGTCATGGGAAACAAAAGGAAGGATTTATGTAGGCTGGTTATATAATCTTTGTGCTGTAAATATTTTTAAAAGATTACTTTAGTTGCTGTAGGAAGAATAGCATCAGAATTAAGAAAATGAAAGGGATGGGTGAAGATCAGTTAGGCCCGTGGTCGGCAAACTGCGGCTCTCAAGCCACATGCGGCTCTTTGGCCCCTTGAGTGTGGCTCTTCCACAAAATACCACGGACTGGGTGAGTCAGTTTTGAAGAAGTGGCATTAGAAGAAGTTTAAGTTTTAAAAAATTGGCTCTCAAAAGAAATTTCAATCGTTCTGTTAATATTTGGCTCTTTTGACTAACGAGTTTCCTGACCACTGAGTTAGGCTATTGCAGTAAGTCAGGCAAAAGATGATTTAGTTTAGCTTATTTAAAAAAAAAAAAAAAAAAAAATATATATATATATATATATATTATACCATTTGATACTTTTTCTTTTTTTTTCTTTTTTAATATATTTTATTGATTTTGTACAGAGAGGAAGGGAGAGAGATAGTTAGAAACATCGATGAGAGAGAGTCATCGATCAGCTGCCTCTTGCACACCCCCTACTGGGGATGTGCCCGCAACCAAGGTACATGCCCTTGACGGGAATCGAACCCGGGACCTTTCAGTACCCAAGCTGACGCTCTATCCATTGAGCCAAACCGGTTTCGGCTAGTTTAGCTTATTATTGTAGGAATAGAAATAGTGATAAGTGAGTTGATTTAGAAATTATAGAGTAAAAATGAAGAGGTAGGTTAGATGTGAAGGTGAAAGAAAATATCATTGATGGTACTTTTTTGTTTGAATAACTGAATGCCTTGTGATATATATTAAGGTTGTGAAGATTGAAGGAAAACTTCTGGGGTGAAGGTGATAGCAATTGGTTCTGCTTTACTCATATTTAATTTGAGTGGTGTCTTTTACCTATGTGGAATGCCAAGCTAATTAAATAAACTTAAATTGCTGCAAAGTTTGACACAAAAAAAGAAGAAAAAAAAGTTTGAAAGGGAAAAGTTTATTAATTAAAAAACAAGCCAAGATTTTTTGTCCAGTAATTTGACAAGTAAAGTTGATTTATACCTGTATATTTTTTATTTCAAGTCTTAAGAGTTTGTTATTAATCATGAATTATGACAAAAAGATGTAGCATACGAATCTGGACATGGCTTTAATAGCCAGTAAAAGTTACATTCTTTAAAGAATATGATAAATTATATTTTTTGTTATAATTGTTATATAACTATCAGCTGATTTTCTAAAATAGCTATTTTCTAAATAAGGCAAAGCTTAAGTTTCTTAGAAATCTCATTTTATATTAGATTTATTTACCCTTGTAAGTTAGTTATTTGACTAAGGAATTCAGTTCTTTTAATGTATAAACAAATGATTATTTTATCAAAAGAATATAGAACTTATTTTGGAGACAATTAATATTAAATGGTAGGCAACTTTAAAATGGCTATTTTGATCTGTAGAAGGATAGAAAAGGCCATATACCCCAGACTAGAGCTTCTTTTATTAGAGGGTGGATCCATGGACCTCTGAAATTATTATTAAAAAATTAAATTTCAGCTTTTCTAGAAGGCTTTCATCTGATGATTTAAAAAAATTTAAGAACTTAGATAATAGTTACATAGGATAAATTTGAATTTCAAGTAGTAACAATGGGGGGAGTTATTTGGGAATACTAAGATTTTTTTTAAATGACCTATGTAGTTATCCTTTTTTATGGTAACATCTCATTTGTGAGTTAAAAAAAATATTTTACCCCCCTGCACATCTTTTTGGTTATGCAGATAAATATAGATGAATTGGGTATTGAGAAAACAATCTCGGAGTAATGCCCAAGCATTTGTAATTTTTTTTTCTAACATGATCTGAGGACATAAATTTTAGCTTGCTAAGAATGTAAAATTACTGAGCTTTGTTAATTAACATATTGGAAGACATATATAGTTTCTTGAAATGAGGTAAGGAACTGTTTTTAGAAAGTAGTTTTATCTTTTAAGTACCTGACCTAGATGGTCTCCAAGGAAGAAGTTTCCTTCGTTTTAATAATGAAATTCAGTCTAACTTAGGCAAAATATGATCACCCAACTGTCTACCTTCCATAGTGTTTATTTATCTGACCAAAATCCTTGAAGAATTTCTTTTATTACATGTCACATCATCCATAAATACTCCATTTAAGAGATGTTATTGTTTACTATTTTAGCTAACACATGGAGTGATCAGATAAAGACTTGATTTGGAACCCTGGTTTTAATACAGTTCTTTAAATTAATTGCTTGTTTATTTTACCAGCTGAATAAAAGAACTATACAAAAGCAGTCAGTTGACTAGAGGAGTAGTTGAAAGACTTCTTAAAGCTCCCTCCATCTTTTTATCTAGGCAATCCCTAGGTGTCACATGGCCCTCTAGTGGAAGGGATGCTCAGCTGGACCGAGGCAACTGCAGAATATTCTCTGGGAGTTGTTATCCAAGGGATTGCTTTTATTCAGGTAATCTTTATAGTTTGGATTAATTAGCTGGTTCTAACAATTTAGGTGATAGAATCTTTGAATAGGTAAGGAGATATTTAAAAATAAATAATCGTATTTGTGGAAGACTCACCTAGATTAGCCTGTTCCTAATTAAATACAATTGCTCTTTTTATTAAAGGATTGGTTGGGCTCTCTGTTGTTATTTTGGTGTTATAGTTGTTGCTATTGGTGGTAGTGGTGTGTTTATTTTTTTGTTTGCTTTTTAAAATTTTTTAAGTTTTTTTTTTTAAAAACTGTACTTTATACTTGATAATCATTCCTCTAAGTAAGGCACCCAAGGCTCCTTATTCATTTATTTTCATATAGTTTTTAAAATTAAAATGTTAATATTTTTTTCTTCTTTTTAAAGTTATTTTAAATATTCATTGATACATTCTTGAAATTTTGGCAAATTTGGAAAATGTTTAATTTCACATTTATACTTGAAGTATTAGATAAATAGTGGAGACTATTAAATAGAATAGATATGTAGGTGTCTGATTAATTTAAAGGAGAAGATCTTAATACAGGCATAAAGAAGCATAGATCTAGAATTAGGGATGCTATTTCTTACTTTCTTGAAACCGTTTTAGTTCTGTTCACTTGTATTCCTTGGCATTCTTTTTCTTGAGATAAAAGGGAACTACAAGTTCATAACTTGAGGTTCACTCTTTTTTGGTTACTGCTTTTATTCTCTTTGGAAATTTCTATGGATGAATGAATTTAAGGTGATCAAGAATGGCAATACAACAGTAGAAGAAGTAGAAATTGATTTTTTTATTCCTGTATTCATCTTCAAACTTGTCATCATTAAAATTAAACTGAAAGAGTTCTGAAAATTTGGTAATATAACAGGATATTATGTAGCAATTACTATTACTAATGAAACCTTTAATGAATATGAAATAACTGATAAACTGTTTTAGACTCTGATCCAGCAGGTACTAAAATACCTACTTTTTGATTTGCTTTCTAAAATAAGCCAAAATGTAAGCACAAATAGAATCTATATGAGTAAATACATATTTTGATTGTACCTTGAATGGGAAAGCATAAGTAATATTTAATGATTTTTAGATTCTTTTAGTAGTTGACTGCCCAATATAAAAATAATAATGAGCTAATATGCATTCAATTTATTTTTATGGATGTGCTTTAAAAGTTAGTAACTAAAATATTTTGTTTTTATTATTAATATGAATTTCTTCCACTTATATTATCAGGGTGAATCAGCACTTGATTTGGCAAAGCAGAGAAAAAATGTCTGGATGATCAACCATTTGCAAGAGGCAAGACAAGCAAAAGGATATGATAATCCATCTTTCCTTAGAAAACTGAAAGCTGATAAGGTAAGTTCATGACTGAAAAATTTCAAATATCTAGTCTTTTTTAATAAGACTCATAAATTAAAAAAAAATTTTTTTTATTGATTTCAGAAAGGAAGGGAGAGAGAGAGCAAGAGAGAGAAACATCAACAGTGAGGGAGAATCATTAATCAGCTGCCTCTTGCATGCCCCTTACTGAGGTTATGAGGATCTTGATGCCCTTGACTGGAATCGAACCTGAGACCCTTCAGTCTTCAGGTCGATGCCCTATCCATTGAGCCAAATCAGCGAGGGCAAGCATACTTTTTTCTCATGAGCATTTACAGCCTTTAATTTTGACATTTGCCGATATAATATTTAAATATTTCACCCAGCATACAATGAAGGTAGATAGCAAAGTTTCTCAAGGCTCTGCCTATTTGACTGATGGTCTGTTTGTGTTATCTAATAATTAAGAAGGGTATATGTGAGATTGTTTAAATCTCATAAATTTTAGTTCATTGATTCAGCTGGCCTTAGTTAAGTAATTGATAAAAGTTTTTTCCTGTTCAAGTACATTTGTTAATATGGTAATCAATTGTAAAAAATCTTAGTCCCAATACATATCTTTTTAACTACTCAAGTCTACCTCTAATTAAGTTAAGCTATTCATTCTTTTGTGATGTTGTAACCTTTTTAAAGGAGAAGAAACATTTTTTCACTTCTCTATAGAAATCCCATTTTAGACCTTTTATATACCTTTAATTTAAACTGTGTGACTTTTGGCTCAGTTGCCCATTTATATGGTTTCAAAATCAAGAAAATTTTTCCAAAAGAGTTGGTATTTCTTAAAAATTCCCCTCAAAAAAATAGCTGATTGACAATTTCTTTATTTACCTAAACAATTAACAAGGTATTTTCTAACTTGTCAAAAGTAAAAACTTGAATACCATACATATCTTATGCATGTCTTCCTCAAGTTGTTCCAGTGGTAAAACTATTAGTGTAAATTTAATATTGATCTGTCTGTTATCAGAACAAAATGACAAGTTTTGAATAAAGGGAAACACACTTGAAAGCATCCCTCATTTACTTGTAGTTCAGACTTCCTTAATGAGCTGAAAAGTTCATTGTTGTATTATTTAGGCATCAGAAAAATTAAATTTATAGTTTATAAACTTGCCTATTTTCTATGCCATGGTTGAGAATAATGAACAATTTTTGCAAGTTATGTTAACTCTTATTTCACCATTAGTTACGATATAAATATAGTTTATTATTTATTTTCTTTGGTGTTGCTCCATCCTCCAGAATTTAGAGCAGTTTTGCTCAGCAGAGTGAAAATGGCTGATATCTTATAATAACTAAGCTAGTAATTAAAGAATCTTCTATTACTTCAGGGTGTCTTATAATCTTTATGCTTTCATTTGTTTAGTATAACTGTTCTAAAGTTGTTGTTTTTTTAAATATATTGTCAGATGAAAATGACATTTTAAATTCTAGATCTTCATTAACATATAAAGTAATTTACAGCAATAATGAACTATATATCAGGTTTGTGTATTTGAACATGATCTGTTTTTTAAAAAAAGAACTTCATTAAAAAGTTTAGCACAGTGTTACTAACATTTATTATTATTGTGATTAGTTTAGAAGTCAAGTATTACTGTGTTGTTGTTTTTTGTTTTGACTTAATAGCCTTAAATATGTTACCTTTTTGAAAAGGTTAGTAGATAAAAATAGATGATGATTAGGGGCTTTGTGGAATTAAGTACTTATAATTATGTAGACTATTCTTTTTCTATCTCAAATTAGAGAAATGTAAATTATGATCATGACTTTATTTGTTAGTCTGTAAAGTATATTCTGAATTTAAAACTAAGTAAGAAGACAGCAAGTCCTAGGATTCAATAGTATATACCAAAAATAAGTCATTTGAAATGGGAAAAAGTGTTCTTGTTGTTGTTTTGGACAGTGCTAATAGACAATTAGATATGGAAGGAATTTTGATTTTAGAACTTGGGTTTTTAAAGTGAGAAAATTTTAGACAGGCAGATTTATTAACTTGCTTAATAAAAAGTTAGATGAAAATACCTAAATTAGTATTTCTGCACATTTAAAAATCCATGATCCCTTTTGTTTACAGTGGATATCTCACAATATCTTCTTTTTAAATGTTGTTTATTGATAATGTGATAATAAACCCGGGAATATGAAGTACATGTACTTTTTCCTATTCCTCCTAAGTAACTAAAACACCTGGACATTATTTACAAAATAAATGTAAAAAGACTGTGGAAGATGGAGAGAACATGGCAAAATGACTAGGGAACTCAGGCTTCAAAGAATAACATGGTGTTGAGTTCCCTGTGTTTTCTTTTGTTTATTTTTGCCTCATTTACCAGTATCCCAGAAGAGGAGTCGACAAAGCCAACAGCCTAGAATCATGAATGGGTGCAGACAAAAAAGCTTGCAACAAAAAGTCTGCTCTCTATTCAAAGGACAAAAAATAAAATAAGAATTTAAAAAAAGAAGAAGGAAAAAAATTTCAAAAGCTTTTAGAAAATAACTTTCTACTATATCCAAACACTACAGAAAATGCTGTGGCCCCATCCTGATTCACACAGCAAAGGCCAGAACTTCTGTCCTTTCCAGGCTATAATGAGGTGCTTCAACTTCTCTCCAGGGATGGTATCAGAAAAAGGCTGCGTAGACAGTGGGGACTTTGATTCCCACTGGCTGTGAATGATGTTCCATCCACTGCTGTGTCAGTGGAGAACACATAGGAAATAGTAATGAGGCACACCTAACTTTTCTAGCCAGGGAGATATCAGTGTTTTATCGTAAATCAGCAAGATATATACGAGATGCCTTTATGAGCCAATTAATTAGGAGTCTTTATTCGGGCCCAGAGGGAGGTGTTTCCCAAATTTCTGAGCCCCGACATAGAACAAGTTTCCCATATTTACACCTTTTGAGCTTCTTTTTCTTCTGCAGATTTCATAAAGAGCTCTGTGTAGGTTATTGTTACAGACAGTTTGTAACCTTGAATACATAATGAACCAATACTTGGCATAAGAATATGGGAATTATTATCAGTATCAATATTAGTCTGATATGTCACATGGCTAGCTTGCAAGGTCAGACAGCTAAATTTTTATCTTTTTCTATTATTCAAACTAAAACAGTTATTTTACAGAATAAGGGACTATCTAAAAACAACAGAGTTGACTTACAGAATAAGAGACTGTCTAAGAATAACAGAGTAGTTCAAACAGCAGTTTTTCAAAGGAGGAATTACTATGTTTCATCAGTAGTGGTTCATTGGAGGCCTACAAGTTCCAGCTTTGCTCAGCAGTAATGAGGAGCCCTGTTGAGGCCAAGCAAGAATCTTGGACTTCCACCCACCTGGCAGGAGTGAGAAAGTACCTCACCCCCCTCCTAGCCTACATCAGAGGAATCCATCTAAAATAAAAGGTTTAAGATCTATTATCTCACAATACTCAATATGTCCAAGTTTCAGTTGAAAATCACTCATCATGCTAAAAGCCAACGAGATTTAAAACAAAAAAGAATCAACAGATGCCAACAATATGAGATATGTTAAAATTATCTGATAAGAGATTTTATTTATTTATTTTTAAAATATATTTTATTGATTTTTTTACAGATAGGAAGGGAGATAGAGAGCTAGAAACCTCGACGAGAGAGAGACATCGACCAGCTGCCTCCTGCACCCCCCCCACTGGGGATGTGCCTGCAACCAATGTACGTGCCCTTGACCAGAATCGAACCTGGGACCTTTCAATCCACAGACCGAAGCTCTACCACTGAGCCAAACCGGCTTCGGCTGATAAGAGATTTTAAAGCAGCTATCATAGAAAGGCTTCACCAATTAGTTATGAACATGCTTAAAACAAATAGAAATTAAAATTTCAGGAAAGAAAAAGAAATACAGAAATAGAATATAAAGAAAAACCAAATAAAAAATTTAAACTGAAAATTACAGTAACCAAAATTAAAAAAAAACAACACCTCATTGGATGGGTTCAATAGCAAATTTTAGAGTATAGAAGAAAGAATCAGTGATCTTGAAGATGGAACAATAAAAATTACCCATTTTGAACAACAAAAGAAAATAAACTGGAAAAAAACAACAACAACAGAGGCTTAGGGATCTGTGGTTATAACAGAATATCTAACATTAATATGATTGGAGTCCCAGAAGAAGAGAAGAAAGAGGGTGAAGCTAAAAAAGTTCTCAAAGATAAAATGGCCAAAAATTTCTCCAATTTGGCAAAAGACAGAACTACAGAATTAAGAAGAAGAACAAATCCTAAACAGAATAAACACAAAGAAATCGTCACTAAACACATCATAGTCAAGCTTCTGGAAAAAATAAAAATCTTAAAATCCCTTTACCAATAGTGGCATCAAAATTCAAATGACTGGATTTCTTTCTCATCAGAAGCCATAGACCTCAGATAGAACTGACACGTTTTCCAACTGCTGAATGGAAAGAACTATCAACCCCATACAGTGGAAAAATATATCTTAGGAATGAAAGAAAATCAACACATTCTCAGATAAAAACTAAGAATTTTTCATCAGCACAACTATTCTAAAAGAATGGCTAAGAAAAGTTCTCTAAACAAAAGAAATGAAATCAAGAATCTTAAAATTATGGGTAAATATGGTAGATTTTCCTTAAGTCTTCTAAATTTTGCTTGACAGTTGAAGCAAAAATTATAATGCTGTTTGATGTGACTCTAAATGTATATAGAGAATACATTTTAGATAATTTAGAACATAAAATGAGGTTGGAAGGATATAAAAGGAGGTAAACATCACTTGAACTGGTAAAATGAAGACACTGTGATAAGTTATGTTTATATAATGTAATATTTAGAGTAACCACTAGAAAAGCTATACTCACAAACACTGTAGATCATGAAAATAGAACTTTAAAAACTTTCCAATAACCCAAAAGAAGTCAGGAAAAAGAAAATAGAACAAAACACAGAGAACAGACAGAAAACCATAAAATTATAGACTTAAATGGGAATCCTACATAATAAAAGAGTAATATGCAAAGTAACCATTACTCTGCTCCACAAGCCATGCACATAAGCCACACCCACAAGCCAGTCAGAGCGAGTATGCAAATTAACCCAAACCAAGATGGCTTCAGCCACATAGAACAGAAGGGAGGTGTTTCCCCAGCAACGGAGGAAGCAAAGCTTTCCACGCACCCTGGCTGGTTCAGGCCCCAGCTCCGGGCTACAAAGTTTCAATTATAGAAGATACATAAGTCCCAATAGAAATGGCTGTCCCTACTGTGCAAGCAGGAGGCTTGGCCCCAGCTCCAGGCTACAAATTTCCAATTGTAGAAAGTAAATATATTCCAGATACCAGGGCCTCTGCTTGGGTAGCTGAGGGGCGTGGCCGGCCTGCAAACCACCACAGGCCCCTTGCTCAGGCTGCCCCACACCCCAAGGGAACCCCCACTCTGATCCAGGACACCCTTCAGGGCAAACCAGCTGGCCCCCACCCATGCAACAGGCCTCTATCCTCCTATTTAATAAAAGAGTAATATGCAGATTGACTATCACTCCAACACACAAGATCAAGATAGCTGCCTCCCATGTGGTTGAAAACTCTACTCCCATGTGAACACAAGATGGCTACCACAAGATGGTCAGCAGGGGAGGGCAGATGCAAGGGAGGGCAGTTGGGGGCAATCAAGCCTGTAGGGGAGGGCAGTTAGAGGTGACCAGAGTATTAAGCACTTGGCTTTTAAATGTTTTCAGAGGCACATAACCTCCATGCTGTAGATTCTAGTACTCTGTAGATTGTTTAATTTCATAATGTATCTAAAGGCTTTGATATGCTGTTTAAGTATATCATCCAAATGCCTTCTCCAGGCTAAGCATCCTCAATTTCCTTATCTTTGATCATTAGTCATTCTTATTGTCTTTGTCTCTAGTTATCAATGGCCTTGGTAAAATGGGGTGGTATTTGTCATGAACTATTTCTAGCCTGTTCATGTGCTAGCAGGTGTTACTGCTCTCTTCTGTACTGTATCTGACTATCTAGACTCACTCCTATAACTTCTATTCTCATTTTACATAATTTTAACCAAGTACTTTTAAATTATTTGTGTACTGCCTGTTTCCAGAAGACAGAGACCAGCGCCTTGAATAATTCTTATAGTAAGCATATTTGAATGAATCAATTTACTCTCTTGTTGCATGTTTTTATATAGGTAACAATGGTTCATATTGAGGTTACTTAAAACATTAAAAACTTTCTAATTGTTTTTTGTTTGTTTTTTCTTTACAGGAATTTCGGCAGAAAGTAATGCTAGGAACTCCTTTCCTAGTTATTTGGCTGGTTGGGTTTATAGCAGACCTAAATATTGATTCCTGGCTCATTAAAGGGCTAATGTATGGTGGCGTTTGGGCAACAGTACAGTTTCTTTCAAAGTAAGTGCAATTTTTACTATACCTTAACTATAAGTATAAGATTATAATTGGATCCTGCTATATAAAATTAATGTTTTGTATGTTCAGAAAATTGCCTTTCTGTGACATATTTGATCTTAATGTTAAAGAATTTTGGCATATTTATATGAAATATTTAAAATTTTAATAGTGTTGTCTAGCATTAATTATTAAGGCTATTAAACATTTCAATAAAAGTGGACTTGGCCGAAACTGGTTTGGCTCAGTGATAGAGCGTCGGTCTGTGGACTGAAGGGTTCCGGATTCGATTCCGGTCAAGGGCATATACGTTGGCTGCGGGCACACCCCCGGGTAGGGGATGTGCAGGAGGCAGCTTGTTGACGTTTCTGGCTCTCTAACTCCCTCCCTTCCTCTCTGTAAAAAAATCAATAAAATATATTTAAAAAAAAAAAAAAAGTGGACTTGAGTTTGTTGAACTCTAAATGTAAAATACATATTGCTTCTTTCTAGATAATTATAATAATGCTTGAACTTACCTTGCCAAAGGAATGATATTTTCTTTGGTCATAGGCAATATGCAAAAAAGATGTTTAATTTTAGTATTTAGTAGCAAGGTAAAGTCTAAGCATATGAAGCAAGCTCAGTTTTTTATTATTTTCTCTCTATTTTTCTTTAAACATTGTGATAATTTCTTTTTCTTCTATCCTTAGAGATTACCTTAAAATTGCCCATCTAGCAATCAATCACTAGTCTATGATCCAAAACTTCCCACCTTCCATTCATTTCTTTAGTATTTTGTTTTTCCCTGAATTTCAAAAAAGAGTTCTGCAAATAATTTACACAGAGATCAGAATGACTAGTAATATAATACACTAATGTGTTAACTCTCAGGAATAGGCTTATTTATAGGTAATTAATCACATTTAAGTGTTTCTTGGAGCTTTGGAGGGCCTTTATAATCAGGAATTGACCAGGATTTTCTATTTAGCCTACATGGATGATTGACCCTGCTTATGTTTGATGAAATTTATTAATACTTATTTTTCCTGAATTTTAAATGCTGTAAATAATGACCTTCAGTTTTACTGAATTAGTAGTTCATTCTGCTTGAAAAGATGTGGTGAAGACTTAACAGGAGTATATAGGTTAGGAGAAAAAACGATGAAATACAAAGAAAAACTTTAGGATTGCTTTGTACTTCTTTGTCAAATTATAACCCATCATTAGTGAATAATGCTAAATGATAAAGTTGAATTTTTTATTAAGAGTGTAGTAGGACACTGAAATATTAAAATTGAAAAGTAATATATAATTTTAAACTGTTAATGAATTAAAAGAAGTTTCACAACCTTACTGAGTCATGCAGATTGAAATAATTTATTATTGATTACTAGAGGCCCGGTGCACGAAATTCTGGCCTGCACCCTCTCCTATCTGAGACATCCCTCTCACAATCTAGGACTGCTGGCTTCCAACTGCTCGCCTGCCTGCCTTCCTGATTGCCCCTAACCACTTCTGCCTGCCAGCCTGATCACCCCCTAACCACTCCCATGCCAGCCTGATTGATGTCTAACTGCTCCCCTGCCAGCCTGTTTGTCCCCAACTTCCCTCCTCTGCTGGCCTGATCACCCCTTACTGCCCTCCCCTGCAAGGTTGATCGCTCCCAACTGCCCTCCCTTACAGGCCTGGTGCTTCCCAACTGCCCTCCCCTGCTGACCATGTGGTGGCCATCTTGTGTCCACATGGGGGAAGGATCTTTGACCACATGAGAGCAGCCATCTTGTGTGTTGGAGTGATGGTCAATCTGCATATTACTCTTTTATTGGATAGGATAGAGGCCTGGTGCATGGGTGGGGGTCAGCTGGTTTGCTCTGAAGGGTGTCCCGGATCATGGTGGGGGTTCTCCTGGGGCATGGACAACCTGGGCGAGGGGCCTGTGGTGGTTTGCAGGCCATCCACACCCTCTGGCGACCTAAGTGAAGGCTCTGGTATCTGGGGTTATTTATCTTTTATAATTGAAACTTTGTAGCCTGGAGCAGAGCCAAGCCTCCTGCTCACTTGGTGGTGGCAGCCATTTTTGTTGAAATTTATGTATCTTGTATAATTGAAACTTAGTAGCTTAGAGTGAAGGCCTGAGCTGGCCAGAGCTACAGAAGCTTGGCTTCCTCCATTGCCGAGGGCAACCCTAGCCTCCTGTTCTTCCAGCTCCGTGGCCGCAGCCATTTCTGTTGGAATTTATTTATCTTCTATAATTGAAACGTTGTAGTCTTGAGTGGATGCCTGGGCCCACCAGGGTGTGTGGAAAGCTTGACTTCCTCCATTGCCAGGGAAACCCAAGCCTTCCTCCCCTCCTGCTCTCTGTGGCCATAGCCATCTTGGTTGGGGTTAATTTGTATAGTTGCTCTGATTGGCTGGTGGGCGTGTCTGGTAGGTGTGGGTTGTGGCTGTAGTGGAGTGATGGTTAATTTACATATTACTTTTTTATTAGATAGGATTACTATGAAAACAGTCTTGGAATTTAAGTGTCCTGGACTTCTGGATTTTGGTTAACCTGAGTTTATTATGTGAAAAGTGTGTAATTTTCATTTAAATAAATACTCATTTTCATAAAGATAGAGCTCAAATTTTATAAAACTTATGTTTTACAGATCCTTTTTTGATCATTCAATGCATAGTGCATTGCCCCTTGGAATATATTTGGCAACCAAATTCTGGATGTATGTGACGTGGTTCTTCTGGTTTTGGAATGATATCCTTTGGTTATAAACTCCATATCTAAGAAATTTTTGTTTGTTATTTAAATAAGTGTTTAATAATAATTTAACATTAGGACTGAACTACTCATAATTAACAGTAAACTATTTCTAGAAAATTAAGTGTGAACAGTATTTCTAGAACAATAAGTATATAAATATTGTTTTCAAAATGTTACACATTACATATTACATAAATTGCTTTTGAAAATTGCTCTTAACATCAATAATAATAATAATAACAATAACTACCATTTATTGTATGTTTAAAGGGCATTTTCTTAAATACTTTGTATCATTTAATACACATCCTGTACATTAGTATTTTTATCTCTAATTTATAGATGAGAAAATTTAGGCTTAACTAGGTTAGGCTGTTGTCCTTGACCAAAGCCACACAGCTAGTCTCTGGTATAAAAACATGTACTAATGTGATTCTATAACACATATTCTAAACATTTCTTTTAAACTATGATTTTTATGTTTTAAAATCAAGCTATTTTCTCTAAATATTTTCTTAATTTCACAACTTACTTTTGCTATGGTAGCTAACAGTTAATTTTCTCTTTTGCTTCATGAAAAGCATGTAATGCTATATCTTCAAATATTTGCTAACTTCAGTAAATTGTTTCAGTGTAGTATATTTTAAAAAATAATATTTCAAAATGTAAATGTGTTTGCATGTGTGGGTATCAAAGAAGTAAGGTCAATGTTAATTTTTGCTATTTTTACATAGAAAAAGTTAACTCAGTAAGAGAGTTTGATGTAGTCCAATAAAAGCACATGTTTCATAAATGTTCATTAAGTCATTTTCAAAACATTACCACAAAGTATATAAGATTTTAAATGGGTGCAGTTTTTGGTGACTTGATTTTAATTAGTACCTGGTTTCACTTCACAGTCTTGCATGTTGTAATACTGTATTCTTTTTGTTAAATTGTCCTGTATTTTTGTTGAAAAACAAAAGATGCTTTTATTTTTGAGAGTAAGGCACAATTGTAACCATATTTGTAATGCTTATATTTTTATCATGTATATGATTACTTTCAGAAAGTATAGTACTTTTAAAATACTTCCTTGTGTAAGTATCCAGTGAAATTTTTCCATGTGGCAGTTTTCACTAGCTCATTTTGGGCTTGCATAATATTTTCACATAAAAATTGTCCTTCAAGAATTTATTATTAAACATTAGAATTGTTTTATTGGAACATTTTGTATGAGTAAAACAGACTTACTTGTTTTCATTACCTCATCTATTTTAAATTTATAAAAAAGCACTGACCTCTGAAGTGACTTTGTATTCCAGACATATTTTTTAACTTGATTTCCTAAATTGGACAGTAAATTTTATGTTCAAGAAAAAAGTTAGATTCCTATCTTAAAATAATTTGAGATTATTGCTAAACTCTTAATCTGTTGTGCATGTAAGTGAAGAAAAAACAGGAAAATTAGTAAATTACAAAATAATGAAAACTTTATGCCAGATTTTCTTACATAGTACAATTTTAATTTTATTTATTTGGATATAGTGTAAAAAACAGCTATTCAGATTCCCATGGCTGGAGAGTTGAGAATGTGAGAGGAAGGAAAGGCCAGAACATTCAAGCCTATTTAACTTGCCCTATTTGAATAATTCTGTATTTAAAATAGATTTGTACATAATTCATTTTTATATGCATGGAATAAATTGCACTTATTAATTTTTCAAATAAAAATTGTGGTATGAGAATACTAAATTTTACACTTACTGTAAAGTAGGGTTGATCATAGTATTGTTTCAGAGAATTCTAGAAAAGATGAATATAATACAGTGTAAGACATATCTGACATGTAAAAAGTTATATATGACTTTTTAAATCTAAGTTTGTGTCTCGGGCTTTAAATGGGCATTTACATATTTGAAAGTTTTTGTGTATATCTTACTCATGGAATATGGAATACAGTCACAAATTACTTTAAACAGATTTTAAAAAAACAAACAAATTTTATACTGTCTGTGTTGTAAAAGAACCATATCTCTAATTCCTATATGATTTTAGAGCTACATTTTTTGTTATTCAGTATTAAATTTCTGAGCCAGAGAGAGAAGCCCCAAAAACCTGTAGAAAGGAAATAGAAAAGAGCCCAGATGAATTTATAATGGACACACAAAGGATATTAGACAGAAAGGAGCCATGAGGCTCATGATACAGGATAGATAACACTTCAGCACTATACTTAGAGGCCATTTCAAAAGGCAAAGTCACCAATAAAAAGCACAACAGTGTGGAAGGTATGGCACTAAATAAACTATGTAAAGGACATTATTCATAGTATGAAGGTGAAACACGAAGGCAGAGTGTGACCTTGTTCAGCTCAGCTGAGAATGTGTGTGTAGGGTGACTCATACTGTTTGCCACTTTGTGCATATACATAAATGACTGCACAAACACCAGAATATGGATTTAATACTCGTGGTGTTTGTATAGTCATTTAATGCACAATAAATTTTTTTACCGAGTAGGCATGAGGATCAACTTTATGGTTTTCATAATATATCCAACTAAGTGTTTTTGTGAGGATAATGAATTTTATATTGATATAACCTATTTCTTTTAATAAATAAGTTCTTATTTTTTTAATATTCATTAAATATTTACCACCCCGTTTACATCTTATATTACTCAGTGCTTCTTGGTTTATAGCTTCCTGATATATTTTACTTGGTTCTCAGAACAATTTTTTAAGATTAGAAAAAGCAAAATGCACAAATTTTAATGCCGATTTCTAACTGATGGATAAACTGAGTTTCTGAGAAATTGTATGTCTTGCTCAGAGTCACATAAGTAGGTGATTATCAAGTCTGGTGTAGAATTAGTACTTTGACCTGATATAGAATAACTTTAAATTCATAAACCTTCCTTTAAAGCAATTTGGCAAACAGTACAAAGAGCTTTAAAATCCTTTGATCTCTCGAAACCGTTTTGGCTCAATGGATAGAGTGTCGGCTTGGGTACTGAAAGGTCCCGGGTTCGATTCCGGTCAGGGGCATGTACATTGGTTGCAGGCACATCCCCAGTAGGGGGCGTGCAGGAGGCAGCTGGTCGATGTTTCTCTCTCATCGACGTTTCTAGCTCTCTATCTCTCTCCCTTCCTCTCTGTAAAAATCAATAAAATATATTAAAAAGAAGAGTCCAGAGACGAAACATAATTTAAAATAAATAAATAAATAAATAAATAAAAATAAAATCCTTTGATCTCTTAATCACTTATTCATAATTAAGTAATCAGGGTTAAGATCAAAGATTTATTTACTAGGATGTTTATCATAGTACTATTATAATAGAGAAAACCTAAATATCCAACCTTAATATAAGGATAGTTTTATCAGTTACACTGGATATGGAATGAGAAAATAGCTATTAAAATGCTTTTATAGACTTGATATGGGCTGATACTTCGGATATAATAAAATAAAAATGTCATAAATTATGTTTACAGAATGATTCTAATTTTAAAATGCACAAAGGATATGAACTGAAAGTGACTACATATAATTTTAGCAATGATTATCTCTGCATGTTAGATTCATGCGTGATTTTATTTTGTTTCTTGTCCTTTTATTTATTTGAAAATTTTATTGACTATGCTTCTTTTATAATAATCAACTCTGAAATTCACTGTCATACCCAGTACAGTCAACTGTGGTTGCCACTACTTCTTATTTATTTATTTTTATTTCAGAGAGGAAGGAAAGGGAGAGATAGAAACATCAATAATGAGAGAGAATCATTCATCGTCTGCCTCCTGCATGCCCCCTACTAGGGATCCAGCTCGAAACCCTGGCATATACCCTGATAAGGAATCAATGAACCATGGCCTCCTGGTTTATAGGGTGATGCTCAACCACTGAGCCACCAAGGCTGGGCAGCAATTTTGAAATATTGAGTGTAGGTTATTAGAAATTCTTTGTATTTAAAAATAAATGATTATCAATTAGGTTTTAAGGTCAACTAAGTTTTTAAACTAAAGATAGATGTGAAGAACTTTAGAGCCTGGAATGATTATATATATAAAAATGAAGAGAGTGCAAAAATATCATTTTCACCATTCTCTTATGTATTTTCCTCTTAAATATTTTTTCTACTTCTTCAGTTTTTTTGTATATCTTTCCTGGTTTCTTTCTAATATCTTCTAAGTTTGTTAGTACCTTTCTTTAGGTATCCAATCACCACCAACAATATTGTTATAAATATTCTTGAATATTTTTTGTGCACAAGAGCAAAAGTTTCTCTGAAGTTATTAAAGATAGTCTTTTATTTTACATTTTGAAACTATTATAAGTAAAAGTACTGTCTCTGAAAAATGCCAGGATTCAGCATTCTTTGCACATGCATTTACCCAGCTTCATTTTTAAGAGATTTTTAGGTGTTGGAACAGCTGAAAATTTGACTTTGTATATACTCTCCTCTGTATCAGTACATTTTCTTTTTCATTTTTAATTCTGTTTTTATTGATTTCAGAGAGGAAGGGAGAGGGAGAGATAGAAATATCAACAATGAGGGAATCATTGATCCGCTGCCTCCTGCACGCACTCTCCCCATCCCCCGCACTGAGAATCAAGCCTGCAATATGGGCATGTGTCCTGACTGGGAATCAAACCACTACCTCCTGGTTCATGGCTTGGCACTCAACCACTGAGCCACACCAGCTGGGCTGTATCAGTGCATTTTCTGAAATAAAGATAGTAAAAGTTGGGAGAAATAGGAGACTGGAGAAAGAGAAATCATATCCATATATCTATATATCTATCTTTATATACATAAATATGACAGGTGATATTAATGACTCTTCTTCCTTTTTTTCTCATATACTACTATATTTTATGAGGTTATTTAGTGTTTGGGTATTTACCAAACAAATATAGGATTATTTTATTCAAAAAGCTGTTCTTTTTTCTGTGCTTCATAAGAAATGTAAACAGTGTGTGTGTGTGTGTGTGTGTGTATAATCATGTCCAAAAGTCTTACAAAATTGTTGTATGATACTTTCTTACATAAAATATGGAAAATGGAATCTTAGTATTCCAGATTTTTGTGTTTCAGAATTGCTCAAAAAACATTGCCTTATTTTTCCTAATGCATTTTAAATGCCTAGTACATTTTTATTAGATAGAAAAATATGACCATAGAAACTATTTCTGTTTTAAGCAGCTTTATAAATATCTTTTCTAAAATTAAGGTTAGCTTCAGTGTTTTCAAAAAGGGTAAAGGAGAGAATTTGAAAGCAATCTTTTAAATATATGAGTGATATCTCAAGAGTTTGGTAGCTATATAAAGATTCTAATCTATCTCTATATGAATATAGATATATAGATATATACACTAGTGGCCCAATGCACAAAATTCATGCATGGCGGTGGGGGTTGTCCCTCAGCTGGGCCTGCACCCTCTCCAATCTAGGATCCCTTGGGGGATGTCTGGCTGCCAGAGGATGGGGCCTAAACCAGCACCCAGACATCTCTCTTGCAATCTCGGTCGACTGGCTCCTAACCACTCTCCTGCCTGCCTGATCACCCCTAACCACTCTGCCTGCCTGCCTGATCGCCCCCAACTGCCCCCCACTGCCAGTCTGCTCACCCCCAACTGGCCCCTACCACTGGCCTGATCACCCCCAACTTCTCCCCTCCTGGCCTGATTGCACCTAACTGCCTCTGCCTTGGCCCCGCCACCATGGTTTTGTCTAGAAGGACGTCAGGGAGGGCTCCTGGAAGGTCTCCATGTCTACTTAACATATTACCCTTTTATTAGTATAGATATATATAAAAGCCTAAGTGACTATTCAGCTGTTCGACCAGTAGGTGTCATGTGCAGTGACCACCAGGGGGCAGATGCTCCGACCTGTATGTTAAGTGGCTGCTGGAGCCCTGTCAGCCCTGAATCTGGTTTCCCCACACCCCGGACTCAGAGAGGAAGGAGGAGGAAGCCTGATTCCTCTCAGAATCGGCCATGGGTTAGCTTGCCTCTGGGGCCCTGTCGACCCTGAATCTGGTTTACCTGCACCAGTTTCCCTTTCATTGTGCATGAATCCATGCACCAGGCCACTAGTATGATAATAACTTTGAACATGAGAAGTCCCTTCATTTTTGTCAAAAGAAATAATCATTTAAAAATGAACTAGTCAATGAAGTTTTAGTGTACTTGATGAATTTTAAAAAGTAGATAAGCCTACATGATTTAATATTTATAAAGAATTCACATTTTTGCCTTAGCTGGTTTGGCTCAGTGGATAGAGCATTGGCTTGTGGACTGAAGGGTCCTGGGTTTGATTCTGGTCAAGGACATATGCCCAGGTTGTGGGCTCTATCCCCAGTAGGAGGTGTACAAGAGACAGCCAATCAGTGATTCTCTTGATCAGTGATTCTCTCTCATCATTGATGTTTCTATCTTTCCCCTCTCCCTTCCTCTCTGAAATCAATAAAATTATATTTAAAAAAACCCGAATTCATATTTTACTTTTTACATTTAGTTATGGACATATGGAAAATATCTCATTTGATGTTTACAAAATAGATAAACCAGCTTGGATAGTAGATGTAAATAATCTATTTCATGTAATAAATAAATCGTTTGTATTTTTTGATTGGTAGGTGGGCTTTTTTTTTGTGATAAATTTTATGGATTATAAATTTACCTATAAGAGTAACGCATTGGCTCTTTAGATTCCTTAACTTTAAGTACATCTCAACTTTTTATTTATCCATCTTCCATTCCTTGCCAATAGTGTTGCACTTTTCTACAATTTTGGGAAGTCTTGGAAATCTGATCCAGGGATAATAAAAGCTACAGAAGAGCAAAAGAAAAAGGTAGCAAGAAACAATCTAACTAGTCACACGAGTTTCACTGCCAAATTACCAGTAGTTATGGTAGATATTAGAGTACAAAGGAAGAAGCTATTGTTTAGAATTTTCAAACCAAAGAAGTTTCAAAACAGATGTATAGTTGGTGCTCTTGTGATGCCTGTCCTTACACTTCCATAACAATTGATACTTTCATGCTTTGCTTATTCATAAGACTATTGGGATTGCTTTGAGATGTGGATACAGTATTTTAAACATCTCTGTAAACCGTCCACAAATAATATGCCTTCAGTAGATGTTTGTTGAAAGACTTCGTAAATTGAAAGGCCAATAAATTGGTTGATATTGCAGATATGTCATCACAATAACCGAAATATTTGTATGTATAATCCTGGGCACCCCTCACCTGTAACACAGGTACTTAGGAAGCCAATTTTATTACTTTAAGCACTAGTTATGGACATATGGAAAATACCTATTTTAACCAGTTAAAAAAACAAACAAACAAAAAAAACGAAACAAATTCTGATGAATTATGTCTGCCAACAGTAGACTAAGACACTGGCAGGTTCTTATGGCCCAATCCCCCCTTTTCTAGGAGATTTCTACTGTTATGTTATAGTATTCTTCAGACATTACTGCTAATAATTGGTTTGAAAGATTTCCTTAGTCATAATCCAGTTCTGAAGATTCAGGACCAACTGTTAGGGTAGGTAACTTAGTTTTATTCTCAGAGGAATGTTCCCATAACTTAGTTTAGGATCGCCTTTTCATATATCCAAGGAACAGAACTCCTATATTCATACTGTGGTGAAATAGCATAAGTAAATGAATGGAAAATTTTATTTGAGCTGAAAACATTGGTTACTTGAAGATGAACATCATGTTGATAGATTGTTATTGATGGCACAGTAGTTGGTGAACATTGTTCAGTTTTGAGTAAAATATATATTTTTAATTTACAGACAATAGTTGAACTTGCAGAGACAGGAAGTCTGGACCTCAGTATATTCTGCAGTACCTGTTTGGTAGTATTTTTTTTTTTTCTTCATTCTTCCATCTATCCTCTTCTCCTAG
Source organism: Pipistrellus kuhlii (assembly GCF_014108245.1). Taxonomy (NCBI): domain Eukaryota; kingdom Metazoa; phylum Chordata; class Mammalia; order Chiroptera; family Vespertilionidae; genus Pipistrellus; species Pipistrellus kuhlii. Next base: position 64,213,312 of record NW_023425529.1, read on the forward strand.
CAGTGGCATAGCATAGAGGGTGTGGGAAACAAAGAGAAGATGTTCTTTGCTGAGCACATTTCGTGCCCTCCAAAAAAGTGATACAAGAGGAAAGATGGTAACACGATGTCTCCTTCCCAGTGTGCTTATTCTCCCTGATAGAACTTGACTGTAGATCTGTTCAGAGATGTCATTCATTGATATTCATTCTTACTCTCTTCTTCTCTCTTAAAATGCAATTCAACAAATAAAAAACTAAGTAATAATGTCTTTAAGATCAAAGATTTAGTATGATCCCTAACACTGTATATTTTTAAATACATCAGTCTGTCCATATTAGAATGTTATGCAAGTTTGAGCACTATTTTATCGATATTAAAAATTGTTATCTTCAACCAGGTCATAGATAAAGATATGTATGAAATTAGATAGCATTACCAATAGCTATGGTAATATTGACATTATTTTATTATAGACATCAAATTTCTAAAGAATAACTTTTCAGTTTTTATTATTTTCTGCTTTAATTTTTATAATTCTTGTGAAAAGTGTGTAAATTGCTACAGTGGTTACCATGTTTTTCTACATGGAAATTGAAATACCTTCAAATTGTACCTGAAACTAAATGCTCTTTTATATCTTTGCAATTGAACTGATGTCTTAACATTTGAATAATAAAATAGAATAGGATTATGGAATGAGTTTTTAAAACTGAGCTCTGATGCTACAGATTCCTTAAGTGGCTTCACTTAATATTTATTGACCAAACAGTCATGGTTTTGAGTATTCAAAATATATACTAGCAACTTTAGGCTGCTACTTTCAAGCATTCTTTAAAAAATAGTTTTTGTTTCTATGCTTACAATGGATTATTTACGTTTGGCATTTTTAACCTATAGAATGTTTTTATAGTCTGTTCTGTGGAAATTATTCTGTCCTATAAAGTTAAGAATGCATTGCTATATGGCAAACACATTCTTTATAGAGTTACTCAGTACAGTTTTATTGTTAGACAAATATTTAATAACAAGAACAAAACTATTTTTGCCATCATAGTGTAAATGTTTTATAATATATTTTTATAAGCCATATACTCCTGGGTAGGTAATTTGGTTTTGTAAAGTAAGAACATACATGTTATGAAATGATTCAAATTCAACAGAGTATTTGTCATTATATGGGTATCTTTTACTTTAATAAATAGGCAAGTCTCTAAGGAGACACAACTAGATCACAATTTTCTAAAAAAACAATTACTTTGTAAGGGAAATGAAGAGACTACTATATTCAGGGCCTCCGTCAGTCTAGTTAAGAATTCATTGACAAGTGAATTCCCAGAGGGAAAATGTAGCTGAGGGTTCAAGGAGAGAGTAAATTTACTTAATATATCCTGCTTCTTTCTCCTAAATAGATGTAGCCACATTATCTGTGGTAAAGACTAACTTACCCTTTTCTTTGATCCACAGATCATATTAGTACATGTAAGAACTGCAGAGTCCATTTAGGTTTTCTTCTTAGGACCTTAGAATTGTGTATAACCTCATGCATATTATTGGGGAAATGGCAGTGCTTTTGTTAAAATACCAATGAAGGATATTATAAATTTTGTTTCTGACATAGTTTAATCACTTTAGCTTTTTGCTTTATACCCAGAACTGGGACTACCAGTCCCTTCGAAGATTACTACTGAGTTCTTGTATTCACTTAGCTGATTTAGACTAATCTAGAGTAAAATATTTCACAATAGTTAAAACATTAAAACATAAACATGAACTCTTTATTGCCTGTCAGAAGCTGAATAATGTATTTATATTTTGTTTTGCAAGAAATAGGGACTACCTAAACTTCCTAAGCATATTGTACTTTCTTAGATATAGCCATGCATTGCAGAGTATGTCTATACCTGAAACTGAGATCGCAGGAGGCACTAAAAGAGAAATACATGTTACACTTACATTTTTTGTTAGAATATGGGAAGATTCATATTAAATGATTTTGAATTCTAAAAGCTTTTATTCACTTCTAATTTGACCTTCCTTTTACTAAAGAACAATTTCATTTTATTAAAGAACAACTAATATCATGACCATTAATTACAATAAATTTTCATTTAGAAGCCTGGAAAGTAGAGTTTTTATTATTCAGAAATTTGAGGGATATGAATTAAAATAGTACCATTCATCCAAACAGAAGATTGGAAATTCTACTTCATTCTTAAGAGTTTATATTCTAGAGTAGCCTTATCCTTTTAACTTTGTTGTTGCAGTTGAAATTGTTTTGTTTTATGATACCCTTGGAAACCTTGGTATAATTCTTTTCCAAAAATATAGTTGTTTTTTCCCATAATTATACTTTGAGAAAATAAATGTTCTGCTCTCCTCTCCAAGATTTAGTGCCTTTTATAATCTTTTAACATGCCTATTAACAGATACGGAAACCAGTGAGGTCCAAACATTGTGGTGTGTGCAACCGCTGTATAGCAAAATTTGATCATCATTGCCCATGGGTGGGTAACTGTGTAGGTAAGTTTTATTAGAAATTTCTAAATATATTGTTTATTTAAGTTTACGTAATTAATAAAATATAATATTAAAGCTGATAGTAGAAAGTTCATTCCTGTACCTTACTGCACTCACTCCCCCTAACGCCCTAATTAAGCAGCTCAGTTGAGAGGATGTGCTTAAAATCAGTGTCTAGAAAAGATTGATAGCATTTCTCTATCAATTTTTTCTGATGCCTACTCTTTCCTATTTTCTCCATTGGATAATAGTGAATTTGAAAAGGAGGCAGATGGTATTTTTTTTAAAATATATTTTTTATTGATTTTTTACAGAGAGGAAGGGAGAGAGATAGTTAGAAACATCGATGAGAGAGATACATCTATCAGCTGCCTCCTGCACACCCCACACTGGGTATTTGCCTGCAACTAAGGTACATACCCTTGACCAGAATCGAACCTGGTACCTTTCAGTCTGCAGGCCGACGCCCTGTCCACTGAGCCAAACCAATTTTGACCAGATAGTATTTTTGTTGTTGTTGTTAAACTAGAGAAAGTAAGTCAATAGAAATATTTGAAAGGATATGATGCACAGAGGAAAAAAGGAATGACTGATAAGAACTCCACATAATTCAGTGTTCAAGAATGATGGATTCTGAGGAGATGAGCTGAGTGATTTGAGAGATGGCCCTGGGATTTCTTGAGGTGACAGCAGGGAAACATTACAAAGACTGTGTAACTAACTGTTGGGGAAAAACCTTTGAAAAGTTGGATTATGAAGTTTACAAAAGTAAAGCTAAAATAGGGATATTTTAACATCACAAAGCAAAGAGGAGCATTAAAGCTCAGAATTGTGACTTGATTTTTTGAGACTCTTTTGCCTTCAAAATGAGTATCATTGCAGTCATCACATTTTTGTATGTTGTTATAATAGGCATTCTTATATTAAGACTTTAGTGAAATCATTAATTTTCTTGAAGGACATTTTCTAAAATAATTAATGTGTGTAATTATTGTCTCAGTTGTATCACACCTTTCATGGTATTCCTTCCCTCCTAATTCTTCCCACCCCTGCCGTGTTGCCAGTTGTTGTTCTTAGCTGAAAAAAAATTGCTTTTTTGTTGTTTCTAGGTGCAGGCAACCATAGATACTTTATGGGCTACCTGTTCTTCTTACTTTTTATGATCTGCTGGATGATTTATGGTTGTATTTCTTGTGAGTACACTAGGTTTTTTTTCTCTCTTAAAAACAAAAGTGTTTGCATACTCATGCTTACCATGTTAACAACAATATGAAAATGACGAAAGTCTTTTAACTAAAAATTTTGGTTTGGGGCATCTCACTGTAATGAAGCATAAAGAAAAAACAGATAATAGAATTATCAATCACGTTTAACTTATAGTATAAGCAACAGAATGATCAATTAACTATTGTTTAATATGTGTGTCCCTGAAAAATGTGTTGGCTTACTAGGCTTTGAAAGCTTCTGGGTTAAATGTATAGTACTTTTTTACATCATGTGCTTGCTTCACTCTAGCAGTTTATAGATTTTGTGATTTTGCTAGTTGCTTTTTCTTACCAAACAGTTGGTAAAAGATAGTTGAAGTTAAATTTGCAGAGAACTTGAAATATTTTGAGAAGTGAGGTAATTATTACCTACTAGAGAATATTAAAAGATATTAGAAATTACTCTTTTAAGAATAAGTTGTCATTCACTTGATCATATAAGTTTAGTATTTTAGAAGAATTTTTGGGGTTTTATTGCATTGAAAACATAAATTGACAAGAGTTTAAATGAATATATTAGTTACTATGCAGGTCTTGGTGGTACTTAGCATAAAAATGTTTTAGATTCCAGCTTAAAAATAAATCTTGGAAGGATGGTTCTCCTACACACACAGATATTAAGAGTAATCTCTTATTGCCCTAATAAAAAAGAATCTTATGTCCTCAAATATGTGTGTATAGTATCCATCAAATAACATCTGAATATTGTTACAACACAGTGGTGTGTTTGTTTGTTTTTTTAAAGATTGGCTGCTTTGCTTTCCATTTCTAATGTGATTTTTGTTTTTTGTTTTTATTTTACTTTTTATTTCTTTTTTCCATCGCCATTTATCCCATGTCCTTTCCACCTCCACCCTCCCTTCTCACCTCCACCTGCAGTCACCACCACAGTGTTAACTATTTGTTCCTGTTTTGTCTTTTTTTTTTTTTTCCCCCCTCAATCTCTACACCTCCCAACCCTTGCCCTAAACCCCAAAACGCGCACACACATTTTTCACTAATGTATAATGGGATCATCTAAGACTATAAAAAATGTGCATTGAAAGTCACTAATTAAAGCTAGACTCTTAGATCATGCTTTTTGTTTTGGGTTTCTTTTTAGGGGGGCAGCCCTTTTTTATTTTAAGCCTCATGCAAGGTTATGTTTATTGTGTTGGCTTCACCTTTTTTAGAGAGAGAAATCAGTTATCTTCTGTATGCACCCCATCTGGGGACCGAACCCACAACTTTGGCATGTAACCTGACTGAGAATCAGACCTGCAACCTTTTTGCTGTATGGGACATTGCTCCAACCAACTGAGCCACCTGGCCAGGGCTTGGGTCATGTTTTTTAAGCGGTGCCTACCACAAATGTCTGCACAGGTGCTTGGGTGATTATTGAGTAAATGTGAGTGCTTTTCTGATTTTAGACTGGGGACTCCACTGTGAGACTACTTACACCAAGGATGGATTTTGGACATATATTACCCAAATTGCCACATGTTCGCCTTGGATGTTTTGGATGTTTCTGAACAGTGTATTTCATTTCATGTGGGTGGCGGTGTTACTCATGTGTCAGATGTACCAGGTACGTGCAAGTGCATTATTTGCTCTTTAGTGTACTGATTCAAAACTTAAGATTCACTTCTTGCTTAAAAGACAATAGTGTATTCTCTTTCCACTCACTCTTACATTTCAAAGAATACAATTTTAATTTACTTTTTCTTTGTACGTTTCTCCTCCTCTTCTCCCTCTTCTTTTTTTTAATGAACTTTTGACTTTGAATACTACTCTTGACAGAACTTTTTATTTCTGTTTTTCCTGATTCAAATACATCTAATTGGATATAATTGTAAGCTTATATTGATGATGCGATCAAATTTGTGTGCATTTTAATAATAATGTTTTATTACCAACAGATATCAACATTTGTCTTTTATTAAATTAAGTAATTTTTTAAAAGCTTATTCTTAAAGGGGTGATTGAGGTGTTCTGTGTACATAGTGTCCATCTCTCCATGCGCACAATGCCAAGTAACCTGTTTTTAAACATACTCCCCATTTTATGAGCTCTTTTTCATGGAATCAAAATGATATTTTGTGAACTAGTTTGATATTCTCCTAATTGAAAACCAAAAGCAGACTTCATCATTTTTCTCTCCATCCTGACCTTGAGAGTTCATTAATTTATTTACATTAAATACTCAGAGAATTAATGGCTTTCTTTCCTTCTCTCTTAGATATCATGTTTAGGTATTACTACAAATGAAAGAATGAATGCCAGAAGATACAAGCACTTTAAAGTCACAACAACATCTATTGAAAGCCCATTCAAGTATGTACATGTTTATAAATTTAATATTTTTCCTTATCACATAAATTTCCTAACTAAACCAAACTCAGCAATTATCTAGTGAATACATCAAAGAGAAGTGTTTTCTTTATTTATGACAACAGGATATTCAATATGAAATGTTTCTTTTACTTAGAAATATGTAAAATAGTTTATTAATCCTACTAAATTTTAGATTCAGCCACACATATCATTAGTTTATCATAACTTTAGATTTTTATCACATTAACTGTTTTAAATATGTGGTATTCTTTTTTTTTTTCCTTAATTGCACAATTCAAACTTTATTGACCTATTAACATAAGTATTTGATTTTTAATCTTTCCATCAATTTATAAATTTTCATTAGAAAATGAATGTACCCAGAGAAATGAAATAAGATTTAAAAAACACAATCAATTAAAGTTTATTTTTAGGGAAATTTCCCATGCTTTAAGTTAACTTTTCAGTACAAATTATGTATTTTATTTACCCTCTGATTGAGACAAAAATTCCCACATGTCTTATCTTTTTAAATTGAGGTATAATCTGCATGTAACATTATAGTAGTTTTAGGGGTACAACATAATTTGATATTTGTATACATTGAAAAATAATCATAGGAGTCTAGTTAATATCTGTCACTATACATGGTTAAATTTTTTTTTTTTAATGAGAACTTTTAAGATCTACTCTCTTAGCAACTTTCAAATATGCAATACAATATTATTAACTACTAGAGGCCAGGTGCACAAAATTCATGCATGGGTAGGGTCCCTGGCCTGGCTGGTGATCAGGGCTGATCAGGTTTTTCACCTCCCCACCTCCTCCTTCCCTCGCTCCCTCAGTGCCCTGAGGCTGCTGCTGGTCGCCTGCCATTTTTGTGCCGCCCCCTGGTGATCAGCACACATCATAGTGAGCAATAGAATTCCCAGTCTCCCAGTCAAACTCCGGAGGGGACAATTTTCATATTAGCTTTTTATTATATAGGATAGTCACCATGTTGTACAGTATACCAGGACTTATTTCTTTTATAACTAAGTTTCTACCTTTTGAGGAATCCTCTTCACACATTTCAACCATCTTACCACCCTTTACTGTGGCAATCACCAACTGTTCTCTTTTTATGAGCTTGGGTTTTGTTTGTTTACTCATTTGTTGTTTGGATTCCACATATACCGTATTTTCCGGCGTATAAGACGACCTTTGAAAAGAAAAAAAGTCAACCTAAAATCAGGGGCAAAAGACCAAAATTGCACAAAAATTACCTGCAGATCTTGATGGCAAAGTCTTTTCTTTGAAGTGGGGGGTAGTCTTATACAGCGAATATAGGCCTAAACCTATGTTTTAACTGTAAAATTAGGGGGTCGTCTTATACGCTGGAAAATATGGGTAAGTGATAGCATATGGTGTTTTTCTCTGTATACACCACTTTTTTTATTCACTCATCCATCAGTGGACACCTAAGTTGTTTCCACATCTTAGCTATTGTAAATAATGCTGCAATAAACATGGAGGTGCATTGATCTTTTCAAGTTAATGTTTTTGTTTTCTTTGGCTAAATATCCAGAAGTAGAATTGCTTGGTCATATTGTAGTTCTATCTTTAAATTTTTGAGGAAACTATACTATTTTTCATAGTGGTTGCACTAATTTATAATCTCACCACTTCCTCACCAGCACTTGTTAGTCTTTTTTTTTTTTTTTATACTAGTCATTCTAAAAGGTGTGAAGTTGATCTTATTTGTGCATTTCTCTGATAAGTAGTGATGTTGAACATCTTTTCATGTCATGTACCTTTTCACCATTTGTGTGTCTTCTTTGGAAAAACATCTATTCAGATATTCTGCCCATTTTTTAATCAGATTGTTTGATTTTTTGCTATTGAGTTGTAAGATTTTGTTATATATTTTGGATAGTAATCCCTTAGCAGATCTATGATTTGTAAATATTTTCTATTCAGTAGGTTGCCTTTCCATTTTATTGATGGTTTTCTTTGATGTGCAGAAGCATTTTAGTTTGATGTAGTCCCACTTGTTTATTTTTGCTTTTGCATTTGGTGTCAGATTCAAAAATTGATCACCTAGACTAGGGGTGTCGAATTCAATCAGAGAAGGGGCCAAAATCTAAAATCCAGCCTAAATGACTGGCCGAATGGTTTACTGAACAGTCATAAACTGTCATTGTGATGGAAACGTAGCGGAGTGCAGTGATGACAGCGCGGTGCGGGCCACATTGCAAGGCCTGGCAGGACGGATTTGGCCCTCGGGCCTTGTGTTTGACACATGTGACCTAGACTGATGACAAGGAGCTCACTGCCTGTTTGCTTCTAGGATTTTTATGGTTTTAGGTCTTACATTTTAAAATTTATTTTAAGTTAATTTCCATGTTAATAGTATAAGATGGTCCAGACTATTATTTCCATGTGCTATCCAGTTTTTCCAACCCCACTTATTGAAAGTGTCTATCCTGTTCCTTATATATACATTTTAAAAATGAATTTAGTTTGATGCAAAGAAATAGTAGTTTCTTAATAAAATGAAATATTTAAAACTTGGAGTTTTATTCAAGCTACTTGCCTACCACCTGGAAACTTTTGCAGTGCTATTAACTATTATAGGCTTCTGGGAAGCAAACAAGCCCATAACTAAGGACAAAAAAAAAAAAGAGGTAATTAGGTAGTTTTCAGAATTCTCATTTAGGCACAATCATATATAATAAAAGGCTAATATGCAAATAGACTGAATGGCAGAACAACTGGTTGCTATGACATGCCTGACCACCAGGGGCACATGCAGAACATGGTGGGCATCAGCAGAATGGTGAAAAAGGTGAGCGGGGGCACCAGACCAAGGCAGGGCATCTGTCGCTGTCTTAGGGTGAGCCTCTGGTGGTTACTGAAAATTCTTTGCTCCCACATGCTGTGGTCCAGCCCGCTGCTCAGACCTGCTGCTGGTGCTGGCCCCGCTCACACCTGCTCTTGGGGCCATCATCAGGTGCAAGTGGCGGCTGCTGGCCCCAATTGCTCCTCAGGGTTTCTCCACCTCTCTCTGCTCCTGAGGGGCTATCGGGGCCAGCAGCCACAACTCGTGCCTGCTGCCAGCAATGGCCCTGCTCGCACCCACAGCCGGCGCCAGAGCTGCCGCTCGCACCTGCTGCTGGCACCTGGCATGCCGGTCCTGATCATTCGGTGCCATCAGTGGGTGTGAGTGGAGGCTTCTGATTCCAATTACCCCTGAGGGCTTTTCCACCTTCCCCTGCTCCTGAGGAGCGATTGGGGCCAACAGTCACCACTCTCACCCACTGACAGCGCCAGCCCTGCTTGCACCTGCTGCTGGGGTTGGCCCCAATCGCTCTGCGCCGTCAGCGGGACAAGCAGGGCCAGTGCCATCAGTGCATGGGAGTGATGGCAGGAGCGGGGCTACCGGCAGATGGTACTGGGGGCCGTGGTGGGAGGGACTGGGTGGGTGCATGGAGGATGGGCCAAGACCTGCCCCTGTGCCCACCACAGTCTAGCAGCCCACAATTCCTTTCAAGTTGCATGAATTTGTGCACTGAGCCCCTAGTAGTTATATAAGAGGGAAGCAGACTGCTTTTCCAAAGGTGTCAAAGTTCTAAAATTCCCTGAACTTACCCAGACCCTTTTTTAAATTGTTATATTATGTACACTACCAAATTTATGCTACTTTTATTTATTTTGTCTTTTACTTTCTCAATTTTGGATGTAGTTTGTCTTCTTGCCAAAAAAACACCAATCAAGGAAAGGTTTTATAAAAATTACATGACAAGAATGAAATGCAAATTTGAATAACTTTAAAATGTAAGTGGGTAACCCATTAAATTAGCACATAAGAGAAAAGAAAAACCAGGTTGGCCAAGCTGTGAGGAAACATGAATGTACATATATTTTATTGAGCAATATCGAAAAAACAGGTTCTTTCTGGCAAGTAACCTGAGTTTTTAAATTTAGAAAAGTAATATTTACCACCAAAATTATATTAAACTCATATATTAAATCGTTATACTAATACTCATTCTTTTTTGTGTTTTTTTTTAGCCATGGATGTGTAAGGAATATTATAGACTTCTTTGAATTTCGATGCTGTGGCCTCTTTCGTCCTGTTATCGTGGACTGGACAAGGCAGTATACAATAGAATATGACCAAATATCAGGATCTGGGTACCAGCTCGTGTAGCCGCGTCTTTATCTTATGAAGCATATTGCTAAGTGGTGCCTGAAAATGTGTCTGTCCGTCTCTCTCACACTCGAATCCACATCCTTTGAACAAGAGCATGTTGTATATGGGGCTAACAGTGAATTTTACAGTCTTTTTTCCCCAACACTTTTATTAACAAAGGTAAATATGGACAGAACACACTGCCACTTCTGGGAAGAGTAAAGGTCTTAAAATGAATTTAATGTGGGAATCACAACATACTCAACTTTTTGTTTTGTTCTCATAACACTTTTCACACAAAAAAAGAGTGAACTTATTCTGTTGACAGATATTATACTAATCAGAAATGTTTGAGTCTTGCTAAAACTAAATTTATGGTATACAGCTAAATTTTATGGTACAATCTACTAAAAGTATTGCAGTTAGTCTTGAATTGATTCAAACTAATGTTATGTACGTTTTAGAATGTACATGTTTATACTGTGATGAAAATCATGTGGTTTTATTAGGGATCCTCTCTAATGTGTCTTCAAAGGCACAAGAAAATAATGTTCACAAAAAAAAAAAAAGTGCTAATAATATTATATTGCTATCAGCTCTTACAGTGCCGATATATTTCTGGTTTAGTAAGTAATTTGTAGTAACCTTGCTGTGAGGTTTTATGGTCTGATAACAAAACACTTGCATGAGTATAGTAAGTCATGCCATTCTGTTCAAGCTTAAAAGCCCTACTAAGTGCATGATACACCTCATAGAATGTATTATAGCACCTACTATCCAGTAAAGCATAAATTAGAATTTAATTTGATGTGCACACAATCTACTTTTTAAGAGTTAAGGTATTTTCAAGAAAATGCAGAATAAGTTAATGCTAAATTCTCACTAATAGATAAGTGAATTTACTTTTAAAATTCTGAGCTGCAAAATAAAGACAAAATGGAGTTTAGCTAAAGATGGAGCATGATCTCTGTACATAGCACATCTGATTAAAAGAAAAGCTAATGAATGTTATGGTTTTAAAAATATGACCTATCAGAAAGAATTTAATCCCCAAGTTTATTTGAGTTTTTTCAGTAATTGAATGTTTTGAAATTTGTTAATGTTATCTGGATTTCAAAAAAGATTTTCTTATATTGTTAAACGTGATGCACTGATCAATTTTTGTTGCAGCATTTTCATACTCACAATGAACTATCAGTCACTGCTTCCATAAATATTGTTTACAGAGTGAGACTTGCTGTAGTCCTCTTAAGTGCTGTAGCAAACTGTGGTTCGAGCAACCTGTGGGAAACCTGTGAGAGGGAATGGGCTGGGGGAGGGTGGGAAAAGGGTGGTCAGACTAATGACAGACCCTAGGCCAGTGTAAAGATTGTGTATCTGTATATAAATAATTTATCAAATAGTTTTCTCTTTGTGTCTGTGTATGTGTTAGTTGTTTAAAGCTGCTCATTTCGTTTTACCCAACCAAAAGAAAAGAAAGATAACTAATGAGCTTCTAGTGATGTTTCATATTGCTGTTAATAGGCATTATACCTTGCAAGTTCACTGCATGTCTGATGCTTGGTAAAATTAGTATTCCCTGTAAAATGCAGATTACAGGTATTAAAGCAATCTAGTGGTATACCCGCCGCCCCTTGCCTTAGTAAGAGGAGCAGTGAAAATGTACATAGTTGATGTTCAGTATTTCCAAATACTGTTTTTATATAGTCCCTTTGACCATAAGTCACACACCAGAAAGATTACACTTAGTGTTTGTGAGTGTTTTAAGATTAGAAAATTGGCATACGTACTTTCTTTTGAAAAGGGAAGAGATGGTTGTGGGGTGGCAATAGCATTGTGCCATTTTTGTCAGAGTGTAAAAAACTGGTCAATTAACAAGTGTCTGCTAGTTTTGACTACTATTAAAATAATTGGGGCAAATTTTAGATAATTTTTTTATTTCACAATTATTTATAAAAGCCTAGAATTTGTTTTAATTTTTTGTATTTTGAGCCACTTCACATGAAGACTCGGTTACAGTTTTTATTGAATACATTTTTATTAACAGTCAAATACTATGGTGATTTTCTAATTTGGATAAGAGTGTTGCTACCACTTTTTTTCTTTGTGGTACAATATTCTTTTCAGTGCAAGAGATGTCTTTCAGTTAAATAGAAAAACCCTCTAGATATTTAATTACATGGAAAATATTAGCATTGTTAACTAGTACTAACATCTCATAATACCAATGAAATCTGTAACTCAGAAATGGTCAGATGGTCAGGAGCCAACTGTGCAGCATTGCACCCTCTGTTTAATTCTTTCATAGATCTTGTACGTGGAACCAACTTAACCCAGTTCTAAACTTGTGTATGAATGTGACACTTTGGGAAGTAGTTCATATCAGCTTAATTGGGTACATTTAACAAATAGGAACTTATTTTTCTCAGCTCTGAACATCAACTCTTTTTTTGGAGTTTTTTTCTCTTCATATTTTTGTTGTTCCCAGGAATTTTTTGAAATATTAGAAGGCATAAAACAACATCATTATAGTTAAGCTATTGATATTTTTATTTTATATTTTCTTTATTTATAACTGTGCCAAGTATTATTTTGCTACTTACCGTGTTACTCTGTGGAAAGGAAAACCTGTAAAGTGTTTAATAAGCTCTCCTCACATAAATTAAATCTGTCAAAATTTTTAAAATATTAATCGGAATAAATATTGACTCTTAGATGTGTGCTTGCTTATTTCACTTGATTCACTTCAAGAAATTGATGAAACACTAGTAGTGGTATCTATAATGTGAATAGATTATATATTTATATTGAGTCAACTAGAATTCAAGTTGCAAGATTAGGAATTGGTTTAAGGGTGATAGTGGTATTCTAAAAAAAGCTCCACAATTTTATGTGGATATGTGTGTGTAATTATTATTTTTTAATAAAGAAAATAAAGTTTTCTATAAGAATCTTAGGTTATATGGAGTTAGTAGGATCTTCTGGGACTTTATGAATCTCCCAAGTTTTAAATATAAGTATATTTAAGAGATTTAAAAGACATATATTTTTCTTGATTTCAGAGAGGAAGAGAGAAATAGAAACATCAGTATTGAAAAACATTGATCGGCTGCCTCTTACACACCCCCGACCGAGGATCAAGCCCTCTTGACTGGGAATCAAACCCACACACTTTGGTGCACGGAATGAGACCCGACCAACTGAACCACATGGCCCAAATGGATGGTTTTTAAAATAAAAATATGTATTTGCCACATAGCCCTTTAATGTCACACTTGGATTTCTTGGGTGCTACCCTGTCAATTTGCATCCAAATGATGAAAGTAATTCTTCCCAGAACAGTCTGCCCAAAGCCAAATTCCTTTCTCCACTCCTGAAACCAGTGGAAGCTAAGTTTACAGCTTCGGAGTGGCTGTTTTGCCATGACTCCAGTTTAAGAATAATTTTAATTATTATGAATGGATATCGAATTTGGCAAGAAGTCTCAAATTACCAGGCACCTGGCAACTTCACATTGAATATTTTTTTCTAGGATATTAGCATCTCCAACACAATGTGGGAAACAGTAAATGTGGGAAATGTTGCCTCTGTGAAGGGAAGTTTATTATGTTTGCGAGTGTTTTAAGATTAGAAATAGATTTATTATATAAAACATTCTGGATTATCTATCACTGCTTCAAACCACTCCAAATTTAGTGGTGTAAAATGGTATTTTTGTTCACAGATCTGCATTTAGTCAGAACTCAACAGGAGTAGCTCACTTGAACCACCTTGGTGTCAGCTGGGATGGTTCAAAAACAGGACTGGAATGATTGAAAGTTCACTCACATGTGTGATAGGTTGATTGGTACATGCTGATACCAAATATAGCTAGAACGCCTATATTTAGCTTCCATGTGTAGCCTGGGCTTTCTTAAAACATGGTGGCTCAGCTCTATGAGTAAGCAACCTAAGAGAAAGAAGCTGTATTGTCGTTTTTTATCTAGACTTGTCCGTCAGATCCTGTGAGTTAAAAATGCATCACCAAGGTTAGCCTTTGTCCAGAGGGATGGGAATTAGACTCCATCTTTAATGGGTACGTCAAAGAATCTGTGTATGGCTAAGATGTTTTAAAACTCCCACATACATAATTACTGCATAATTCTTCAAGTCAAGCTATCTCATTTATTTCCAGTTAACGTCCCTGTCCTGCTTAAAGGAAAGGCTTACCCTTCTCCCACCCTGGAACTTGTGACGTACTCTGAGCTATGATGTAAATCAGCATGAATTCTATCACCTCGCATACCCTCAATTCACTTCTCCCCACTAAGTTTCATTCTTTTTGATGTCAGACATAACACACACCCTTTAGCTTTTCAAAATAAGCAATGCAATAAGAGGGGCTTTGGTAAAGGTTAAGATGTGTTCACAGATCAGGCTGGTTCAATTTCACTAAATCATAGGCCAATTTCAGACCCTACTCCTGGAAAAGAAGTTTGGATTGAGTCTTTGGTAAAGAACAAAGTTTCTAAGTAATGAAAATAGTCCTTATAGAATCTAATTCTCCTTTTCTACCCGAACCACCTGAGTGTAGCAGGACAATGCAACAAGCTTTGCCTCATGTGCAGAATTGCTGTGAGAAAGCACTCAGTTCCCAGGGGTTAGCAGAGTCTAAAAAGTCACCCTAAGCTTCAGATTTGACAGTTGTCAGGAGGGAGCTGTTTGCAATGATCTTTGGGTATAGGAAAGAATCTTCGACTTAACACTGCACCCACCTTAGATCAATATGCCTCTCAGAGGAATTGGTTGAAAAGGTTATGGCCCCACCCCTGTGGATTCTGCTGCTGTGGGGCTGAAGCTGGGCCTGAGAACTGCCTTTTCATGCCCCCGGGCGATTCTAAGGCGGGTTGTCTGGGAGGCATTCGGAGTCGCCACCTTGTTATAGGAGATGCTGCACTGCTGAAAACTAGCTTTGAGGAATCTGAACTGTTCAGTAACCCTCACTCGAGGCATATTTACCATCCTAGAAGTCTTTTCCAATAGCTGAAATGCAAACATTAACCTAGTGAGTCAACTGGGTAATGGGGTGGACTCTCTCACAAATAAAACGCGGATAGGGACCCAAAGGATTTCCTACTAGCTGAAATCACAACAGCTCTTCCAAAAGGTAACTGAAAGACAACAGCCAAATGCAGCCAAAGTTTTATTTAAAGTGTAAAAGAAATGGTTCTTGAAAACGCTGATGAATAAAGCAAAAGGATACAGTGCTCTCTTCCTACTAGTGGGCCAGCCTATCCAAGTACAGGGCGATATACAGTACATACGTGCTGGTTTCACAGTAGTTTAGTGTTAGATTTTCTGTGCCTAGATTATGTCGAGATTCTCAGGGTGGGGTCTCGGTTCTGGGTTTACACCTTTACTGAGAGTGAACAAGGGCTCCTGCTCCTTGGCCATAGCCAAAGCCTTTGGGCCCGAAGTTCTTTGCATAGCATCCTACAAAAAAGGAAAGGGAGAGTTACTGCAAGTTCATTAAGCTTGGCTAGCATTTAAAAAAATGCTGACTATGCCAAAAAGTTCAACTACCTTAAGGTATAGTAACTAACTATAAAGGCCAAGTCTGAGCATTCTGGTTCCATAGTGTTCAGCTCAATGAGTTACGAGCATGAAAATCAGGCCAGGTAAGTTACATATTTGTCTATTACTTTATATACTCACCTATAGACATAAAGCATATATTCATAAACGTTGCTTAAAAAGATGAAAGAAGACTTTGTTGTGGGGTTGTTTTTATTGGTAGGGGAGTTTTAAATGATCAAGATCTTGAATGTATCAATCAAATTCTGTGGGTTTTTGTCATCTGGAAGTATCCCTAGATCTTTTATTTTCAAACAACCAGTGACACTAGTCTGCTTCCCCCCATTTTCAGAGTATTTCTTTATTCTTTTGTGTGTGTTTTTAATGCTAATGACATTCCATTAACAAACAGCCAGTGCAGGATATTCATACGGATAAATAATACCTAAAATTAATTTTACCTTTACAATAGATTTCACCTTCCTTCTCAGTCAGAGTTGTTGATTCAAGACTCTTTCCACACTTGGCACAGCGGAAGCAGTTTTTGTGCCAGGGCTGAAAGAGAGCAGTGAGCAAGTCTGAGAGGCTGGTTCCTGCCGTACAAATTCACACGCTCGGGAAGATCATCCCACAGAGAGCTCCCGACCCCGAACGCTGGTTCAACCCAACCACGGTGGGACTGGACCACCCTAGCACCTGCATTCTCGGTCACCTACAAAAGGGCTTAGTTCAAAACTTCACTCACACAAGATGTGGACTGGAAGCTACCCACGGAAGGGCCACTTCCCTGAGAGCGCTCTGAGGCCTTGTCACATGGCTGGTGCGCACCTTTAATCGGCCTCCTTTATGGAAGACAAACCCTGCAGCTCAAAGGTGAAGTCACTTCCCTAAAGCCACACACCAATGTGCTGACTGGTTCACTGCTTTTCCCCACTACACCAAGCATGTCAAACTCATGGCCTACAGGCCACAGGCCTCATTTATTTGGCCCGTGTAGCCTGCGAGTTTGACATGCTTGCACTACACGGACTAACCTGCAGAGCCAGATTTGTTAACAGCCTACCCGTGTTTGTTAATAACCTTCAGGAGCGCCCCCTAGGAAAACAAGTTTCCTTGTCAATTAAGGGCAGTACTTCAAAAAATTAACGATTCAGATAGAAATGCAACTTATTGTAAAATAACTTTGATCCTCAGCATTTACTTACAAAACACATGCCTGTGTGGGGTGTGGAGGGCTAAGGGGGGACGCGGAGAGCTGTCCTTCACTGTCGTTAATGCAAAGCACCCCTTTACCTTTCCTGCTCCGATGATCTTCTCAGCGGCGTACACAGAATCCCCACATCTGGAACACTTCTCAGCACCTCCGAACTTCTGAGCAAACTTCGAAGTGTTGGGGTTTGTTGTTGGCCTGTGAGGTTGAACACTGTGGAAAGGAGAAAAAAAGCTATTCGATTTTCCAAAGTGCCCTGGTAAACCCACATGGCAGGCACAATGGCCCTCGGGACTTGGTGCTACACCTCAGGGTGGGAGGCCTTCCCAGGCCAGCCGAGGGGGAAGAAGAAATTAATCTCAGGTGCAGCCATAGTTATTACTTTAACCTACTTATGGGCTCATTATTGTTACAAAAAGACCCAAACTGAAATATCAGTCTTTCTAAGCCTAATATCAAATTTCATTCTGTCTCTAGTGCTAGCCTCTCCACTAAACTACTATGCTATGCTTCATAAAATACCATCACACATTTTTAACCCAGAGTCATATTAGTACCACTAGAATCACTAGAATCACATCTAGCTTTTTATTTCACATGAGATTGGAAAAAATCAATGTTAAGCAGTTTTTGCATATACAGTAGGTCAGTTGACTTAAGCAGTCTATAAGAAAATGAAGCAATGATTTATAAATTAATTTCCAAATACAGCTTACATAGATGAAAGTGTACACATATCACTTTCTTTGTAAGAAAATCTGCCTATACTATTTGACTTAATTTCATTATTTTTATTTTTCTCTAGGGAGGCCAGACTGTGACTATGGACTGCTCTCCATGGGGAGCGGGCCTAAGCAGTCAGTAGGACTCCCGGACTGTGAGAGGGGACAGGCTGGGCTAAGGGACCCTCCCCTCCCCCAGTGCACGAATTTCAGGCCTCTGGTTTTAAGGTAAAAGTTTGCAAACTCCCAGGTTCCTGTTTGCCAAGCCACGTTAATTGTTATAATTCATCTCTGAAGATAATGAACATGATCCTAACTCACCTCTCTGGCTTGATGCCCAGCCTCTCGCCCCGGTCCATGTTGAGGGTGCCAGCGCCCTGGCCATACCCGTAGCCTTTTGGCCCATACTTCTTTCCGTAGCAAGATTTGCAGTAGATCTCTTCATCATGAATTGCCACTGTTGTGCTATCTAAGTTTTTCCTGCAAACCACTGAGGGGGGAAAAGTTAGAATTTAAAAATGTGCCAAAGAGCCGAAACCGGTTTGGCTCGGTAGAGCGTCGGTCTGCGGACTGAAAGGTCCCAGGTTCGATTCCAGTCAAGGGCATGTACCTTGGTTGCGGGCACATCCCCGGTAGAGGTGTGCAAGAGGCAGCTGGTCGATGTTTCTCTCTCATTGACGTTTCTAGCTCTCTATCACTCTCTTCTACTCTCTGTAAAAAATCAATAAAATATATATTAAAAAAAAAAAGTGCCAAAGATGCCTATCTCCTGAGACCAGTGGTGGTATAGACGCATGGTCTGCAAATGGTAATGGCCAGGCTTGCTCACCTCCCTGGGTTATCTGTGGTTTCCCAGAAGCCTGAGACGGCATCTGGACAGGTCAGCCACATCTGAGGCCTGTTTGCTTTTTCCCATGGATATGACAGTTGTTTCAGAAACGCATCCCAATCTTAAAGCCTCCAACTTTTCAGTACAACCTGCCTTCTGGCAGGAGGGAGAGGAGCCTGAGAATGCTGTAATTACACCAACAAGAGGAACAAAACTAACACTTTGCTCCCAAACCTGCGACACTCCCATCTTTTCAGCCTCTTCACACCAAACGTTAAATCACAACCTAACAGACAGCAGAGGGGTGGCTGAGTGTCTTGGGACAGCTGTCTCTGTGGCACCACCTCAGAAGCAGCTCCTGGGAGAGCTTGCCTTTGTCTCGGTTGAACTGTTTTCCCTCTAGAATTCTAACGTTCAGCACAGTCTCACAGAGAAAGCGTGCTCCCATCCTGCCACGGCTCCTCCGGAGTGGGAGGCTTGTCTGAAGAGCACCACGTGGGTGAAAGTCGGCATTTGCTTTCCTTCCACCCCAAAGGACAGCACATTCTTTCTTGCTGAATTTCTTACCACAAGACATTTCTAAGTATCCCACTTCGTAAAACTGCCAAATGGCATCATGTTTAATCCAGACATTATTTCACTTTCGAAAACTTCAATGAAGCCTGAGAAAAGTAGAAATTATGAGGGAGCAAGCATACTGGTAGGACAATCAGGCAGCTAGAAATCCAACATGTAGTAGAAAAAGGGACTCCCCTCTTACTTGAAAGAAGGGGAGAAGTGAAAAGAGGAAGGAAAGAAAGAGCGAAGGGCAGGGGGCTAGCAGGGTGGCTGAGAATAGAGAAAAGTTATAAAGTTTCGTCTATGGTCTTAGACCACAGTCTCTGTGGAAGAACAAAATGACATCACCTATCCCGGAACCTGGCTGTGGAGACTCAAGTACTGACACACATTTGTCTAAAGAGACAATTAACCTAAAACCATATACTGTTGAAGAACAAACACCCTTAACAGACGTTAAGTATAAACTAACATAAAAGCTGTTTTGAAAAATATCTAGTGCCCTGGCCAGTGTGGCTCAACTGGTTGGGCATCACCCTGGGCACTGAAAGGTTGCTGGTTCAATTCCTGGTCAAGGCACATGAGCTGGTTTTGGCCTTGATACACAGTATGGGGTGTGCACTAGGCAGGCGATCAAACATTGTTCTCACATTGATGTTTCTCTCCCTCTCCCTTCCTCTCTCTCTAAAAATAAAAAGATATTTAAAAGAAAACACAAAAACAATCTATTCAGCCAAAGCAAGTACAAATATATGAAAAATTTATTCCATAATCCCTCTCCTCCCAGTCCTCATCCCTATTCTAACTACTCTTAAAAGGCTGTCGTGAGCAGAGGCAAATATTAGGAAGGAGCAGAAACCTGGCATTTCATAAACACCGTCTTTATTGTGGTGTAAACATCATGGCTCAACCTAGATGAGACTAAGAGCAATTTCTAAAGTTTTCGCATTTCCTCTGTGTTCACATATTCTTTTGACTACAAACCTGCTGAAAAATAGATTCCTCAAAAAAAAAAAAAAAAAAAAAAAGTAAAAGTAACTTCTAAGAGAAGGAATAGTTAAACCAAATCTGAGAAATGGTAGTTACCCTGGAGGCGTACATAACAAACCTTCATACGTTGTATTTTTATTTTTGTAACTGTGTTGTGTTGTCCGTGTCTAGTTTGCTACACTATAAAAGATCCCAGGCACCTTGAATGCCGGTACCGAGAGGGAAAAGGACAACTAAAACTTGAGAAGTTTTTTCTGAAAATTATTTCTCAGTGTAACCAAATTTATTTTTAACATTTGTAGTTTCCAACAGCAGTAGTCACTGTGCAGTAGTACAGATAAAGCAAATAACTGCACATAAGGGAAGGTTCCCCACTAACAAATTCTTCATTAAAGACAAAGATGTACATTAGAAGATGACTAATGAAGAGCTTTTGATGCAACCACACTCTTGTTTAAAGCTGAAGACTTGAGGAAATGTGCTTGGAAGAGGGAGCTTATCTGATTCTGTTTCTCTCATTATCAGGCATTTACTCCCTTCTGAGCATATAGGCCGGTGCTGTTTTATTTCCTGCCTACGTCAGACACTGACCATTTCCCAGCTTAAACAATATACCAACCTGCCTCTGCGGTATTTCCATATCCCAAGTTCCTTCCCCTCAACTGTAGGGTATCAATGACCAGAAATAACAGTATTCACTACTGGAGAAGACAGAATTTGAGCTTCTAAAGCAAGCTTGTCAAACTCGCGGCCCACAATGAATGCTTTTGAAGCCCAGGCAATGTCACGGTATGAATGAAACATTTTAACAAAAGTGTCGTAAATTTTTACAATATCCTGTTCCACATAACAATTAATATCGAACTACAAAGTTCGCTAACCAATGATCACTATAATCGTGTTGCATTCATTACGTGCCTTACGCGCCTTTCATGCAGGCGCACTATTTATCTCCACTAATACTAGCAGTGAATATTTTAGCATCTGATGGACATGTCATTAGTCTTGGGCTGACTTGTTCAGTGTGTGTAACAGGAACTGTTTCGCTTTTGGAGAACAAGAATAATAGGTTAATTTGTGTTACGCTTATTCAGTGGCTGCTAAGTTAATGTTCAAGAAAAAATATTAATTTTTATTAAAATGTTCTATATTTTATGTTAACAATGACTCATTTATTTCAGCCCTTTGTATTCAGCATGTCTTTATGGAAATAAATCTACATTTCTATGAAAATGGAAGCTTTGGTTTTTTTGCGGCCCACATAAACTGAAACCTGGTTTATTTGGCCTGTGTTAGCCTTTGAGTTGGACATGCTTGTTCCAGATATTTGAATTTTAACAGGGTGGTGAGAAACAGAGCAGCTCAGCCAGGAAGAGGAGGCCGGACTGTGTCAGGTGCCAGACTGGACACTGAACTCCCGGGGCAGGGGACACAGCTGTGACAAATGAAGACAGTCAAGGCCGGAGGGGGGCTCAGAGCCATGAGGACTCAGGAAGACTAAGGTCTTGGGGCACCTGCCGTCCTTGCTGCTGGGCTGAGCACTTAACAGTGTCTAGGAGAACAGACAGGCAAAAAAATCTTTTACAAAACCACAGTTTGTCCATTAAATATGCAAATTGAAGCTTCTTGCACACAGACCTGTCCCAGGGGAGCACGGTGGTACTTACTACACAGAAAGCAGCAGCGGTGGAAGCTCCGCCCATCGCACTGCACCTCCTCGGCGTGGTACACGGTCCTCCCGCAGGCCCCGCACTTGTTTCCGCACCCCCAGACGGGCATCCTGAGGGACAGAGAGGCGTCAGAGCGGCCCCAAACCCACGCTCGCTCGGGGGCTGTTTGGATTGAGTCTTTGGTAAAGAACAAAGTTTCTAAGCAATGAAAATAGTCCTTACAGAATCTAATTCTCCTTTTCTACCTGGACCACCTGAATGTACCTGCGTTTTATTTGTGAGAGAGTCCACCCCATAAAGATGCATCAGTTTGTCCCCAAACCCAACGCTTCGCTCGGATTTCCTTCCTTTGTGGGCCGCTCTAAACACGTCTTTAAAGGCCTGCGTCTCCAAAGTAACCCTCTCTCCTCTCCTCTCCCAAATTACAGGTTCTTTCATTAGAAAACTCTGGCTTGTCACGTGCAAGTTTTTCCCCTACAGCAGTGTTTCCCAAACTTCTCTCGTGATGAGAATCACCTGGTGGAGTTGTTAAACTACAGATTCCTGAATCCCAACTAAGAAGTGCTACACTAGAACTTTGGGGAACATATAAGCTTTCAATTTTACCTACATGTTCCCAAAAATTCTAGTGTAGCACTTCTTAGTTGCGATTCAGGAATCTGTAGTTTAACGACTCCACCAGGTGGTTCCCATCACGAGAGAAGTTTGGGAAACACTGCCCTGCAGAATACAGGACCCGCATTCAACAGAAGCACAGGCCTCCGGGCACAAAGCGAGCTGGCACTGGAATGCACAGGAGGGCACGCCCTGGCCCACCCCGCACACGCCCGGCCATAATGAGTGGCTTAGAGAACAGATGAAGAACTTGCATTGGGTGGAGTGTCTTATTACAGGTTCGATTCACTAAAACCCCGCCAAATTCTTAACAGCTAACCCGCACAAGCTGGGACACTCTTTCTAGGGAGGAACTTTCTAGGGAGGAAGCAAGTGGTGTGTTGTCCTGCAAGAACATGTTTTGTGTTTGTCTGCTGAAGTTATGTGAGAGCCCTAACGGTTTGGCTCAGTGGGCAGAGCGTCGGCCTGCAGACTCAAGGGTCCTAGGTCAAGGGCATGTACCTTGGTTGCGGGCACGTCCCCAGTAGGGGCCGTGCAGAAGGCAGCTGATTGATGTTTCTCTCTCATTGATGTTTCTAACTCTCTCTCTCTTCCTCTCTATTAAAAATGATAATAATAGTTATGTGATTTTGTAGCATAAATACTATGTCTGTGACAAGCACGACTGCATGCACAGAGCCTTGCTTCAATCACAACAAGCACCCCTCCAGAAGGCTACAGTGCAAGTTTCTATGCCCCCTAATCCCAGAGTCCTCTTATCCAGCCAACAGTTAATGTTCCCTCTTGGATGGGACGGTCAGACCATAGAGAACATGCTACCGAGTTCCCTTCCCAGCAGAATGAACTGTTTGTTGAGTGACCCAGAATAACCTCTGAGCAAGGTGCCGGTGTGGGGGCAGAGTTGGAAGTTTAAGTCTGTGGCTATCCTGCTCTGATGGAGGGCCAACATGTCCTAACCTCCTTCTCAATGGACTGGTCTTCATAGCTGCTGCCTGGTAAGTCTCCTAGGAGGAGCAGCTTGCTTCTCTAGGAAACAGCTGGTTAAGAAAGCCGGACCCTTCTCACTCACTCAAACCAGGCAGGGAGGAAAAGGGAAAGGGGGGCTGCTGAGCAGAAGACGGAGGTGAATTGAGGGTGGCAAATTCCCACCCTAACTCCCTGAACACCAGGAGGCCTTTCCAAAGGAAAGATCGCTCATGAAGCACTGTGTTGGGCATCTTTCTGGACCACAGCATTCACTCTCTGTCCCTCTTCTGATCATACTTCCCTAGAGTCTCTTCAGGGAAGCAAATCTCTCTTTGTTGGTCCATGTGGTTTGGAGAAGTACTTAATCAATGCGCTCTCCCGGTGATGGTCTGCCATGCTTGTGATCAATTCAAGACAAAACTCAGGTAAGCATTTCTAAACTTTCATACAATGTTATGCCACAGTCGGAAGTATGGTCACTGAATTCATCTTGTTGAACAGCGTAGAGAATCAATCTATACTTCAAAATTAAAACAAAACAAAAAGAGACCCTTTGCCACGACGTTTGAGCAGCACTGGCTGGAACAGTGTGGGCGCTGCCCTTAACTCCAGGGCCAGGAAACTCAGTCACGATGGCAGCCGGGTCACAGCATTCTCCCTCCCGCTACAGTGGTGGGCTTAGGAATGGGTACAGGACCCAAGTCAATTCAATGAGAGTTAAATTCGAGCTCTGGTTTAGAACTGTGTGAATGCAGGGATGGAATGTCTAGTGGCTGTCTAGCCACTATAAGAAAAGAAGCCAGATCAGAGGAAAACAGAGAATGAAGCCAGCTCAGAGATGGGGAGACTAGATGTAGACACTCGTTAGCCATGCCTTGTTTTATCCTGTACTCTGTATGTGAGCCAATACATTTCTTTCTAAGTCACCTGGACACGGAGCTCCTGTTCCTTGAAACAAGCAATAACACACACACACACACACACACACACACACACACACACCAGACTGATATGACTAATTATCACTAAACTATCGGTCTCAACTTGCAAAAAGCCTATTCCCTTATTCAGGCAGGAACAAAGTATTCCAAGGGTCCACAGCATTACCAGGCTACTGTGAAGGTAACCACGCAGGCTCAACATCTAGCAACAACAGAACTTATTTGCAAGCTTCCCCTCAGTAGTTGCATAAATTGCTCCTTCCCTTCCCTGGAGACAGGTGCTCCATTGTTCAAATGCACAATGAAACCCGAGCCTGGCTGTACAGCCTGACCCACGGCCTTGGCTCCAGCAGCCGGCACTGGCTTGAGTTTGGAGTGCAATTCGTGATGTTGACTTTGCCCACAGCTCCAAAGTTACCTGTGTTCTGGAATGTTCAAGGATGCTACAGTCATCTGCTAGAAAGTACCTTCAGGTTCCTGAGGAAACCAGAAGCCAAACCCAGGCTTACAGGTAATGACATACAATTACTTAATATTGGGTCCCAAGAATTAGTAGCCCAACTGACTTTTAAAATATTTGTTATTGTCTAGGCATTTCTTATCATATTATAAAGTACTAGTGGAGCCCCAGTGTACTTATTTGTGCACCAGTAGGGTCCCTCGGCCTGGCCTGCAGGATCAGGCCAAAAACAGCTATCTGATACCCCCCAAGAGGTCCTGGATTGGGAGAGGATGCAGGCCAGGCCAAGGGATCCCACTGGTGCACGATCAGGACTGGGGAGGTATTGCAGGAAAGCTCCAGGGCATGTCCAGCCCTGTATCATTCAGTCCTGATCAGCAGGACCCCAGCAGCAAGCTAACCTACCTGTTGGAGTGTCTGCCCCATGGTGGTCAGTGCACAACATAGCAAGTGGTTGAGTGGCCTTAGCATATCGTTAATATATTATGCTTTGATTGGTTGGATGGAGGACCGGGCGATTGGATACTTAGCATATTAGGCTTTTATTAGATAGGATACTGTCTACTAGTAATATCAGCCTGCCATCTTCCACATTCACACACATCTTCTTTGGAGCCATCACCAATAGAAAGCCAGATTTCTTATCAAGACTCACACTATCCTGAGTTGTTTCTGAATAACGTTTAAAAATGCATTTTTAAAAACCTAACTTAACTCATTACTTTTTTCTTTTTCTTTTTCTTTCTCTGTTAAAGAAGAGCTTGGGAGAATATCTTTCCTTTTTTTATGTAATGCAGGGTTATTGAATTTCACTTCTTGCAAATCAAGTCTTACTTCTATTATACATCCATAGCAGCCAAATGGGTATGTGTCATTTTCCAGGAAATATCCATCAAAGCTCTCCAACATTCAACTTACTCTGTTATTTCTTCCCCTTGAGGGTGGGGACTGCATCTCTGTAAACCCCAGCCCACCTACCAGCATACTTGACATATCTATACTAATAAAAGGTTAATATGCTAATTAGATCAGGTCAACCAGACATCCAACTTCTTTCCAGCCAAAGCCACAGTGGTGGGGGCTGAGGCAGAGGCAATTAGGGGTGATCAGGCTGGTAGGGGAGCAAGCAGTTAGGGGCACGATCAGGTCAGCTAGGGGAAGCAAGCAGTTCGTGGGCAACCAGGCTGGATCAGGGGAGAGCAAATGGGGGCGATCAGGCCAGCAGGCAGAGGAGGTTAGGGGCAATCAAGCAGGCAGGCAGGCGAGCAGTTAGAAGCCAGGGGTCCTGGATTGTGAGAAGGATGTCCCAGTTTGAAGATGGTACAGGCTGGCGTTAGGGACACACTCCCCCCCCCCCCCCATGCACAAATTTCATGCACCAGGCCTCTAGTATAAAAAAATATTTCATTTCTATTGTTTTAAAGAATCCTTCCTTTTTCAACCTTTTGATACGATTCCCATTTAGATCTTATCCTTCTCAAAACAAAAGTAGTACTGCCTTATTTCTTTTTGTCACATTTTTGGAATTGAAGTAAAAATTTCAAGTCATTGTCTTTTTAAAAGCTCTCCTAAATATTTCTGAATAAACCTCTGTGGTCCTGGCAAATGATCTTAGAAAGAGCATCCTCAGGCCTGGCTGTTGTGGCTCAGTTGGTTGAGTATCATGCTACATACAAAGAGATTGCAGGTTAAACTCCTGGTCAGTGCACATGCCCAAGTTGCAGGCTCACTCCCCAGCAGGGGTGTGCAGGAGGCAGCTGATCAATGTCTCTAGCTCTCCTTCTCCCCTCCTCGGGTTCTAAAATCAATTACACACAGACACACACACACACACACACACACACATATTATTATTATTTTATTTTATTTTATTTTTTTTTTTAAAGAGGACATTCTCAGAAAGCTTCAGCTGAATTTGTTTTATTTTTTAAGCTAGATAGTGGATAGCTGGGTATTCCTTATATTCTCTTTTGTATGTCTGAAATTTTCACCATGGAAGAAAGGGAAAGAAAGAGGGAGGAGGGGAAGCTGGTGTAGGCAGACCTGGGTTAAGCTCATTACTCTGGCAGTTGTGCAACCTCGGGCTTATCTATGACATAGTTACGTTTTTTATCTGTAAAAGAGGGAAAGGTAGCTCTCTATCTCTCAGACACTGAAGACAAAGCATGGTAAACAAATGCCTCAGCAGACATCCAGTGACTGTGAGTATGCAGGAGGGAGTGTCTCATCCTGTCTACCCTGCGGCCAGCACTGCACAGGAAACCCCCGTATCAGCACACAGAGCAAAGCTCAGAGCCACAAACAAGGTAAGGAAAAACCTAGCGTCTAGTCACTCACAAACTTTTTCCTGGGGCCATGAAAAAGCACTGCAAGTACAGCGATGGTTTCACTTATGGTGACCATCTAAGAAACGAAACCCCCATTTCACTTTCAGGGTGTACTCTGATGGACATTTCCTGCCTTTGGCAGGGAAGTGTGACGATCTTCCATTTCTGTCGCTCTTTGGCATTGCTACACATGTAAAAAAAAATCCACTCAAGGCTTCGTTTTTCTCACGTGCATCTGTCTGTACCGTTTCACAACAGCTGACATTAATCACAGCAAACTGGATGTACACTGAGCAATCTGGGCAGCATGCCTCCCAGTGCTATGGATTAATTTACAGAATGGTAAGAGGAGAAATAAAATCCCGCTTCACACACATCTCGCACAAGCAGGCCAAACGGGCGTATTCTGTTTCTTGGTCTTGTTTTTGGTTTCCAATGTCTGAAAGTATTTCAGCACTAGAATTTATACACTGTGTTAGATTAAAAAACTTGTTTACATCTGAACACCTATTTGCAATTTCTGTTTGCTGCTTCCTCCCAGTCTGAGACACCACCCAAAATAACAAGGTCCTACCTCCAGAAGAAAATTACTATGGTCTAACTCTGAGTCACCTTGTGGTAAAATGACATCACTCTTGATAACCAAGAGCCACAAAATGAGCACACGACTCCCTCATACCACCTGTGGCATTCACTGTCCTATTTTAGAATCTGAATGACTTGAACCCATGAATTTCCAGCCTACATGTCGCCACCTGAAGTTTGTTATTTGTTCTGAAAGTGAAGGTTTGGATTTTTGTTTTGATACCAAAGCTTTGGAATGAGTCCATCAATAACACAGATTCTAAGCGCTTCCAGAAGCTTTCACATTATACCACCATTTGCGCAGCTTTGTTGCTACACTAGAACATGGTTATAAACTAATTTTCCAAAAGGGCGAAGTTATTATAAACCAATTTCATCCTGAGCCACATCCAGAGGACTCACTTTGCTAAAGAACATGTAAGTTAATAGCACTGTGCCCAATTATAATGATTTTTTAACAAGGCCAGCATTTCAGAGCTGTCAGTAATTGGACACGAAGCTTTATTCAATGTCCATTCTAAAAACTGTTTCTTCTGCTCCCCAAGTTACCTGCCTAGTCTACTCCTTTTATCTAAGTAGATATCATGAACCAAGGATAGACTCCTTTGTGCCTCAGCAAAAGGCTCCATGTTTCATTCGACTCCTACCAAAGCCAAATCTTCAAGCTGGCCTTTGAGTCATCTCTGCCTCAGGGAGAAGTAAGAGCCTGGATTTGGGAGTCAACACCGTCTCTTTTCCCTCATATGTAAAATGAGGATAGCAGTACCTTTCTTACAGAGCTGTGAAGAGAAGGAGCTGAGAAAATGCTTATAGTAGGCACTCAATTATCGGTAATCTTTGTCATCAACATTTAGCAGTTTTCAAACTTGGTTGTCAATACTCATCTTCCTCTCTCCATCTGATGTCTCCATTCCTCCTTATACCCCTAATCCCTTCCATCAGGGCAACTGACTTACCTCCCTCCCTCATCCGGCTAACTCCTGACTTCATTTCTGTATCTCCATTAACTGTAGCTAATGTGCAATGCTTTCCTATTCTTGAAGCCCTCATATAAATGTATTCATTCAGTCTTTTATAAGCCAGACCCTGGGCTATAAGGTTGAGGATAAAGGTTTTAGAAGTGTGCCCGCTTCTCAGGGAGTTTGGGTGGTAGAAATATGTTCACAAATAATAGCAAGACAACAGAACCAGTGACACAGAGGTGTGCAGGAAGGGCTCTGGGAAGCCTGCATGGTCTGGTTATACAGGGATGGCAAAAAAGGTTTTAGCTCCTGGACCCTCTGAAAGAGGATCCCTGTAAGTATGATGAGGAAGATTCTGAAGTTATAACGCTGGTGAAGTACCCAGCAAAGAGTCTGTACTCCATATACATGTATGTTGATTTTCCTTTTCTTAAAGAGTACTTACTACTAGGCCCAAATATGGCTGCAAAAAGTTCAGTCATTCTGTGACTCCCTGAGCCCCAAAAAAGCAAATCCAGACTCAATCCACTCGTTTGACTGCAGAACTTCAAGCTGTTCCCCAAATCCCCGTATCTTCACATGAAGACCTTCCTCTCCCCCCAGTCTTCCTCCTTACCATTAGTTATTGATTCTATAGGCTGTTACCATTTACATCTTCAACTTGAGGTACAGAAAAATCCTTGACAGGAAAATCCTTTGACTACCTGACAAATCACATGTTGTAATTAGAATGCAACTATGCTATAAACTCCGTCACCCCTGCCTCCAACATCTGCCAGAGCAATTCACAAGCATGCTAACTACAATATATTTATTTATTCAAACAAATTAATGTTCGAATGATTTACACATGATGGAGTTAGACCAAGATTTATATATGTCAAGACTACTGTTTACCTGCCAAGTTATCTTAGGTTAGGTTGGTTATTTGATCTGCTAGTTTTCTCATTTCAAAAATGGAGATAATACTTATTTAGATCATAAGGCAGTTCTGAGATTAAACCAATATATGTCAGGTACTTAGAATACTGCTTGCACATAAGAGGTTAAAATAAATACTATATTATTATTATCGTATATAACAAAAGCCTAACATGCAAATTGTCCCCTCGGGTGGTCGTTTGACCACTTGCTATGATGTGCGCTGACCACGAGGGGGTAGCATGGGACATGGCGGGCATCAGGGATGTGGCACTGGTAGCAGGCAGCAATGAAGGCACTCCTGGCCTTGATGGGCCCTGACGAGGTGGAGCAGGTGAGCTGGTGGCTCCAGGCCAAAGCGGGTGTGAGCAGGGGCCCGATCACCTGCCAACTGCCCCACAGAGGGCAACCAGTGGTGGTGGCGGTGAGCAGGGCTGCCGCCCAGCTCCCAGATGCTGAGGGGGTTGGGCAGGCGCCCCAGCCCAGATTGATCGCTCTACAGACAGGATGGTGGAGCAGGTGAGGGGGCGGCACTAGGCCAAGGTGGGGTCCAGGTGGGGCTGCGGGGCAGCTAGGCTGGGACCCATCTCTGCAGGCCACCCCGAGGGACCCACCTTGTGCACAAAGTCATGCACCGGGCCTTTACTTATATAAAGCTTACTATCTCTTTACTTATGTTAAATAGTTTACTTATAGTAATTTAATCCCCATAACATTAAGATAGGCATTATTATCATCCCTTTTATAGATGGGAAAGCTGAGGAATAGAAATATTAAGTGGCTTATAATGGTGAAACCAAACCAAAATGACAAATTTGATCTAAAAATTAATGCCAATAAACTTCAAATGAATTCATAGATGTTTAGATGTTTCTCTAAAACTAAATCACTACTAGCCACGCAAATATAGTACTGAGTTCATGGCTCTGGCATAGGTTCTTTTTAAATTGGGTATTTCCTGTACCTGCTGGATGAGGATTCACTTTTCTCCTCACTCTTTCCTTCTGGGAGAGAACCCGCCAAGGAACCGTCTTGCCTGTAGTGAACTGGCCCTAATGCATTACATGGTATGTGTCCTCTTCTTATGAGTCACGGAAAATTAGTAGGACTGTTGGTTTGAGATGGTAAGCAAAAAAGCAAGCAACCTAGTATTCTTTGCAAATTATTCACTATATACTTCTATTGGTTCTTCCTCTATGACTTTCACTAACACTTAACATTTTTAATAATCGGAACTTGTGTCCCGCTCCTCCACAATCCAGTTTGAGAAAACTCCCTAAGTTAGGGTTATGAACCCTAACTTGAACTTCTGGGGATCAGTGAACTTGGTACCATGTACTTTATTTTATGCACTTCACATTTTGAGAAGGAGTCCAGAGGCTTCACTAGGCTGCCAGAAAAGTTCATGACATGTAGCCCTGGCCAGTATTGCTTAATGGTCAGCATTGGTCAGTGCACAGAAGAGTCTCAGGTTTGATTCCTGATCAAGGGCATGTACCTGGGTTGCAGGTTCAATCCCAGGCCCTGGTAAGTCGGGCACGTTTGGGAGGCAAACAATTGATGCCTCTCTCTCTCTCCCATCCCTTCTTCCTTGGGTGAGGATTAATAAAACAAAACAAAATAAAGAAACAGGTAGCACCATTCTTGGTAATGAAGGTAATCAAGGGAGGGAGGCCATGCAAATACCAGACCAGGAAATGATGGGAGGAAACCTGTGAATGTCTGCAAAGGGAGGAGAAAGAGCTGGCCTCTGGGCAAGGCCTAGGGTTAGTGTTCATGTCTGAGTCAGCTCTCCTGGAAGAGGCCGTCAATAATAGTCTTTTCCCCACAGACTCAACAACTCTGTGTAGAACAGGGTCTAGTCACAGGAAAGCTCCCCAGGCTGGGCTGGCTTTGTTAGGCTTTTAAGACAACCCTGCAAGGTATGTGATGTTATACCTGTTTTACAAGATAAAGTCACTGAGGTCAGAGAACAGCTTGCCCAAGGTCATCAAGCTCAGATAGGAATTTGGGCCCAAATGACTTCAGTCCTGCTCTTCTCACTGTGCAATGTTTTGGCAATTTAATCAGGACAGAGCTCCTCTGAGTTCTTACTGCTTTCGGCGCAATATTTAGCAGATACCAGTATCAACCAATATTCGTTGAATACATCTAGAGGAATCCATTGAAAACTTTTGACAGAAACCTTAGATAAAATCTGCTAATGCATAGAATGCTTGAGTCCCACTAAATCTTTGTTCATCACAACTATAACTTACTAATTCCTTCATTCGTTCAATAAATCAGTGTTGGCTCTGGGCAAAGGGTGTTTAGGGCATCCAAATAAGCACTGTGTTTCAAGTTCTCATGGGCCGCAGACCCTGTCTCTACCTGACTTCACTTTGAAGGAGCAAAAGAAACTAGAATCCAGAGTAGGAAGAACCTTGAGAAATATTGATGAAGCCCCAGCTGCAGTCACCTGGAAGGAGCTCTGACCAAGAAGAAAGGGGGGGGGGGGGGGGGGGGGAGACCACGGAGGCTCTGAAATGGGTTATAGCTTGGAAAGCAGTTTTGAAACGTTGTGGCATCCACCCTTTTAGAATACTGCCCATCTCTTTCCTGAAACATTTTGAGGCAGATTATATAGCCAACCTCGAGATTTGTCCTATTTGAGCTCTTTCTATAGATACAGCTTTAAAACAGGTTGATTGGAAAAGTTAAAAAAAAAAAAAAAAAAAAAAAAAAAAAAAAACCTCGATCCTTCTTACTGTCCCAGTATAAAAAGTTACCCCAAATAAAAAGCGTTTCTAGAATGAAAACGGACTTGGTCTGCCGGCTGCAAACAAAACAGATCACACATGTGGAGTAACCACTTAAACACCGTCCACAGACGTCCTAGCTTGGGGGGGTGGGGGGGTGTCCCGGGACTCAGGAGGCCTCCCCTCGCCCCGGGGCTGCCTACGTGGAGCTCGAAACCCAGGAGGTGACTTTCAGGACCTGTTGCAGAATTTCTCAACCGAGCATTCGGACTGTCCTATTTGTACCCGACTTGTAGAAAGTTCCGGAAAAAAGCGGGGAGTTTTCCATGGACGTTTCCACCGCTCTTTTACGGTTTAGGGTTCAGCGCGTAGTGGGCAGAGACCTCCGAACAATGGGACGCCGGCGGTCTGAGCCCCAGCCGGGGGAGCACTGCTGGGTGCGGGGGAGGACCACGGGGGGCCCGGGGAGGATGAGGGGTGCCGGGGGAGGACTGGGGGGGGGGTGCCGGGGGAGGACGGAGGGTGCCAGTGGAGGACTGCGGGGTGCCGGGGGAGGACGGAGGGTGCCAGTGGAGGACTGCGGGGTGCCGGGGGAGGACGGAGGGGTGCCGGGGGGAGGACCGTGGGGGCCCGGGGAGGACGGGGGGTGCCGGGGGAGGACCGCGGGGTGCTGGGGAAGGACTACGGGGTCGCGGGCCAGGGAAGCCCCAGCCCCGGGAAGCGCGCACCGCACCCGGGCAGGGGAGACCCGCGGAGGGGGGGGGGCCCAGGGCTCCCAAAAGGCGGGTTAGCAGCCACGTGAAACTCTCCAGCTCGCCTCGCCCAGAAAACCCGCAGGGACACGCCGGGACGGAGGCCAGGCACTGTTTGTTAGTTATTTACCTGCCCCGCGGGCCCGGGTCCCAGGGCAGCGCCGGGCGGCAGCGCGGGGAGCGGGAAGTACGAGGGTGGAGAGGGCGGGGAACAGGGGTGAGTGAGGTGGATGACTGGGGTCTAGGTGGGCACTGCGGCAGGGATGTCATAGGAGGTGGGGGGTTCCCACACGGCCGGCCTGAGGACCCCGGGAGGCGGTGCGAAACCCCCCCCAACCCCCGGCCCCCAAGGCCAGCGGAGCCGCCCCCCACCGCCGCTACTCACTCGACTTGGAGGCTGGAGCACGCGCCGCGGGCAAAGCTGGGGCAGCGCAGTCGGAGGGCGTGTGCAGGGGATCCGCGCGTGCGGCGCCTTTAAAAGACCCCCTGGTGGGCGTGGCCTCGCTGGCCCCGCCCCCGCCCCGCCCCTCGCCCGGTTCCCGGACCCGCCGGAGGGAGCGCGGGGGGCGTCGGGCGGAGGTGGGGCGTCCGCGCCGCAGGGCTCCGGGCTTCGGACGGTGAAACAAAAGGCAGGAATCCCGCCTCTTCCTACCGCTTCCCGCGCTCGGGGGCGGCTCCGCTGGCCGTGCCCCTCTGCCCGCAGCGGCCGACAGTGTCCGGGAGCTACTGGAGTCGGGAAAGGAACCTTCCTCCCGGGCGGGACGGTCCCGGCGGGAAAGTACCCACCGCCCGGCCCCGGCCCCGGCCCCTCCCCACCGGGTTCCCCTTCTTCCTTCGGGAGGGACCGATCCGAGGTCGAGGGGGCTCCCGCAGGAGAAATCGGCCGCACGGGGGCTTCCCAGCACCCTCCTCCCCGCCTTACCCTCCTTATAAGTAAACGCAGCTGATTAACTCCCCCGGTGCACAAATAGGCTCTGGTTTGGTTTCCAGCTTCTGGGAACTCGCAGCCTTCCTGTTCTTAAAGAGCAGAATTTCTCCTCTAGACTAAATAAATGACGTTAGGAAAAACGCTGCATTCCCCAAGTGCTTGGCTTTTCCCACCGCGAGGACACAGCTACCCACCAGGGCTGCTGTGGGAAGTGACCTAAACCCGGCCGGGAAGGGGGTGCTCCAAGGGTGTAGGGGTGTTGGTTTCAGGAAAAGTCCAGGGATGCCAGGGACACCCGAGGGAACCAATGCCATGGGCTACAGGATGATTTGTTGTCTTGAATGAAAAGAACAAGAACAGTGCCAGTCTCTAGCTGGTTCCCATTCTAGGCGCGCTGATGACCTCTGTGTGGGGTGCGATGATCCCAGAGAATTGATATTTGGGACCGTGGGCAGCTCAAAAAAGGCGGGGAGTCAAACTATCCCTCCGGCCACAAATGCAGTCAGTAGCCTCCTCTGGTTCAGAGCTTGTCAGCCTCCACACTGCTGAGGTTTGGGGCAATTCTTTGCTGTGGAGGCTGCTCCATGCTTTGTGCCTCCACCCACCAGCTGCCAATAGCACCCTTTCCTTCCCATTGTAGCTCATAGGAGAGGATGGCCCAAATGCCCTGTTGGAAAGCGGGCAGAAGGCGCTGGTTTCAGAACCACTGCCCCGCTATATGTCTGCATGACAAAGTGCAGAGCAGGTTTAGAATAATACTATTTTCTATGCTGGGGCCAGCCGAGGGTAAATTCATTATAATAATATTGATAGCAGCCTTATTCTCTGTCTACCGAGCGCTGTGCAAAAACACAGCGGTGATTGACATCTCCTGATACTGTGGCAGGAGTCTGGAAGTATTCCTGCCTGCTGTGAGCTTTTCTAAATATGGACAATCCGAATTTTCATGACGTCAGCTCATGCAAAAGTGACCTGACTTCTGGGACTGGCATGAAAAGCGTGTCCTTTAGAATCTACATTAGCTTTGCTGCTTACAAGTCCTTCTTTTTCTTGCATAGGTTTTTGTAGTATTTCTATAGAATAAAACTGTATCTGTGAATTTCACTGCCTATCCTAGGGTTCTTTTTGAAGCTTCCAAGACCTGACCCATAGCTTTCTGACAGGCTCTTGTTGTCCCTAAATTCCATCCCCACATCTTGTCTTTTGAAGTTGGGCTTGCTTCTAAACTGAAAATATTTCTGCTATCATCTGTGTATATATATATATATATATATATATATATATATATATATATATATATATTTGTCTTAGGATATTTTATAGTGAGTGTGGAGATATGTACAACATTTGGTTTTAAATAACTGTATTTGTGTTTAAGTATCAACATTTTTAAAGTATTTTATTTTCCTTTAAACATTTTTTAAACTGTCGACTCTGTTACAAATGTTAATAAATTCTTTCTGTTTATTTAGACAGTGGTGCAAAAGAAAAAGTGTGGGCTTTGTAATTAAACAGACATGGTTTTAGCATACAACTCTGCCACCTACTAGCTCTGTGAGCTTGGACTAATATCGGGTCTAGTAATAATTAATGTCGTTTTTAAACATTCGTTTAAAATCTTGCTTGGTGTTGACTTGTATTGACATAACCTTCAAACACGTGGTATCTACAGAACATGTGAAGTGCAATTAACAAGTTTTGCTTGAAAAAGTTTGTGTTTGGTTTGGTTTTTGTTGCAAAACTAGGGCTAAGAAGATGGCGGATGAAGAGCATATTCGGCACTGCATGCTTTACGAGTTCCAATTAGGAAGAAAAGCAAGTGAGGCTGCAAAAAACATCTGTAGTGCTCTTGGTCAAGATGCAGTTAGCGCCAGAAAATGCCAGCGTTGGTTTGAGAAATTTCGCGAGGGAAATTTTTCGTTAGATGACAAGAGTGGTCGAGGCCGTGTGTCCAATTTTGATCAAGAAGCTCTTCAAGCTCTTTTGGTGCAAAATCCTCAAATTACCCAACAAGAGCTTGCGACAACTTTAAATTGTTCACAAAAAACAATTTCCAATCAATTGCGTGCACTTGGCAAAGTCCAAAAGTTTGGAAAACGGGTTCCTCATGAGTTGACCGACAACAACCGTAATCATAGAGTCACAATTTGCAGTTTGCTCCTCTCTCGTCAAAACCGTTTGCCGTTTTTAGAGCAAATTGTTACCGGAGATGAAGAATGGGTGCTGTACGTTAATTTGAAAAGGCGGCCTCAATGGTTGGACAAAAATGAGGCTCCGCAGCCCACGCCAAAACCTGACTTGCATGCGAAAAAAGTGATGTTGTGTGTTTGGTGGAATTTTAAAGAAATTCTTCATTATGAACTTGTACCATCTAACCAAACCATTACAAGTGCAGTGTATAGCGCCCAATTGGAAAAGTTAGCCCAAGCTTTAAGAGAAAAAGAACCCGCGCTGATTAATCGGAAGGGTGTAATTCTTCACCACGATAGCGCACGACCGCATACTGCAAGAATCACTGCTGAAAAACTGCGCCAGTTGGAATGGGAAGTTCTCCCTCAACCTGCATATTCTCCTGATATTGCCCCTTCCGATTACCATTTGTTTCATTCTTTGCAAAACTTTCTTCTTGGAAAAAAATTTAATAATGAAGAATGCCTCAAAAATGCATTGACCGAATTTTTGGCATCAAAATCACAAGAATTTTACAACAGAGGGATTAAAATGCTTGTTGAGTGTTGGGCACAAGTAGTAGAAAACAACGGCAACTATATTGTTGATTAAATTTTGTTGTATTGTTTAAATAAATTCGATTTAAAAAAGTATTAGAAAACGACATTAATTATTACTAGACCTAATACTTGACTTAAAAAAAATGACGAGAGAGAGAGAGAGAGAGAGAGAGAGAGAGAGAGAGAGAGAGAGAGAGAGAGAGAGAGGAATGGAGAGGGGGAGAGGGGAAAAAAAATAAATGTGAGAGAGAAAATATCAATCTGTTGCCTCCCCTACTGGGGATTGAACTGAGATCCTGGGTATGTGTGCTGACTGGTAATCGAACCCATGACCCTTTGATGTGCAGGACGATGCTCCAACCAACTGAGCCATAGCAGCCAGGAAAATACTCGACTTCTTTGCTCATGTTTCTTTATCTGTGAAATCATTACACTAGGAGAATTAAATCAGATGATGTCTATAAAATGCAAAACATTTACCTGGCACATGGCAAATACTCAATATGTGGTTGTTATGTAAGGATATCTTGATGTCCTTTTCTGCCTTGAGAAAGAAATAGAAAGTGTTTCACTGAGCATTCATCTTATGTGGCTGCTGAGATTTTGGTAGTAAGAAGGTAGTGTTTTCCAAAAACAATTAAGAGCCTTCCAGAAGAAAGTAAATTGTGTGCCTGGGAAAGAGCCAGTGGGAGAAATTTGCCCTCATGGACAAGAATAAGCCCTTAGTAATTCTGTGTGGTCCTAATCTGTTTGACTCTTTCAACCTTACAAAAGGCAAAATCGAAGGTCAAATGTGTCCAGCAGGATATTTCTTTTCTCCAAGAAATGCCATTATACTTGTAACAGCTCCTTCGTAACTAAGGCAAGGTGAACCACAGATTGCCTTTCTTCATGACTCTGTGCTCCAAGTTCAGATTCTTAAAGTATTTTTATTTCATGCTATTTTTTCTTAACAAAACCCTGAACCAGATGAGTGTGAATATAAACAAAGGGCCTCTTTATTTTATTTTAGGGCAAGATTCCTTCCTAGAAGCCAGCTAGGCTATGGAGGAGAGGAATTTTTTAGTAAATGTTAAATAAAGGAAAAAATAAACTCTCACTTAGCTAATCTACACAGTTTATAATAAAAAACACAAGCAGCGATTCCATCTTATTTCTTTGCCAAGATTTAGCAGCAGTGGTGGGAATTAAAAATTACTCATATTCAACTCTTAATACTCTGTGATGCATTTTCTTGCTTAAAATTTGAAAGGTAGATTAGTGTATTTTATTACTGTAGACATTTGTCATAGTTGCTTTTGTTAAAAAAGAAACTTGCTTTAAACTCCCACTTTCTTAAAAATTTCTTGCTGCCTAGTTTTTCTACCTTTATTGGTATGAAAACAACTTTAAACTCCAAGACAGTCTACTACATCTATCTTACCACAACCCATTAAATGACCTTTTTCAATTTTCTCCCTTCTACATTCACATCCTCAACCACCAGCCAACATTTCCTCAGCCTCCCATATTGCCTCTAAGCACACATATTCTCTTCCTGGTTTACACATTTGCTGTAGCTGGTCTCAGAGGAACGTGTAGTTCTCCAACTCTTTACCAAGATTCTCCACTCTGTCTGTGCTTTTCATCCATTTCTTCAGCATTCTTAATTATATTCCCTTACTTTTCAAGTACTCTATTTCTACTGCTTCCTTCCTTTCAGATTACAAAAATGCTGTTGTCTCCATATTAAAAAAAGACACACACAAAAACTGACAAAGACTTCCCTAACTTTTGTAATAGATATTCATAAGTTGCCTCTTCGGCATCCATTTCTCTTCTCCCAGAGGCCTAGGTTATTGTTTGGGGTCCCTCTGGAGTCAGGGGGTGCCTCCACCACCCTGATTCCAAGGGTGGAGCAGTGGAACAAACCAAGCCTTCTAACCTCTGGTTTGGATTAAGGGCATGTCATGTGACCTGAGCTCATCCAATCTCTGGGTGCAAAAACAGCCACACTCACCTGTTCTGGAAGGTGCTGTGTGCATATATGAGGCCTGGGGTTGCTATAGCCATTTTTGCTGGTAGGAAGCCAGCTTGCAAATGATTGAGCACAGAGGAGACAGAGAAATGGAGCCAGAGCAAACTCCTCAGGAAGTTTACATACAGGATCTTTTCATTTCAAAGCAGATGAATTCCCATTGTTGTTTTGAGATGGATTTTCTGTTTCCTGGAGTTAAGATTCCCAACTGACTATGGTGGTTTAAAACCATGTCCACACATTCTTTGATTCTCCTCCCTTCATCAAATGGACTTTAATTCTTCTCCCCTGAGTGTGTGCTGGATTTAGTGACTCACTTCTAGAAAACAAAGTGTATGATTCTAAGACTAAGTAAAAAAAATCATTATGATTGCCTCCTCATTCTTCTTCTCACCCACTGCCCCCCACTCCGTGTGTGTGTGTGTGTGTGTGTGTGTGTGTGTGTGTGTGTGTGTGTATCTGTCTCTCCCTCTTTCTCTTGGATCACTTGCTCTGAGGAAGCCAGCTGCCATGTCAGAAGGACACTCAAGTAGCCTGTGGAGGGCCCCATGGTGAGAAACAGGTCTCTAGCTCCAGGGGAGTTGGAACCTTCTGCCAACAAAAACAAGAGTGAGCCGAGACCGGTCTGGCTCAGCAGTAGAGCATCGGCCTGCAGACTGAAGGGTCCCAGGTTTGATTCCCGTCAAGGGCATGTACTTGGTTGCAGGCACATCCCCTGTAGGGGGTGTGCAAGAGGCAGCTGGTCGATGTTTCTCTCTCATTGACATTTCTAGCTCTCTAGCTCTCTCCCTTCCTCTCTGTAAAAAATCAATAATATATATATATATATATATATATATATATATATATATATATATATACACACACACATACACACACACACATACACACACACACACACACACACACACACACACACACACACACAAGAATGAGCTGGGAAAGAGATTCTAGAGCCTTGAAATAATTCCAATTCTGGCTGACTATTGAGCCTCTCACTGTGGATATCTGAAAGCTTCTAGTTACCAAACCAATTGCCATTCTTCAGTCCTTACCCTAATTGACCTTTTGGTGATGGAACAATGTTAAGTAAATATATGATTGTGTGTACATGCACAGGAGGGAATTTTCTTACATTCTGAAGTTTCACACCAGTGTTAACTTCTGTCTTTAGATACTGTCCTAATGAGTAACGGGAATAAATTCTTAAAGCCATAATCACTAGAAAACTTAGTTCTTCCTCCTAAAAACTAATATGAAAAACAGAGCATACTATAGTATATATTACATACTTTTTATTATCTCACTTGTAATAACCAGACACTCCCAAGAAAATAAAATATACATATTCTAATTTTTACATAGAATTTTTTTCTGGCTACAGATTATAGAAAAATAAATGTATATTTCTCCACCAAATTTCAAGAAAAATTTTAAGAGTTTGCAATAGGGCTTATCAAACAATTTTGCTCATTTCCCCTATTTAGGAAAAAACTAAGTAGGAAATTAGTCTAGTTGGGGATTTAAAAATTATCATTTGGGTTGAACAAAGCTCCAGAGAAAACTTCATAAAAATTTCCACTTAAAACATCATATATATAATGCTTCATATATATAATGCTTCTCTGGGAAATGATGTAAGGAAGGTTAACAGGATTTTGGAAACAATGTACAATGATATAATTAATAGGCACTTAATTATTTATGGGCATATGCCTGCCAGTATTTTTGTGTAATCTTCACATATGGAATTAAATTAATTTGTAAAATGAACCCTTTCTTGTAAAAGAAAATAAAAACTGTCATTTTCTGCAGTTGTTAACTCATAAGGAAAGTATTGAGCTATAGAAAAAAGCTTAATACTTTAAGAAAAAATAATAGCTCTTATAAATTCTATATTTATATGTTTATAAGGAAAGCTGACTTAGGTTTTACTTTAAACACTATTGACTTAACACTGTTCCAAAAAGACTGTGCGACTACCTAATCCCCATTCCTAATTCTTAAATACTATCATGTGTTAAAAGATTCAAGCTTTTGATTTATTCACTTCTATGTTCACTTCAATAGGAGATTTGGAGTGCTACAGCCAAACTAAACTCCAGTGACCTATTAATGGCTGGATATAAGCTTAAACATATATATTTGCATGGACTTGCAAAACCATCTGAGTCCTTTGTGAAAGGCCATTGGGCTACCCTGGAGAGATCTTACTCTCCTGACCAAATTCAACTATCTATGTATATAAAAGGCTAATATGCTAAGTGTCCATCCAACTGGTCACTATGATGAGCACTGACCACTAGGGGGCAGACGCTCAATGCAGGAGCTGTCATGATGTGACACACACTGGCCATTTACAGAGAAAACATCACCACAGACCCACAAACCAACACTCAGCTTCCCCCAAGTGGGACACAGGATCTGCCACCATACCAGAGCAACACCCCACCAAATTGCAGCCAATGCTGCCAATAACCTCATGGCACAAAATGTGGCCCACAGCCCAGCCCAGCCCAAAAACGGTGACTGTGGGTGCCAGGTAATGACGTCACATAGCAACACCTGGCTTCTTTTCCCTAGCGACTAGCCTCCTTGGAGTTTCTTCAGCCCAGTAACATGACTTGCTTTACAGCCAGGTGGAAACATTTTACACTTTAACCAAATGTCTGTGAAACATTTTCCCATGCCTCATCTCATTTGATCCTCACAGAAGTCCTGGAGTAAGTAGATAGGAGACTTGGTAGAGTCTTTCTTTCTTTTTTTTTTTTTTCTCCCCACTAACTGGAAAACAGAGATTTAGAAAGCTTAGAAACTTGATCCAACTGAAAAGTATTAAGAAATTATGGACCTTCAGGTTTTCTTACTGCGCAGAATACACTCAAACACTGCTGCAGTTAAATATTTTACCTTTTGTTCTCCCTGTGTGAACTACAATAATAATCTGTTTCATACTGATCTTTAGTGCTCTTTTGCTGAAAATTACCTGAAAGAGAAGTTGGGGAGCTTCCCTGAGCTGGAAAAAGTTAAAAGTTTAGCTAAATCAGAAAGCAGGTCTATTCTATATATCTAAATGGCTAAGTTGACTCGCTCATGCCCGATACATATAAAGCTCTCACTGGCGCCAATCACACACATATGTTTCAATCTGTCATCGTTGATTGTGAATTTGGTTGACACTTCTATTATAGAGAAAGGGTGAATAGCAATATTAAAATATTTCTTCTACTTAATTTTCTTTTGAATTTGTGCACTGGGCCTCTAGTAAACTTATAACTGGAGAAGAGTCAAAGTACATACCATTGGGTATTCTTCAAGCCCACAACAAATATTGCAACCTAATAACAATAACAATTTATTGAATGC
The DNA here is from genome assembly GCF_014108245.1 of Pipistrellus kuhlii. NCBI lineage: Eukaryota > Metazoa > Chordata > Mammalia > Chiroptera > Vespertilionidae > Pipistrellus > Pipistrellus kuhlii. Next base: position 64,255,401 of record NW_023425529.1, read on the forward strand.
TCCTTGCATGTCAGAAATTATAGTAAAAATTTTTTTCTGATTTGAACAATAGCCTTGTAAGGTCGTTTTCCTCCAGTTTGCAGATGAGTGAAGCAAGACTCATGGAAATTGAGTAACTTGTATCATAGCCACAGAGCTAAGTAAGTGGCAGAACTGGGACTCAAATGCAGTCTAGATCCGAACCTCACACCCTTTTTCATTACTGAATGGAGCTTTTCAATTACGACTCTTTGCTGACATATTTGAAGAACAAAAAGTTACTTTTGCTTGATGGACCTAAGCATGTTAGTGCCTTGGGAGCAAGTCTTCAGCCAGGAAAGCAAACATGAACCTTTACAGTCTGAGGAGATGTTCTACATTATAACTGACTAGAGTGAAGCCTGCCATAAGAAGTGGCATTGTGAATAAGCCCAGCTCATATTCAACCAGGGGAGCAGGTCTGGAATGGGGCCTGTGTTGGGGATGTGGGTATAAAAGTGAAGAAACAAACACATTGAAAAAGCATCACACTCTGACTATCCTCTTTGTGCAAAAGCCTGCCTGATGATGGATGATCACAGTAAGCAATGCAAAACTACCAAAGTTTAATTTGGGGTGCAGCCATTTTTGTTGGATTTCCTCACTGGGGCACAGAGTGAAAATGAGGAGACTCGCCTCCACCACCTGAAAAAATGAGTGAGTTATTTAATTTCTTTGAGTTCAGTTTTCTTAAGTCCTGCTGATTGGTAAGGTCCCTCTTAGCTCTAAAATTATTTGATACGCGCATGAAATTCGTGCACGGGGGTGTCCCTCAGCCCAGCCTTCACCCTCTCTCACCCTCTCTCATCTTAAGGGATGTTCTACTGCCTATTTAGGCCCGATCCTGATGGGATCAGGCCTAAACAGGCAGTCGGACATCCCTCTCACAATCCAGGACTGCTAGCTCCCAACCACTTGGCTGCCTACCTGCCTGATTGCCCCTAACTGCTTCTGCCTGTCAGCCTAATCACCTCTAACCACTCCCCTGCCAGACTGATCTACACCTTACTGCTCCCCTGCTGGCCTGATTGCCCCTAAACTGCCCTTCCCTGCCAACCTGGTTTCCCCCAACTTCTCTCCCCTTCAGGCCTGGTCTCCCCCAATGGCCCTCCCCTGCATGCCCAGTCACCCCTAACTGCCCTCCCTTGCCAGCTTGGTTCCTCCCAACTGCCCTCCCCTGCAGGCCTGGTCTTTCACAACTGCCCTCCCCTGCTGGCCTGATTGTCCATAACTGCCCTCCCTTCCCAGCCATCTTGTGGTGGCCATCTTGTGTCTACAAGGGGGTAGCCATCTTTGACCACATGGGGGTGGCCATCTTGTCTGTCAGAGTGATGGTCAATTTGCATATTACTCTTTTATTAGATAGGATTATAGTCATGTATCTTTAGACATGGGAAAGTATTCATGTGTATTTCTTGGTGTTCTTGGTTGCAGATAACGGAATTTCTGAGAGGAGCAGGGCAGTCAACAATGCTATAGAGACAGGATCAATGTCAGACCCCAGTATGGCACAGTTTTACAGGTGACCCCACTACTACCCAGGCCTGCCTCTCAACATCTATTTTTCTAGATCCAAAGAGAGTGCTTTCTACTTCAGCTACCAGAATAGCTGCTGTCCCTGACCATGGCTATCACCTCCTGTTACTCATATGCCTTCCAAATCAGAGAATGTATCTTCCATCAGGGCTTGGTGGAAATGCAGTTACATGTAGAACCCAAACTGCAAGGGAGTCTGGGAATGTTTAATTTTCTAGCCCTGAAGGACAGAAGCCTGTCAGAAGTGTTACATAGTGTTACATTGCTGAGTGCCAAGTTGGGGGTGGGGGAGGCAATGTATTCACACTGTGAGCCTTTTTATATATGTATGTAAAGTACTATACCAAAAAGTCAGAAAAAGTATACACTAAAATCCTAGTAGTTTGTTTTGATCAGAGGTATAATTATATTCTTTTTGTTTTTCTGAATTTCTAACATCAATGAGTATGACCTATATAATTTCTTAAAAGAATGAGACTTACTGTTTATGTTTCTAGGATTGTACACAACATACAGATGGGTGTCTTGTAGATATCTGTCTTCAAGATACAGGCTACAGAATTAGACCTTGGAAATATCTTTGAAGGGCATGTAAATCATTATTCCAGTTCAGACTGTGTTACAAATGTCTAGATATCTGAATGAATTTCTTACTAAAGACTCATAGGCAATATAATAATGACAGGGAAGACAAGTGGGGTCTGAAGAAACATTATTATCTGAAGGAATTGGTTTTTTTCCTCCTCATTGTCCATTTTCCATTTTAAGATGATAATTTTTCTTATGAAGTGAGATCTGTGACATTATGTAGTTTTTGTTAACAAGAAAAGATAAATTTGAGTTATAAGTCATTTTCATTAAGATCATATTACTGTATAGACAGCAACAGAACAGAATGAAAGTTAAACATGGGAAAAGAGGCGAGGGCTAGACCAGGTGGGTCTTTGAATGCTATGTTAAGAAATATGGACTCAATTCAAATCTTGTCCCCTATAATCAGCTCATTGGGTAATAATTTTTTTTTTTTCAAGCATAAAGTGTTAAATATATTCAACCTGTGGCTTAAACTTGAAGACTCATTTTGAACTTGGGACAGCTTATGTTATTTCTAAATCAATAATTATGATTCATAAAAACATTGCTTAAATAGTTTAACTTACTTTTTGCCCCAGAGAATGCTGTGAACTGATTATGTGTTATATTTCTATAGTACTCACACACGTTGTTATAAAAATCCTCAGTTTGATTAATATAGTTAATTAATCTAGGTTTATAAAGGCACCTGCTATATGGAAGGTACTTTGTTAGGCATTGGGGGATGCAGCATTTAAAGATATTTCTGTTCTCAGAGAGTTTATAGTTTAGTTACAAGAGCCAAAATCCTGCAATAAAGAGCATAATGTGGGAACACAGGAGCCCAGATGGGGAGCAGATCCTGATTCAAGGATGTAAGGAATAGGGAGTTTTCTTTAGAAGGTGTAGGAAGGTGAGTGGAAAAGGAAAACAGATAAGAGAAGGTGACCAACAGAAGATTCATTGGCAAGCCAGGCATCACTGTGGGCAAAGGGAGCTACATGGGGAAACAGGGAAATTATATGGATACAACCTCAGACTTACTCCATCCAAGGAGCAAAGGAGTTGAGATGCTTATTCACTAACTAGAGGCCCAGTGTATGAAATTTGTGCACTTGGGTTGGGGGCCCTCAGTTCAGATTGCGAGAGGGTGCAGGCCAGGGTGAGGGACCCCACAAGTGCATGATCTGAGCCAAAGAGGGATGTGGGAAGTTGGCCAGCCAGGAAGGGACAGTGGGAGGCTCTAGGCTGTGTCCGGCCACCTCGCTCAGTCCCGATCAGTGGGACCCCAGCAGCAAGCTAACCTACTGGTCTGAGCTTCTTGCCCCTGGTGGTTAGTGCACATCATAGCAACTGGTCAACCAGTTGACTATCTGCCCTCTGGTGATCAGTGCACGTCATAGTGAGCCCTTGAGTGGCCTTAGCATGTCATTACCATATTATACTTTGTTTGGTTGAACAGATGACTAGATGACCATATACTTAGCATATTAGGCTTTTATTATATAGGACTAGAGGCCCGGTTCACAAAACTCATGCACAGGAGCGGGGGGGCTCCCTCAGCCTGGCCTGCACCCTCTCCAATCCAGGACCCCTCAGGGGATGACCGACTGCTATACCAACAGTCAGACATCCCTCTCACAGTCTGGGACCACTGGCTCCTAACTGCTCGCCTGCCTGTCTGCCTGTCTTCTCGCCCCTAACCACCTCTGCCTAGGACCCTGCCACTGTGGCTTTGTCTGGAAGGATGTCCGGAAGATGTCTGGTCTAATTAGCATATTACCCTTTTATTAGTATAGACTAGAGGCCCAGTGCATGAAATTTGTGCATGATGGGGGAGGGAAATGGTCCCTCAGCCTGGCCTGCACCCTATCCAATCTGGGACCCCCCAGGGTATGTCCAACTGCCAGTTTAGGCCCACAGGGCCGTCAGACATCCCTTTTGCAATCTGAGACTGCTGGTTCCTAACCACTTGCCTGCCTACATGTCTGATTGCCCCAACCCCTCTGCCTACCTACCTGATCACCCCTAACTGCCTCTGCCTATCAGTTTGATCACCCCTACCTTGCCTCCCTGCTGGCCTGGACTGTCCCTAACTTTTTCCCCTGCTGGCCTGATTGCCCCTAACCACCTCTGCCTCACCCCTGGCCTAAGCTGCAGTCTGGCCTCCATCTGCAGGAGGTGACGTAGCGGATCAGAGGAAGACACCGCCCTCCCATTACCCGTCGGCTGCTTCCACTGCCTGTCTGAGCCTCGGCTCTTCACAGCTGCTGCAGCTTTGTCCGGAAGGACATCCAGAAGGTTGTCTGGAAGAGGTCCACCCTAATTAGCATATTATCCTTCTATTAGTATAGATGTTATGAATTGAATGTTGTGTTCTCCTCAAATTAGTATGTTGAAATGTTAACCCCCAATGTGAGGTATTGGGTGGTAGGGCCTTTGGGAGGTGATTAGGTTTAGATGAGGTCATTAGGGGGTCCTCATGATAGGATTAATACCCTTATAAGAAGGGACACCAAGGAACTTGCTCCCTCCCTCATGCATGGGAGACACAGCAAGAAGACTGTAGCACTGTCTGCAAATCAGGAAGAGAGCCTCACTGGGAACAGAAGGATTGTGGACTTCTTAGCCTCCAAAACGCTGAGAAATAGTTTTATGTGGTTTAAGCCATCCAGTCTATGACATTTTATTATGGCAGTCTGAGCAGACTAAACCAACCAACTTCCATCCATCTTGGAGTAGAGACTACTTCCCTGGGGGGCAGACTTCTCCAACACCCTGGCCTGCCCAGAACGTGGGCAGAGCAGCCTTCTTCAGGTTTGGAGGAGGTTCTAAACCAAAGTTATGCCACTCCTTGCAGTTGGAAGTCCATCTGTAAACACTGAAGGTAAAACTAGAGTCACATGGGTGAGAATTATCAGCCTCCTAGTGAGGATGGAGGGACGTGAAAGTCTTGATATCTCATAGAGGATGTGGTGTTTCAACAGGACCTTAAAGAAGTAAGGAGTTAACAAATACAGGCAGGGAAAACACATTCCAAACACGGGAACTAGTTGGAGCACAGACCTAGAGAAAGCAAAGTTCAGGACACTTTAAATAACTAATATTTTTTCCCCCCTTGACATTATGTAATTCTTTTTTGGGGGGATGGGTGGGGGTGGATGGGTACCACATTACTTTATTTGAAAAAAATGATACAAAAAAAGGAATTTAAGTAGATGTTTGGGTACAATTTATAGAAAAGCTAAAGGTAACCCCAACATGCCTACACTGCCTTAATAACCAGGGAAGTCACCCCCTTGGCTCTGGGAAGCCAGCCCAGGCTTAGCTTTTGTTATCACTATCTCCTAGGGTGTGCTTGTCAAAGAGACACTCTGCCATGCCAGGTTCAAGGACCAACATCTTGTGCAAATTGGTTGCATGGTTACCTGATTCCTTGGTGGATTTCACCTATTCATTCAGGTAATGAGTCTTAATGAAGTCACACAAATAAGAGTCATTTTTGTCAGTGGCCAGTTTGTGCAGTTAATAACACATTGTTAATTTTACTTGCTGCCTAGTATTTCCTTGTGTCAAACTTTTTTGTTGTTGTTACTCCTCACCTGAGGATATTTTCCCATTGATTTTCAGAGAGTAAAAGAGAGAGAGGAGAGAGAGAGAGAGGAATATTGATGTGAGAGAGACACATCAATTGGTTGCCTCTTGCACTCGCCCTGATTGGGGCAGGGTTCAAGCCTGCAACCAAAGGCCAAGACCCTTCAGTCTGGGGGCCAGTGCTTTATCCAATGAGCCAAACTGATTAGGGCCATTGTGACAACATTTGGCTACTCATTCCCCTATTTTTATACAGACCAGGCAGGCTGCAGTAGTTCTCAAGGCCTCCACCTACAAGAGAACAGGCGATAGATCAGGCGAGTGCTCTGAGCTTTCTGCAGGCAGGTCACTGGCTTCCTTATATTTATTTATTTTATTTTATTTATTTTTTTATTTAATTTTTATTTTTTTTATGTTTTTAAAATAAATCTTTATTGTTCATATTATTACAAAAGTTCCTCATTTTTTTCCCCTATACCAGGTTCCCACCCCACCCTCTGCCCTTTTCCCACCCCCCGCTGTCCTCATCCATAGGTGCACAGTTTATGTTCAGTCTCTTCCCGCACCCCCCACTCCTCTTTTCCCTGAGAATTGTCAGTCCACTCCCCTTCCGTACCTCTGATTCTATTATATTCAACAGTTAATATTGTTCATCAGGTTTTTTAATTACCTTGGTTTTTAGATTCACTTGTTGATAGTTACATATTTGTTGTTCATAATTTTTATCTTTATTTTCTTCCTCTTCCTAAAGAACCCCCTTCAGCATTTCATATAATTCTGGTTTGGCAGTGATGAAATCCTTTAGCTTTTTTTATTTACGAAGCTCTTTATCTGGCCTTCAATTCTGAGTGATAGCTTTGCTGGGTAGAGTATTTTTGGCTGTGGGTTCTTGTTATTCATCACCTTGAATATTTCTTCCCATTCCCGTCTGGCCTGCATGGTTTCTGTTGAGAAATCAGCTGACAATCGTATGGGTGCTCCTTTATGGGTAACTACCTGCTTTTCTCTTGCTGCTTTTAATATTCTCTCTTTGTCTTTTACTCTTGGAATTTTAATTATGATGTGTCTTGGTGTGGTCTTTTGTTTGGGGTTCTGTGCACTTCCTGGACTTGTAAGTCTATTTCTTTCCCCAGGTAGGGGAAGTTTTCTGTCACTATTTCTTCCAATATGTTTTCGGTATCTTGCTCTCTGTCATCTTCTGGGATGCCCATAATTCTGATGTTGGTTCGCTTGAAGTTGTCCCAGAGGTTTCTTACATTATCTTCAAAATTCTGGATTCTCTTGTCTTCTTGCTTCTGTGGAGGGGTGTCCTCTGGCTCTTTGTGTTCCAAATCTTTGACTTGATTCTTGCAATCTTCCATTCTGTTTTTAGGACTCTGTATAATATTTTTTATTTCAGTGAATGTATTCTTTATTTCTAGTTGATCCTTTATTATTTCTAGTTGATCCCTTTTCATATCTTCATAGGTCTTGTTTATTTTATCGGCCTTTTCTAGGAGATTCTTGAAAAACCTTATAAGCATGGTTTTGAACTCTAAATCCAGTTGCTTTTTGTCCTCCATTTCTTTCCTTTGTGGTCTGTTTCCTTGTCTCGGCATTTTCGCTGCTTCCCTGAGTTGGTAGGGTGGGAGGATCAGCTGTGTCTATGCCAGGAGACAGCCTTATTCGACTAGACTTGGAAAACTTCAAGAGCCTCTGTGCTCAGCTTGGATGGGGCGGAGTTTCAGGGTGGAGCCTACAGCCTTGGCTTCCTGTCTGCCCCACACTATGAGGTTCCTGAGTCTCAGTGTTCCTCAGTGTCCTTTGGTACTCACTGCAAGCACCTCTGAGAGAAAGATGCCCTCGAGTTTTGCCAGCTACCAGACAGTTTAGTTACTACCCCAACGAGCCTGCAGTGGGTTCAGTGCAGTTGGAAGTGGGGTTAAGAGCAGTCCGGAGCTTATGTCTCCTTCCCGCCAGGGCAATCCAGCTGCTCAATCAACAGTCTGTCCTCTGCGTGAAATGTGCACGACTCAGGGTCTCTGTCTTTTGTCACTCCCCAGAGCTTACGCCTTACAGCCCAGATTCCCTCTGTATGAGCCTGGGGCTCGAGGGTCTTGCCCAGAACTGGGGTTCAGTGCAGTTGGATCTGGGGCTTAGCACAGTCCGGAGCTTTTGTCTCCTTCCTGCTAGGGAACACCAGCCAGGCACTCAGCCGCCCCTCCTCTCTGGCTCTGTCTTCTGCTCGCGCACACCGTGTCTCCATACCTTAGGCTTTTACAGCTCCTGATTCTCCTGGTTTTCTCTTTCCTTCTCATTGTAGAATTTCCAATCAGTCAACTTTCCTGTAGTTCTGGATAATGTCCACTTTATATTTTAGTTGTATTTTTTGAAATTGTTGTGTGAGGCTGCAGTTAGGCGGTTACCTATGCTGTCATCTTGGTTTCTCTCTCGTCTTCCTTACATTTAAAACCTCTGTAAGTGTCATGCCACCTGGCACTTAGTAGATGCTGGTGGAATTGGTCAAATCATAGAAGAAATTTTCTAAGGAGACTGTGAAAGGAGTAATAAAACTTGAGTTTAAATTCTTTAAAAGAATCACATTTTTCTCTCTACAACTTTCTGCACATCTGGGACATGAAATTTACTTCCCAGATAGTTTATTCTGTGAGGTCTTTAGTTCAGGATGAAACATACTCTATTTCCTTAGAATATGGCCAGCAAAGGTCACACCCCCATTATTAACATCATAATATGCAAAGAAAAACTCCTCTTTAAATTCTAGATGCAAACTTTATTGTATGAGTGCCTTCACAGAAACACCCACCCAGGCTCTGGCTTTCTCTTAAAATTACATTTCAGTCAGCAATTGCATGTGTAATGTCTTAATCTTGCTAAATTGTGTCTCTTACTAGAGCAGTTCATAATTCACTTTTTCTGGTTTGCATGTAGATTACAGGATGAGCTCATTTGCATATATCCAAGTCCCTGCCAAATTTAGGAAACCACTTTAAAAATTTATCCCCAAACTTATTTTTCTTGCCAGGATCCTTCCTTTCAATATTATCACCTTTTTTTTCTTTTCTTTTTTTTCTTTTAGTTTGTTTCCATCCCCCAAATGAGCAGCTGACAGTTTTTCAGGGGCATTTTTACAAATCAAACAAATTTTTATCACTACAAAAGCTACTGTATGAGCAGCAGTAAACTAGAAAACTCCATTAGGCTATGTATTGTCGGCAGTGGGCTGGGCTCATTCATTAGCAGAGTGACTCACTCCCCACGTTCTATTGTGTAGAATCACAGATGACTACCGCAATGAAATGTCTTCTGACAAATAGCTAACATTGAAAATGGTAAATTTACAAATGCCACGGGTCTGCTCTAGTATTTTCCAGACTGGCTTTCAAGTATTAGAGTTCCTCAAGTTGCTAATTATTGCAAAATTAAATGGTTCTCTGGTCATATAAGTTTGGGAAACACTTTAACACATAGGAATAGAAACTATCCAAACTTAAACTCGGAGTAAAAAAAGACCAAAAAAAAAAAAAAAATTGAGTAGAGAATTAGTGAGATATGAGACAACTTCAAATGACCTAACATGTGTGTTTACAGTATCTGAGAATGGCAGATAAGATATTTTAAGAAATAATTACTAGAAATTCTCCAAATTTCATGAAAACTATAATTCTAAAAATCCAAGAAACTCAACAAACTCTAAGAACAAAAAGACATTAAAATCACATCAAAATCAAATCATTGAAAACAAATGATTATGAGAAATCTTAAAAGCAATCAGAGGAGAAAGTACCATAGTATTTGCTGTTGTTGTTGGTCAGGGTAAGGGATAAAAATGACAGCAGATTTCTTGTGGAAAACAACGCAAGCCACAAGACAGTGGCAGTGTATCTTTAAAGTACTGAAAGAAATCTGTCAACCTAGAATTCAAAAACAAGTGAAAAATAACTTTTGAAAATGAAGGTTAAGTAAAGTTTCTTTCAGGCATATAAAATCTAAAAGAATTCATCACAGCAGACTTAAACCAAAATAAAATTTTAAAAGTCTTTCAGGCCGATTCTAGAAAGAAATCTGGAGCTACTTACAGAAATAAAGAGTTAATGAAGGGGAAAAGGGACATGTATAATATGTTCAACAATAAAGATTTAAAAATGAATAAGGAATAAAGAACACTAGAAATAGTATATAGATAGGCAAATACAAAAGACTTCCTCCCCACCCCCCCGCCCCTTATTTTCAAAATCTGAAAAAAGAAGTTTAACAAGAAAAAAATGCAACATATGCAATGTATTGTAGGGTTTAAATGCATGCACAGTAATCCCCTTATCTGAAGTTTTGCTTTTCATCGTTTCAATTACCTGTAGTTAACTACAGTCTGAAAATATTAAATAGAAAATTCCAGATATAAAATATTCAGAAGTGTTAAATTGCATGCCATTCTGAGTAGTGTGATGGAATCTTGTGGTGTCCTGCTCAGTCCTACCCAGGATGTCAATGATCTCTTTGTCCAATATATTTATGCTGTAGACGCTACCCACCCATTAATCACTTAGTAGCTAACTCAGTTATCAGATCAACTGTCTTGGTATCGCAGTGCCTGTGTTCAAATAACCCTCATTTTACTTAATAATGCCACATTCACATAATTTTTATTACAGTATATTGCTATAATTGTTCAATCTTATTTTTAGTTGTTCTTAATCTCTTATTGTACTTAATTTATAAATTAAACTTTAGTGTAGGTATAAAGGAAAAAAAATATTAGGATTCAGTACCATCTGCAGTTTTAGACATCTACTGGGGGGTGGTAGACTTGGATTGTATCTCCTGTGGATAAGGGGTGACTACTCTAGAAGTAAAATGTGTGACAATAATAGCACAAAGGCTTGGAGGTGGGCAAAGGAAATACAACATTGCAAGGTTTTTATACTAATTGTTAAGTGATATGTTATCTTCCGAAAGTTGACTGTAAGAGATAAAAGATGTCCACTAAAAACCCTAAAGCAACCACAATAACAAAACAAAACAAACAGTTATAGCTAACACACCATCAATGGAAATAAAATGAAATCATAAAAATACACAACTGGAAAAAAAAAACCAGAAAAATATTTTTAAAATAGAACAAAGAACAGATGGGTAAAACAGAAAACAAATTGCAAAATGATTAATTTAAACCCAACCATATCAGTAAACACTTAAACAAATAAACAAGATTTATTTTGGCCCATACTCTTAGGCAAATAAACAAGTCAGCTTTGATCTCCTATCAGCATTACATTTCTCTCAAAATGTTGTGCTGAGAAAGATTAGAAACTTGAACTAATCATGGTTATAATAGCAAAATGATCTTGGCAGTGTTTCCTTCTCTCAGTTAAGCATATCACGGAAAGATGTCTAAGAAGTTCAGCCAAGAGACACTGAGCTGAAGGCACTTTTCATTTCTTTTTCACCGTGCTCTTACATAATTCAGATTGCTGTAGTGTAACAACCCAGGCATGTAGAGTTTGAAGGGGATTCTTTTCTGACAAGGCTGAGGATTAGGAACACCATTAAAGAGGATTTTTCTTCCAAGACTCAAACTGCAAATCTTTTGGGCCAAACTCTCTTGCTTGGTGGATTTCTACAGAGCCCTGCTTGAGGATTTCCTGACTTACCTCTCGGCCTCTCTTGCTTGATGGCTTTCCTGTGACATGCTCTCCTCATTCTGAAGACACTTGCTTCTCTACAGTTCTGACCTTTGTCCAGGCTCAGGGTCCTGTCCAGTGATATTTCTGCTTCTCAGAATATATTCTCACCTGCCAAACCCATTCACTTAGTTGATTCTTATTCTTCCTTTAGATCCCAATTCTGATTCCCCTTACTGCCACCCCGAATTCTCATCGTATTTTAAAAGCGTATACTATGGGGCATGATTATTTGAATAGCAGAGATGGAAGAAAGACATTATAAGCATTTGTACAGTATTTTTCATCTCTTCAGATTAAAATAGTCCAATATTTTGTAGCCATTTGGTCCCTCCCCCTCACCTTTTAGGGGAATTTCTGAACTTTAATATGCAGGTTGAGGTAATCAGTAAAAGAAAACTTAAGACACTGGTAAGCTAGAAAATCTACTAGAAAAGTAGAAAAATACTAGAAGTAATGGAAAAGTGGGCCCGGACAAAGGGACTTGGGCACAATAACTGAAGGAAGGACAGCAAGGATGTGAGGTAGAGCTGGAAGGACTTTTGCCAGAGACTAGGTAATAGGGTGTGTGGAGAGGCCACTAGGACAGTATGAGATATGACTTATGAAAGTTATTGAGAGCGAGAGGAAAAGGAAAAGAGAAGATCAAGAAGTGTGTCTGAGGCTGGAAATTGAATTCCCTTTGACAATTTTTGAGAGGCATCTTAAAGGATAGAAGTTGCTTTTAGTGACAATTTGGCTGCTATAGTTGTCTCCTGGATGAAATAGGAGGGCAGAAAGACTGGACCACGTGGGGCATTGCAGTGGGTGGTGGCTCGAGTGCCTTGGCTGTCATTCTCCCTCATTATCAAAAAGTAAGGCATCCCCAACTTCTTCTTAGGACCTTCTCTCCCCCACTTTCAATTCACAAACTTCCCCTGGAATTGGTTCCACCCCAACTCTATCAATGAGCATGTGACTTGCCTGTCCAATCAGAGTACCACTATCCCCTCACCAGACTTCGTTTAGGGAATATGCATATGATCTCTTTTTTTTTTCTTCCTATTTTAAATTTTTTTTTCTTTAATGATTAAGGTATTACAACTATGTCCTTTTCTCCCATTGCCCGTCCCCCACTCATGTCCTCATCTCCCTGGTGTCTGTGTCCATTGGTTAGGCTTATATGCATTCATAAATCATTTGGTTGATCTCTTCCTCTTACCCCCACCCCTCCCCACCTTCCTTCTAAGGTTTGACGGTCTGATTGATGCTTCTCTGTCTCCGAATCTATTTTTGTTCATCAGTTTATGTTGTTCATTATATTCCATAAATGAGTAAGATCATGTGATACCGTGTTTCCCTGAAAATAAGACATCCTCCAAAAATAAGACCTAGCGCATGGAAAGATAAGACATCCCCTGAAAATAAGACCTAGCGCAACTTTGGGAGAAAAAATTAATATAAGACACTGTCTTATCTTCGGGGAAACAGGGGTATTTATCTTTCTCTGACTGGCTTATTTTGCTTAGCATAATGCTCTCCAGTTCCATCCATGCTGTTACAAATGGTAAAAATTCCTTCTTTTTTGCTGCAGCATAGTATCCCATTGTGTAGATGTGCCACAGGTTTTTTGTTTGTTTAAATATATTTTATTGATTTTTTACAGAGAGGAAGAGAGAGAGAGAGAGTTAGAAACATCGACGAGAAAGAATCACCCATCAGCTGCCTCTTGCTCACCCCCTACTGGGGATGTGCCCGCAACCAAGGTACATGCCCTTGACCGGAATTGAACCTGGGACCTTTCAGTCCGCAGGCCGACACTCTATCCACTGAGCCAAACAGGTTTCGGCTGTGCCACAGTTTTTAATCCACTCATCTGCTGATGGGCACTTAGGCTGTTTCCAAATCTTAGCTATGGTAAATTATGTCACTATGAACACTGGGGGCATATATCCTTTCTGATTGGTGTTTCTAGTTTCTTGGGATATATTCATAGAAGTGGGATCACTGGGTCAAATGAGAATTCCATTATTAATTTTTTTTTAAAATATATTTTATTGATTTTGTACAGAGAGGAAGGGAGAGAGATACAGAGTTAGAAACATCGATGAGAGAGAGTCATCGATCAGCTGCCTCTTGCACACCCCCTACTGGGGATATGCCCGCAACCAAGGTACATGCCCTTGACCGGAATCGAACCCGGGACCCTTCAGTCCCCAAGCCGACGCTCTATCCATTGAGCCAAACCGGCTTCGGCCCATTATTAATTTTTTGATTAAACTCCATACTGTTTTCCACAGTGGCTGCACCAGTATGCATTCCCACCGGCAGTGCTTGAGGGTTGCTTTTTCTCCATATCCTCATCAGCACTTGTCATTTGTTAATTTGTTGATGATAGCCATTCTGACAGATGTGAGATGGTACTGCATTGTCATTTTTTATTTGCATCTCTGGGATGATTAGCAACTTTGAGCATGTTTTCATATGTCTCTTGGCCTTCTGTATGTCTTCTTTCAAAAAGTATCTATTTAGGGCCATTGCCCATTTTTTGATTGGGTTGTTTATTTTCCTTTTGTTAAGTTGTATGAGTTCCCTGTAAATATTGGAGATTAAACTCTTATCGGTGATAACATTAGCAAATATGTTCTCTGGTGTAGTGGGCTTTCTTGTTTGCTGGAAAACAAATCAGTTTCACTAAAAAAGAGATGTTGACAGGAAGCCAGGAAGGCTGGTCAACAACCTTAATTGCTCTAACCTTTAGTTGAGATATTGTTAGCTGAAGCAGTCTCCACCTTGTTTGTCCCATGTAAGTTTCTGTTATTTCCTGCCTAAGGGCTACATGTAAATTTCTGTTTTGTAGCCTAAGATGTTTTCCCCAAAGCCTCAATAAAAGGGGATGGCAGGGCCAGAACAGGGATTAGTTCTCCCATTAAAGTTGGACTACGGCCTGGTCCCCCATATCGCCAAGTTGAATTCCTTAAGTCTCTTTTCATTTGTGTGTGGCCCTTCTCCAGAACCTGAACCCTGAATTGTGACTCTTTCTATGTGGGCCGTGAAAGAGATTCCTATACCTGTTGTTTTGTTTTAAATGGGATGACAACTTTTTGCTACTAGACTCTTACGGTACTCATTGAACTAAGATGGCTTAAGGTCATGTGTAAGACTTAAAAAGGAGCAGTGGTTCACAAATAATGATCAGAGTATCTAGAGAAAAACAATTGAAACACTATGGGAGTTAAGGCAAAGTTCAAGCTAAATAAGCTATATAATTCTAGATTGTTTAAAATTCCAATCTATAAAGTACAATATATAGTAAAGACCTAAAGAGGTCACAAGTGCATTTAATCCCCTCTCCTGGACCTGTGCAGGTAATGAGTCCATTCTGAGAACAAGAAGAAAAATTTTCCATCATTTCATCTCCCTATTTAGGCATTATACATGATTTAAGGGAGAAAACTGAAGAGCCTGGCTAATGTGGCTCAGTGGTTGAGCATTGGTCCATGAACCAAGACGTCACAGTTCAGTCCCGGGAAGGGCACATGCCCAGGAGTTTTGGGCTTGATTCCCAGTGGGGGGCATGCAGGAGGCAGCTGGTCAATGATTCTCATCATTGATGTTTCTATTTCTCTCCCTCTCCCATCCCCTCTGAAATTAATAAAAACATATTTAGAAAAACAAAAAAGAAAATTAAACTTTCTGGAAAATACCTGGATGGTGTGGGTTCCCTAAACCATCTTCACTAGGGGTGGGGCTGTGATTTTAAGAAAATGTGGTTTTACCAGGGCCATCTTTTCTTCTGCATGGTACTGGTGCACCTGTGAATAAGGCACATAAGGGAAACAAACACAACATGATTATAGTGATCAGTCATTAGCAAATGTATTAATAGTTATGTGTAACAGGATATTGTAAAAATGAACTTAAGAATATTTTATTAAAACATTTCTTACATACCGTTTTATTGGCTGGGCTGCAAAAATATTCGTTGTGGGCCCGGAGTTTGACACGGTTGACCTAGAATGTATTGTGCTCAGATTGATAGCATACTGATGTTGTGGGTATTCTATGATATGTACCTGTCTGTTCCATTATTATCCTTCTTCATAATGGTACTTACTACAATACAATTTTACTTATGCTATTAAAATGATGCAGTATCAATCATTTTAATATTACTTTATTATAATATTACTTTATATATAATAGCCTAAATAGATATTATAACATGAGTACTTAGTATTTGTACCAGATACATCATAAGTGGTCAAGTGTTGAAATAAAAGAATAAACTATTGATTTGTTTTAGCAAGTATTTATTAAATAATTCCTCTGACTTCTTACCTGGCTTTGTAATGTGTTTACTCCTTCCCAGTGATGTACATAGAGATCCCACAGGTGTCTGGCACCCACTTGCCAGCCTTTTAATATTACATGTGAACACTCATTAGCCTGCAAGATAACTGTCATAGCCTTGGACGCCAAAATCAATCAAGGGTTCTACCCAGGCTTCACATAGGACTATGTGTCACTTTCTCAGGGAGATTTTGTGATCCTGAGACACAAAATAATAAATTTGATCCTGATAAGGTGTCAGCCTTTGTACTGGTGTCATAATTATATTTATGTAAGAAATAATAAATTATTCAGTACAAAGGCTGACACCTTATCAGGATCAAAGATTTCTCAGGGAGTCATACATAGGACTATGTGTCACTTTCTCAGGGAGATTTTGCAAATTGAAGGGGGGGAAAAAAACCCTGATTAAATTGTTTTATCACCACTAATATTTTTAAAGTGTGAGTCCACGGGGTAAATATAAGGAAAATTAGAATAGTTGGTTATTTCAGTTTCAGTTTTTTTTCACTAAACTGAATCTTTGAGACATTATTTTAGAAAGCGTTGATGGTAATAGAATTTTTCTCTTACTCTTACAGTGGCCCCAGAAATCTGCTGTCCCTGACTTGAACCACACAGATTAAAGGTGGAAGGAGGCTGAGATACGTGGCATTTCTCAAAGATGGTCACCACCCCTGAGGATGTGATGCTGACAGCCTCCCCTATCAAGAGGTACATATGTTTCCTCTCCTGGAATCCAATGAGCCTGTAACCGTGGTGGAAGTGACCGATGTAACTGCCAAGGCTAGGTGATAAGAAGGGTTGTAGTTTCTGATTTGGAGGATGCTTTCTTTATCTGTAAACTTAACCACCAAGTTGTGAGAAAGCCCTAGGCCACACAGGGATGCTCTTCGTAGGTGGTCCAGAAGACAACTTTCACTGACATTCCAGCCAATAGCTAGAGTCAATGGGCCATGTAAATGAAGAAGCCTTTGAGATGCCTTCGGTACCAAAAACTGTCCAACTGCATGAGAAAAACAAACAAACAAAACAAAAACAAAACCACTGAGAATTGTTCTCCAAGCTGAGAAAACCTTCAGAATTGTGAATTAATTAAAAAAAAATAGTTGTTTCAAGCCTCTAAGTTTTAAAGGGTAGCAATAGACGACTGGAACAAGGTAGAATGTTCTCTTCAATGCCTTAAGTGGCCTTTTGTGGTCTAAAGAATGCTAAGCATGCTGATCACAGCATCAGACTAAGGAACTAAAAGTCAGACTGAACGAACAATTAATTAAGTACAAATTAGTGCTCATCTTACCTCTCAGTTCAGTAAAGACTTCTGGGAAACCACAAAGGCCTGACAATGTGAGAGGGGTAGTTAAAAAACACACAATCACAAACAATGTGAAAAATAGTATTATTTTGGTTTAAAATATTTTTTTGTACATAACTGACCTCACTGAGAGCATAGATTCTTGTCATTTTAGTCATGCTGTACCCTCAAAGCCTAAAATAGTTCCTGGTACTTAGACTCAATAAAAATACGTTGAATGAGTATAAACACCATCTGGCAGAATAAGCACCAAAACTTATTTTTGGTGGATAGAATGATGTTTGTTTTTTATTTTTATTTTTCTAAATTTTCCCCCATGATCATGGGTTATATTTATACTGTACTTGTAAAAGATTGTAGTATTTTACTTTAAAATAATAAAAGCTTTTAAATGTCTACATATAAACATCTAATTAAGTCTTTATCTAATCAAAATATTCTCCTGGGGAAAAAAGATGCATTATGATAAACCTCAAGAGAAGGCTATGTTACATGGGCAGGGCCAGTAAGAAATGCAGATTTCCTTGGTTACTGTATGGATTCTCTACATAGGGGTGTCGAACTCAATCAGAGAAGGGGCCAAAATCTAAAATCCAGCCTAAATCGTGGGCCGAATGGTTTACTGAACAGTCATAAACTGTCATTGTGATGGAAACGCAGCGGAGTGCAGTGATGACAGCGCGGTGCAGGCCACATTGCAAGGCCTGGCGGGACGGATTTGGCCCGTGGGCCTTGTGTTTGACACATGTGCTCTACAAGGTATCATAGAAACAGATTTCTGTCAAGATTGAAATAATTTCACTTATTTTATTGTCTTATTATGAACTTTTATTTAGTTCAGCTTTTAACTTTTTAACTTTTTCAATTAAAGTTTACATTTAATATTATTTTGTATTAGTTTCAGGTGTGCAGCACCATGGTTATGCAATTATATACTTTACAAAGTGTTTCCTTGATATTTCCAGTACCTGCCTGGCACCATACATAGTTATTACAATACTACTAACTATATTTTCTATGCTGTGTTCTACATCCCCATGACTATTTTGTAACCACCAATTTGTACTTCTGAACTCCTTCACTTTTTTCACCTAGTTTCCCAACCCTTCTCCCCTCTACAACTATCAGTTTGTTCTCTGTATCTATGAGTCTGACTCTGTTTTGTTTGTCCATATATATTGTTCTCTAGATTCCTTTTGTCTGCCAATTTAAAAAAATCAGATCATACCTATGCCAAAAAAAGAAAAAAGAGGGCCCTCAGAGGAGGTCCCTTGCCTCTACATCTGTTCAGATTGAGGATGAAGAGTAGATCTCAGTTTGCAAGACAAGTCTGATCGACTAAATGGGATTATAGCGTGCTGGGTGAAGGCCCCTGCGGCTGCAATTATACCTGGTTGGTTAGCAACGTCTGCCTTGGATCTGGTATTGAGGAAAAGAGGCATGGTTACTTTATGCTTGCGTGACTTGGTCAGTTACTACTATTTTAACGTCTTGTATCAGGCCTATTTTCTTACAAACTCTTGATCCTAAGTAGCTTCTCAGGTTGAGTTTAAAATGTGTTAGAAAATAACTGGGATAACTGTTTTCTCTGGCTTTCAAAGCTATATATACGATATACTAAACCAACTCTAATGTTGCTTCTTGTGTTTTATTGTCAGATTAAATTACAGAGTATATGAATGATTATTTTTTACTTCCTTTAAAAAATGTGCTAGGCTGAATGACTGTCAAAGATGTTCACACTCTAATTCTTTTTTAAAAATATATCTTGATTGATTTCAGAGAGGAAGGGAGAGGAAGAGATAAATAGAAACATCAACGACGAAAGAGAATCATTGATCATCCTGCACGTCCCCTACTAGGGATCAAGCCCATAACCTGGGCATGTGCCCTTAATGGGAATCAAACCTGGGACTCTTCAGTACAAAGGCTGACACCTTATCCACTGAGCCAGACCCTTTAGTCTGCAGGCTGAACCAGCCAGGGCACATTCTAATTCTTGGAATTGAAATAACAGTTTGCGCTGAAAAATTACAAACTAACTGGCAATCTAGTTTGACTTCTCTTTCCATCGTCATCTGTTGTGTGAATGTTATGACACATGGCAAAGGGGAATTGGGGAGCAGATGGAATAAATTGTTAATCAGCTAACCTTAAACTAGGGTGAGAGCCCCGGTTCTCCAGGTGGGCCTATTTTAATCACTAGCTTCCTTAAAAGTGGAAGAGCGAGGCGGGAGAGACAGTCAGGTGTGACTGTGGAAGAGAGAACCAGGGTGTTGGGGGCATGAAGAAGGCCCTGCTCATCTTGCTGGCTTGGAGGATGGAGGACGGAGCCGAGAGTCCAGAGAGCGGACTGGGGGACCTGGAAAGGGCAAGGTAAGGATTCTCCCCTTGAGCACCCAGGAAGGAATGTGCCTGCCAGTGGGATGCTTTGGTTTTCTAACTGTCGTGGAGGAAACATAAAGTTCCCTCTACCTTTCTGAGTTCTTGGCTGTGACCACCGTCTAATCCTGGTAATACAAGACATTAATAAGGGGGAAACAAGCAGGAACTTATTAACATGCATACTTCATGTGTACCTGGGAGATACCAGGGAATGTGAGTAAGTTAAAAGGGTAGCTTTAGAATTCAGGATTAAATACCATCTTAAACTAATAAGGAAAGGAGAGGGGGATTCGTAAATAATTTTTATGAAAGATGAATGGGTCCTTAGAAAAACGATGGGAGGTGAGATGGTTTGTGCCAAAGTTGGTTTGGATATGATGCTGACTTCTAATCTCGCCAATGAAAACACTCGGTCTTCCCTGGTTGATGAAACTCCTGGAGGGCATTTATAGCAATTGGGGTTCCTTTTGGAGGTTCTGTCTTTAGCTGGTAATGGGGAGTACAGAGAAATCTTGCTGTATTTGTTGTTTTTTAGGTGCCTACAGCTCAAAATAATCAATATACCAAAGTGGCATCTTGCGAGAGGCATATTCTGTTATCTTTTATAACACACAGAACTATAAGATAACAAATTTGTATTGTTTAAGCCACAAGTTTGTGTAATTTGTTGTAGCTACAACAAGTAATACAATAAGAAAAGTAATACAAAAGTAGAAAAGTAGATTATTCTACCTTTTAAAAAAAGCTATTCCATGACCTACTCCCCAGTTACTGACCCGTTGATTTTCTGGATACCATCTTAAACTCTATGGCCAGTTTCGTCTGACATTTTTAGGTTCAGATCTCTCATATTATATAAAATTCTTTGAGAAACAAGCAGATTTTATCAATGCTGATAAATGGTCTATTTAATTTCCCTTTCAAATAATTCTTATTTATCTAGTAAAACCACAGTCACTGAGCAATTCTAGAACAAAACACAAAATAAAGCATTTGAAATTGGAGTTATATAAAAGAGGGGAGAGATTAATATTCAATAGAATTATTGGCTATGGCTTTTAGTAAAAATTATAATCAGTGAGTATTGGATTAAAAGTAGTCACCAGCCTGGCTGGTGTGGCTCACTAGTTGAGCTTCGACCCATGAACCAAGTGGTCACTGGTTCAATTCCCAGTCAGGACACATGCCCGGATTGTGGGCTCAATTCCCCAGTAGGCAGCTGATTGATGTTTTTCTTTAATTGAAGTTTCTAGTTCTCTATCCCTCTCCCTTCCTCTTTCTCTAAAATCAAACAAAAACATTTTTTAAAAAGTAGTTACCTTTTATTAATCAACTTTGCTTCATGTATGTTATCTCATTTAATCTTGAGAACAGCCTCCAAAGAGAATATTGCCTCCATTTTACAAATGAGGACACAAGCCTCAGGAATTAACTTGTCCACGTTCACGTAGGACTGTGGAAGCTCCTTTGATGGATCAGATAACATTTTCCTTTGGGGTAAAAAGATTTTTCCTCTGAACTCGTATTATCTCCAATCTCTAGTCTAGGGACCTGGTGCATCTTTCAGAGGAGTTGCATGGCCACCTCTTCCCTCCAGCTACAGGGATGTGCAGAAGGTTTGTTTCCCTCTCAGGAACTACCCGTGGCTTTGAGAGGCAGGAGCCCTCATATTTACCATATTTTCCTGCGTATAAGACGACCCCCTAATTTTTACAGTTAAAACATAGGTTTAGGCCTATATTTGCTGTATAAGACTACCCCCCACTTCCGAGGCAACACCAGTTCTTTTTTTAATAGACCGCCTCTCTAACTCAGCCAATCCAAGCAGGCTTTTTATGCATGCAAATTATACATGTTCTGTACCCGAAGCTACACTGTGTTCTAGTAAAAAGCCTGCTCAGATTGGCCAGAGTCAGAGAGGTGGTCTATTAAAAAAAGAGCTGGTGTTGCCTCAGAAGTGGGGGGTAGTCTTATACAGCAAATATAGGCCTAAACCTATGTTTTAACTGTAAAAATTAGGGGGTCGTCTTATACGCAGGAAAATATGGTAAATATAGCCCAAGTAATGTCTCCAGCGGTGCTTCTAAATTTGGTCACATTTTAGAAGCACCTGGGGAACTTTTAAAAAAAAATCTCAACAGCCAGGCCAAACAGCACACCAATGAAATCCTAAATCCTTGGAGTGGATTTAGGCATCAACATTTTTTTTTTTTTAAGTTTCCAAGTTTAGGAATTTCTGCTCTGCAACCAGGGACTTCACTGTGGTGTTACGGCCCCAGCCTTCAGCTGGTCTGTGGTATGTAACACTCAGTTATATGAGCACACTTTTGTATTGAACTAGTTTATATTCAGGGTTCACCATAAAATTAGTTCCTCCTGGTTCAAAGCTTAACAAGACTCAGGTTCTCTTAAATTACAGACCCATTTTAATGGGTTTCAGATTTCTGAGTCTGTTGGTGAAATTTCCTTAATTTGCATTTTTTTTTTTTTTTCCATTCACAATGCTTCTAATGCCTTCACTCTCTGTACCTTCTGTGCCACTGATACATGTTTAAGGAAAGTATCTTTCTGGACTTTTACTATTATATTATACAAGGGTGGGCAAAGGTAGGTTTATAGTTGTTTGTATGGAAAACAACACAATAATTAACTAACAATAATACAAGAATAAATTGTTTTGTGTACTCACAACTGTAAACCTATCTTTTCCCACCCCTGTATTGACATTAAGACAAAAACTCAGAAGCAGGAAAACCTTTTAAAGCGTACTGTAAATAAAGGAAGTCCAAATAAAGATACTACCAGTCTTGTGATCTGGGGTAGAAAACTCATGTCCCAGTGGAGCCAGGCAGGAAATCTAAATAATAAAATGGACGAGTGTTTTTAAGTAGAGAATAGGAGGGAGGAAGGGAGAGAGACAGGCCAGGGTGGGTGGGAAGAGAGAACAGAAAGAACATGAGGTGTCCATTGTTGCCAGATCTCCCAATTTTTTAAGAGAAGTCAGAAATCGGGCCTCTTCCTTAAGTGTCTATATACTTCTTAATGTCTGCTCAAAAAATTTTTAAAAAACTATTTAAATAGAACATACCTGTGCTTGGGACTCGGCCCACTGACCTCCAATGTGCAGTGTTAAGTGCAGACAACGGTGGATATACAGGGACAAGTGACCTCAAGTGAGTCTCCTTGGAATCCAGCCTTGGGCCTATCAGAATGATCTTTAGAATGACAGCAGGCAGTGCAATCTTGATTTTTTTTTTCTTCATTTTTTTTACTCTAGAGATGAGGTCATTGGCTCCATTAGTGATTAAAAACAAAGATTACTTCTGTGAACTATGACAGAATACACGTTTGCTGAAACCTAATTGTTTGCCATTATGACCAGGAAAGGATCATAAACAGAACAATTCTATATTAGTATAATTGTCTGGAATACTGTTTTTGTATGTTCTGCATAGCTAATGTATATATTTTAATAACAACATTGAGCAGTAAAGAATTAGTGAATTAAGACTAACCCGTGGCTATGGGAGGTCTCCTGAAATGATGGTAACAGTAGCTTCTGAGAGAGAAAATGTGTTGAGAGAGAAGGTGTAAGAGGGAACAGAGGGATAAGAATCCAGGATAACTGAGTTCGTGTCTATTTGAGAGACAATGGTGAAATTATTTATTTAAGGAAGTTTTGATAAGGAAGGAGAAATGTCAGGATTTCATTTTCAGAAATACTTGTATCTCTTGCTTTATTCTGGTCATGATCTATCAAACTCAAACAGACACCCCCTTTTTTCTTTGTTGCTTATTATTTGCAAAGCACGTTGTAGACTAAATGCACTGTTTCTCTGACCTTCTTTCTCTGCCTCCTCCCAGCTTTCATTTCCTCTGTGTTACATGCTCTGAATTACATGTAATAATACAGACTGGCTACTGCTCTGACGACTGTTAAGATGAGTCGCCTGCAATGGCTAGAAGCAGAGGGAATCTTTTTTAGAAAATGTGTTTAGCCACTAGCTGCTCCTTTCCTTTCAGCTCTACCCTCTGTTCAGTTTCTAGAAGTTGGTTAATGGTAAACTCTTGGTTCCATATAATAAAAGCATAATTCAGAAAGGTGGTTTACGTTAGCCCTGCTATTGTAAACACAGCAGCAGCTACCAAGGTGAAACGGAAGTGGTGATAATAACTCCCTAACTTTTTTTTTTAAAAATATATTTTATTGATTTTTTGAGGAAGGGAGAGAGATAGAGAGCTAGAAACGTCGATGAGAGAGAAACATCAACCAGCTGCCTCTTGCACACCCCCTACCGGGGATGTGCCCGCAACCAACGTACATGCCCTTGACCGGAATCGAACCTGGGACCTTTCAGTCAGCAGACCGACGCTCTACCGCTGAGCCAAACCGGTTTCAGCATAACTCCCTAACTTTTTAACTTCACAGAATGTGATAGCTGGCAGGGCTTAAAAACAAATATGGGTGTGGCCTTCTTTTTATAATGTGGGTTGGTGACTTGGCCAAGGACACACAGCCGGCCAGGGGAGGCACTAGACCCGAACCCACGTGTCTTACCTCACTATGTAGCTTCTTACAGTTTCCAAGGCATTTACATATTTGGTCCTTTTAACATCATCATGCAATAGGCAGAGTAGGAATTACCACCCCATTATACAAATGACTAAATGGGGTCTCCAAGGTATAGAAATGCACTTAAGGTCAAATAACCGGAAGCCAGCATTTGTCATCATATTCAGGACTTTTTAAATGTTGAGAATGCCCAAGCTAGTTCTGTTTCTTGAGATTCACAATATCTTTAAAAATGAAGAAATGCTTAAATAGGATTACATTTATTTTAAATGTTTACATTTAACAAATCATTTCTTTTAACACAACCCCCACCTCCAAAAAGACTCTAAGTAAGTATAAGCTCCCTTGGAGATGGATCTGAAGTCTACATTTAAAAAAAATATATAACTTATTTTGGAGAGGAAAGGAAAAAGAGAGAATGAAGATGGGTACAGAGATAGGAACTGTCAGACATTATAGGTTGTGGCTGTAGGGGGTCAGATGCAAAAGAGTGGTCAAATTATCTGGGTTCCTCCCCTTTTAGATTCAGTGTGGACTAACTCATTCTTAGAAAAAAAAAATGAAATTGTAGCCCAGACTTGGGTACCTTTCTTTCTTTGTCCTCTTTTTAATTTCTCCCTTCTTTTTATTCAAAAATATTTATCAAGGGCTTATTTGTAGTAGGCCTTGGGCTGTGGAGTTGAAGGGGACCCAGATGGCCCTGTTTATATGGGGCTTAGAGTCTAGTAGGGAAAAAAGAGAACAAACACAAAACAAATAAACAAAGTAACTTAAGTAATCAGTGTTATGATGAAAATAAAAACAAGGCAAGGAGATAAAGACTAATTACCACTTTAGGATTAGGCATTCTTTTCCCTAAATGTTTCCTGGGGCATCTTACTTGTCAGAGGTAGTCAATTTTTATCAGCCACTTCTTGAAAAGCAGCTGCAGTCTTATAGGACTAAAGAATGCACAATGCTTGAATGTGGCTCAGTGGTTGAGTAGCAACCTAAGAACCAGGATGCTGGTTTGATTGCTGGTCAGGGCACATCTGGGTTGCTAGCTCGATCCCCAGCAGGATGCAGTTGACCAATGATTCTTTCTCATCATTGATGTTTCTATCTCTCCCTCTCTCTTCTTCTCTCAAAGCAATAAAAATATATTTTAAACATAAATAAGAATGCACACCATGATTAACATATATGAACATACAGATATAGATATGCACACCTGAGACACCTGAGAGTACAAATGCATGAAGAATATCTATGATGTAAGAGGACTAACAATACAAAAGCAAAACTTAGTATTTTCAATGAAGTTATCTATGCAACTAAAGACAATGCTATACTGTTGAAGCTGCCATTGCTGGAGCAACTTGAAAATTCTCTTTTGTAATTGCCTGTGGTTGAAGACATGTGACCATTTCTTTTGAGTTAATCTCCAATGAAAGTAAAAAGTCAGTGTCTTTAGAGACAGATTTGATTATTGGCAGGAGCCAACATTATTTAGAAACTAATCCTGAGTATCATTTTAGTTTACAAACAAAATGTGAAGCAAATCTAAAAATGTTTCAAATGGGGAGGGATATGTTGGAATAAATGCCTAATTTTAAAAAGACAATAAGTGTGGTTATTTTGAAGGAGACATTTTATTTAAATAAATATATCGATATATTTGCTATAAATCTGTTTCACTTATGCAATACAATACTGCTTAATATCTGGTGAGGCAGATTTTAATTCCTGGAGACTAGCAGCTAGTTGCTTAAGAGATGACCAGCTCGCCCTAAGCGGTTTGGCTCAGTGGATAGAGCATCAGCCTGTGGGCTGAAGAGGCCCAGGTTCAATTCTGGTCAAGGGCATGTATCTTGGTTATGGGCACATCCCCAGTAGGGAGTGTGCAGTAGGCAACTGAATTGGTGTTTCTCTCTCATCCATGTTCCTAACTCTCTATTCCTCTCCCTTACTCTCTGTAAAAAAAAAAAAAAAAAAAAAAAAAAAAAAAAAAAAAAAAAAAAGTCATTAATTAATTTTATTTATTTATTTGTTTTTTTGCCTCATTTCTAACAAAGCTCATTGAAGGAGATTATCTTTTTGTTATTGAATGTGGCCTTAGCTAAAGAATCTGTTAGATTCCCTCCTGCTCACCACCTCTGGCTCTTTTCCATACCAAGTTCCAGAACCTAGGACCACCGTGAAAACTGGTAGAAATATGTCTCATTGTGAAGATCCTCATAGTATAAGACACTTTCACATCTGATCCTTTTAAAGCACCACGCAGTAGGCAGGGTTGGAATTATTTACGTTGTCCCACAGTTCTCTTTCATTTTACAAGTTATTAAACTAAAGGTTTATTAAACGAGATTCTATAGCTGTGACCCGAAAACAGTTTCCACAGTTCCTACACTTTGCTAAAGACTTAAAGAGAATTGGGGAAAGTTTGTCTGATTATAAAATTGGGGCTATTTTTATCATGTTTATCATAATTTACCCAAATAACTTCAAGAGTTTTGTGTGTTTGTGTTTTAGTGTTTACGAAATTGTGCAGCTATTTTTAAACAACTCGGTATTTATTTTTGGACTCCAGTCCAGATTTCGCTCACTCTGGCCGTGTCCCATTGGTCATCTCTTCCTGTGTCGTTAGCTGCTGATCATAGCTAGGATCAGTTCAGGAGAGATCTGAGGACAACTCAGTCATTATTGGTGTTTTGCTAATCAGCATTTGATAGCTGGGTTTTTAGGAATACTTAAGGAAACAGTTACACTTGAACACTCCATGGAAATTGCAGTCTTTCTCAAATCCCAGGAAAACCATTCTTCTTTTCTCTCTCCCTCTCCCTCTCCCTCTCCCCCTCCCCCTCCCCCTCCCCCTCCCTCTCCCTCTCCATGTAAAACAGCTTTTGTAAGGACTGGAATGTATAATTTAAACTCTGACTACTTATTTTCCCAAAGCACATTCACATGTGTTATCTACAAAATCCAGTGAGTAAGATTATGTACAATTTCTTCAGCATTCAAATTTAGGGCAAAAAGGCTACCTTTGCCCTTTGCCCTTTTGGTAGGTGGGTAGTGGCAGACCAAGAACTCTGACTCCCAGTTTGCCCTTTGATGGTGCGTTCTGCATGTTGACATAAAAGAGAGCAATAATGTGGCCAAACAGCTAGTATTTTAATTGGGGGAAAACAAGTTTGTGTCCCTTTATTGTGTGCCTGTTTACCAGCTCCTTTCCATCTTTGTTCAAACAAACAAACAAACAAACAAACAAACAAAAAACCCTTGAATCTGAGATCTTAGGAATTCCCTTTTCACTTAGAACACTGGCTACTCTTTTCAGAGTCCTCATTATTTGTAATAAGTATTCTGCCACTTGGTTTATATTTAATTTAGCTTTCTAGTATGCCATTTCATCTGTGTGTGTGTGTGTATGTGTGTGTGTGTGTGTGTGTGTGTGTGTGTGTGTGTATTAATGTTTCATGTTTTTAATCCTAGTCTTACCAGTATAACAAGCTTTTATAGGTAGGGACAGACACATTTTCCCATGTGCATTCTTATATCCTCATATTGGATCAATCCCTTTAGAATTATGAAGTGACCTTTGGCCGGGACCGGTTTGGCTCAGTGGATAGAGCGTCGGCCTGCGGACTGAAAGGTCCTGGGTTCGATTCCGGGCAAGGACATGTACCTTGGTTGCGGGCACATCTCCAGTAGGGGGTGTGCAAGAGGCAGCTGATCGATGATTCTCTCTCGTCGATGTTTCTAGCTCTCTATCTCTCTCCCTTCCTCTCTACAAAATCAATAAAATATATGAAGTGACCTTTGTTGTCTCTTGTGATGACCTTCATTTTAAAGTCTATTTTGTTGGCTGTAAGTATTGCAACTCCAGCATTTTTCTCTTTTCCATTTGCATGGAAAATTTTTTTCCATCCCATCACTCTCATCCTCTATGTGTCTTTTGTTTTGAGGTGGGTCTCCTATATACAGCATATAGTTGGGTCATGTTTTTGTATACATTCAGCTACCCTATGTCTTTTGATTGGAGCATTTAATCCATTTACATTCAGGGTTATTATTAATAGGTACTTATTTATAGCCATTTTAATTCTGTATAGCTAGGTTTCTCTGTTTCTTCTTCTCATTACAGCAGTCCCTTTAGCATTTTTTTCAAAAATATTGTTATTATTCAGATTATTACAGAAGTTCCTCTTTCCCCCCCATAGTGCTCCTCCACCTGATTCCTACCCCCACTTCATGCCCTTACCCCCCACCACTGTCCTCATCCATAGGTGTAAGAGTTTTGTCCAGTCTCTTCCCACACCCCTCACACCCCTTTCCCCCAGAGAATTGTCAGTCCACTCTCTTTCTATGCCCCTGATTCTATCATATTCACCAGTTTATTCTGTTCATTAGTTTTTTTATTGACTTTATTTTTAGATTCACTTGTTGATAGATATGTATTTGTTGTCACTTAGTTGTTCATGATTTTTATCTTTACCTTTTTCTTCTTCTTCCTCTTCTTAAAGAATACCTTTCAGCATTTCATATAATCCTGGTTTGGTAGTGATGAACTCCTTTAGCTTTTTTTGTCTGTGAAACTCTTTATCTGACCTTTAATTCTAAATGATAGCTTTGCTGGGTAGAGTAATCTTGGTTGTAGGTTCTTGCTATTCATCACTTTGAATATTTCTTGCCACTCCCTTCTGGCCTGAGTAGTTTCTGTTGAGAAATCAGCTGACAATTGTATAGATGCTCCCTTGTAGTTAACTGTTTTTCTAAAAAATATTCTCTTTGTCTTTTGCTCTTGGTATTTTAATTATGATGTGTCTTGCTGTGGTCCTCTTTGGATTCCTTTTGTTTGGGGTTCTCTGCGCTTCCTGGACTTGTAAGTCTATTTCTTTCACCAGGTAGGGAAAGTTTTCTGTCATTATTTCTTCTAATAGGTTTTTAATATTTTGCTCTCTCTCTTCTTCTGGCACCCCCATAATTTGGATGTTGGTATGCTTGAAATTGTCCCAGAGGCTCCTTACACTATCTTCATATTTTTGGATTATTTTTTCTTTCTTTCTTTTTTTTCTTTTTTTTTGGTTGGGTGTTTTTTGCTTCCTCATACTTCCTTAGCTTACTGGGAAGAGTGGTTAGAGCAATTAAGGTTGCTGACCAGCCTTCCTGGCTTCCTGTCAACATCTCTCTTTTAGTGAAACTGATTTGTTTCAGGCATCATGGCAAAAAAAACCACAAACTTTTAAACTGTCAGAACTTTAAAATTTTTCAGGTAGCAAAATTAAATACTTAGCGTTTCTCAACTCATTAATACTTTTACATTTTTAAAGATACATTTCAAATAAAATATAAGGCATATTTAATTATAGACTAACTTCAATTCTCTGGACTTCATGCAAAGCATACTTAGATCAACATTTCAGTATTATAACAATTCAATAAATTTAGACTTAAGTTTTTATCATTTGATTTAGTAACTTCCAAATTCTTTTAAATTTCCAGCAATTGGCCTGGCCCAGCCTTTGATTTTCAAAATAGTCACAATTTTTCTGCTGGGGAAGTCAAGAGATAAACTCTCAGCTATTCATATAAACTTGCTATCTCCTTTCTGGTGTTTACTTGCCTTTGGGCAGGAATATCAAGTGCTGCTTTAAATGCCTTGGGAAACTAGCCTGTATTCATCTCCACCACTTATAAGGCTAAAAACAGCCTCTCTGGTTTTTATTCTGTACCCAGCAAAGAGGTTAAGCCCAGCTCAAAACTATGCGAACTCATTTTAAACTGGCTTTTCCCCTTTACATGTGCACAGAAATCCCCAATGCATTTATGAATTCATAAAAGCTATAAGTCATTAGCTGGAAAAAAAAAAGATGGTGAATATGAAGCCTCTTAAAGTGGCTTTTTTTGGGGGAATGGCATCGTTTATCTATTGTTTTTGTATTTTATTACTTTTTCAATTTTTATTTTTAAGGAAAGAAAAAGATTTTAAGGTAAAGAATTATTGGCAGTTGCTAAGAAATTCCTTTAATCTTTTTTATTTGGTTACAAGTAGTTTACACATGGAGGCAGAGGAGGAGCAGATGGTATTCTTAAAGATTTGCACCCTTTCACTCCAGGCTGCAAGATTGTGGCTGCACCCCACTTAAACATTCTTAAACTCTCCTGTGCTGAATCAAAAAATAAAGTAGGAATACGAATTTTCTCTGGACTTTCTGCTGAGTATTGGTCACACAACTGCTTTCTAACCTTTTCCCAGGTTTCATCAACAAATGTTAAGAAAGAAAAAAGAATATGACTACGCTTAACAGAATTTCTTTGAGCCATGAGGGAAGTTTAAAGCATTTAGGATTACCCATGTTTTACTCCTAGCTAATTCAATTTCACAACAATACACTCCCTCTACCTTACAGTTCCTTAAATCTGTGGCACGCTCAATTCTAGGGAGCGATCCCTTGCCTTACCTCTTGTTGCCTCTTTCGACCCACGGCCCATGTTGGGCACCAGAATGCGGGGGGCCTGAAGCTGCGGGGACCTCCCTTTTCCATGTCCCGCATGGAAAGAGAGATGAATGAACCGGTTCTAAGTGGAGGTGCCCAGGGATTGAGAAATAATAGAAATAAAGAGAGAAGACACGGAGATAGATTTTAAGCTGGGAGCTGGGAGGGCCACCGAACTCCTCTGCTGGAGAGACTGACTGACCACCTCCTAAGCCACACAGCACATCTATTTATACTCCAATCCAACAAGGGGGTTTCACAGGAAAACAAGGAGCCTGGGAGGGCCCAGGTTCCACCCACTCCTTCCTCCTGAACAAACACAAGCCAGGAACTAAGAACATCTCAGCACTCCCAGGGCGGGAGTGCAACTGACATGATTCTGCCAATATCCCAGGCCCAGGCAGCAACAATCCAAAGAATGTCCAGGTGTCTTCCCATTTGGCCCTCTACAGTTAGCCTTATGGGAACTCCTTTGTAGGTAAAAGTTTTATTTTCTTTTGCTGCCTTTAAGACTCTCTCTTTGTCTTTAATTTTTGGTATATTAATTATGATGTTTCTGGGTGTGGGCATGTTTGGATGCTTCTTGCTTGGGGTTCTCTGTGCCTCCTGAATTTATGTGACTTTTTCCTTTACCAGGTTAGGGAAGTTTTCTGTCATTTTTCTTTAAATATGTTCTCTATTCTTTTCTCCCTTACTGTCTCTCTGGCACACATGCTATTCTAATATTGTTATGTTTCATTTGTTCAACAGCTCCCTTAAGCTGTCCTGTTTTTCTTTTTCTTTCTTTTCTTTTTTCTTTTCTTTTTTTTTTCTTTTTGTTTTTTTTTTTTTTTTTTTTTTTTTTTTTTTTTTTTTTCGGTGCTCTAAGTGATATTTTCAATTATGTCTTCTAATTCACTGATTTGATCATCAGCTTCTCCTAATCTGCTGTGTATTCCTTCCAATGTGTTCTTTATTTGTGTTATATCATTTTTTATCTCAGACTGTTCTTTTTTCATAGTTACTATTTTTTCATGCTATTGAGCATCTTTATCATTATTACTCTGAACTCTGTTTCACATAAATTTTTTTTATCTTTGCTTTATCTCTTCTGGAGAATTCTCTAGTTCTTTCATTTGGGGGTTATTTCTTTGTCTACTCACTCTGATTGTCTGTTTGAGTTTGTGACTATGTATTAGGTAGATCCTCTATGCCTCTCCATCTCTAGTGCAGGACAGTGTTAAAAGCTGTTTTTGACTAATTGGATCAGGCAAAGACTCAAAGCCTCCAGAGACTGCCTATGCCTACAGACAGGTAGGATTCCAACTTGAATTGCCCTTAGGCCTGTGATGGGCAAACTTCAGTTCTTGAGCCACATGCGGCTTTTTGGCCCCTTGAGTGTGGCTCTTCCACAAAATAACACAGCCTGGGTGAGTCTGTTTTGAAGAAGTGGCATTAGAAGAAGTTTAAGTTTAAAAAATTTGGCTCTCAAAAGAAATTTCAATCACTGTACTGTTAATATTTGGCTCTGTTGACTAATGAGTTTGCTGACCACTGCCCTAGGTAATCTACTCAGGTGTGCTAAGAGTTTTTGCAACAGGGTGGGGCAGTTGCTTCTGTCAAGAGGATAAGTGTGATTTTTAATCTCTTTAGTGGCCCCAGGGCAAGGTGTTTTCTAATAGGGTGTGACTACTGTTTTCCCCCTCAGGCAAGGCAGGTGTCTATGTGGGAACAATGTCCTCAGCTGTGTGAGGGAATGACTGAGTCCCCAAACTTGTGGTGTCCGCCTACTAAGCTCTATCCCCCAAGTCATCAGTCCTGCTTCTGCTTTCCCAGCTCCAGTCCACTTCATCCTTCTTCTGTGGGAGCACAGGTGGGTGGCTCCAAAGGACTTTAAGAGAGTGCCTGAATCTTACTTCCTGGAAGACAGCACCCCACTGCTTTTCACAGCCAGATGTTATGTGGGTACCCCTCCTCAGTTTTGGTGCTCTCTGCTGGGGGGCTCAGCTTGGAGGTTAGATCCCAGAGTTCCTCAGTGGCTAGTCCCCACAGCTGAGATATATTTCCAGGGGGCCCCTTCTACCAGTCTCTATGTGGTCTCCAGGTACCAGAGTTCTCTCCTGTGAGTTTTCTGTTGATCATTCAGGAAGTTTTTCTGTATTTTAGTTGTAATTCCAATTTGTTCTTGGGAGCATGTCTGTGCAGCATCCATTTTTAGTCTCTCCTCAGGTGCATTCTTGAATTCAACTACCTGTTTTATTTTTTCTTCAAGGTATCTTGAGTTTGGTTTTGTAAGATATGTACTAAAGGGAAAGCATTTTCCCTCCTCTGTCTCACCAACTAGTCATCTTCTACAGAAAATATAATCAGGAAGGACCACTGCCCAATGCTGGTTTCTTTTCATATGGCAGCATTAAAATTTTTTCCTAGTGAAAGGATCTCCTTTTGCTTTAAATGTATGCCCAGATTTAAACAGTGAAGGTTTAAGTGACTATTATCAGGGCCAGCTGCATAAGTCATGGGGTCTAGTGCAGAATGAAAATGTGGGGGGCCCTTTGTTCAAGAAGGAGGGAAAGTATCATTAAAGAGACTAAAATAGAAAGCTATGTACTTTAAAATTTTTACTCATAAAACACAATAGGAGCTGTAACTGGTTTGGCTCAGTGGATAGAGCATTGGCCTGCGGACTGAAGGGTCATGGGTTTGATTCCAGTCAAGGGCATGTACCTTGGTTGCAGGCACATCCCTGGTGTGCAGGAGGCAGCTGATCAATGTTTCTAACTCTATCCCTCTCCCTTCCTCTCTGTAAAAAAATCAATAAAAATATATTTTAAAAAAACCATAATAGGAGTAAAAGTTATGAACTAGTAACAACATAAACTTATAAATTGCAAGAAAATTTCTGGTATACTAAAATAATAATATGTTAATGTGATATCTTGATCACATAATTTTTTGGGGTCAATATTCTGCAAATTTATTTATTAGATCACTGAAATTTATACTATTTTATCAATATATTTAAAGGTGATTGCAAATAAAATGTTTTAACTACTTTAAACAGGTTTATTCAGACATGCAAATAATTTTTGATTATTTGTAATTTTGAGGAGATTCTTCCTGCTGATACAACCATTATTGGAGCTGTACAAGTATTTTATAGAATCTTATAACAAGGGGATAAATTTCTGATAAATTATTTTGATATATATTTTAGTACATCTAGAAATGGTGATTCCTGAAATGATTTTTCTAAAGTAATAATAATAATAATAATAATAATAATAATAATAACAACTTTATACCAATGAGTTTTGTATAAATCTGAATTTAGTTGTAAGTGTAAATTTATACAATGGCAGTTTAATTTTTTCTCTTAGGTTTCCTGTAACTTGTGGAGGTTGTACAAGAAACCAAAAGAGGCTTTATGACCTGTATATCATTAAAAACATTTACTAGTTCTATTGTGATCTTCAGTTACAAGAACAAAAATAAATTAAAAATTATTCTCTTTGTTAATATTTGGTTCAGCCAATGCTTCATATGAAAATAGAGGCCTTTTTCATTCAATGTGACAATTAAAAATTTTTATTTCCATTTCTAAGTCTGTGGATTAGCTTTGCAGTATTGCAGCAGTTTTAAAAACCAGTTTCTAAACTCTTTGAAGAATTCTAATAATTCCCTGATATACTTTATTTCCACGTCCATGTGAACACTTTTATTTACTTATTTATTTATTTATTTAAAAAATATATTTTATTGATTTTTTTACAGCAAGGAAGGGAGAAAGACAGAGAGCTAGAAACGTTGATGAGAGAGAAACATCGATGAGAGAGAAACATTGACCAGCTGCCTCTTGCACACCCCCTACTGGGGATGTGCCCGCAACCAACCTACGTGCCCTTGGCTGGAATCGAACCTGGGACCTTTCAGTCCGCAGACCAATGCTCTACCACTGAGCCAAACTGGTTTCGGCTACACTTTTATTTTGTAATAATTTACTGACCAAGTTTACCGCCTGAGTGCAGGCCGCTGTGACCCCAGGGCCACAGCCAGAGGGAGAGTTAATATTTGTGCAGATATGGCCAGGACAGGCTCTGGACAGACAGGAAAGCTCGCCTCCCACTGCTGGGC
The DNA here is from genome assembly GCF_014108245.1 of Pipistrellus kuhlii. NCBI lineage: Eukaryota > Metazoa > Chordata > Mammalia > Chiroptera > Vespertilionidae > Pipistrellus > Pipistrellus kuhlii. The sequence continues at coordinate 64,289,997 of NW_023425529.1, forward strand.
CCGGCACCGCCTCCATTCAAAGTTCCTTCTCTCTCCCATATTGTGGCTACTGTTGCTATCACCATTGTTGCCAGTGTAGGCTCAAATCCCTGGCCACCGCCCCCTCCGACCTGTGTCACCCCAGGCTGCCGGGAACTACTCTGCCTGCCTGCCTGCCTACAGCAAGCTGTGCGCACGGATCTGAGCTCTGTGTGCATGGAGCATAGCTGCTTGCACACAAGTCAAGCAGGTTTCTCCTCTGTTTACGCCCACGTTTCATTGTCCCACCAGACTTCACTACAAAACACAAGTTCAAAAATAAAATGTTCAGACCTTTGTTGTTAATCCTCACCCAAGGACATTTTCCCATTGATTTTATTTTTTTATTTTTTTATTATTATTTTTTTTTTTAGAGAGAGATGGGAAGGAAGGAGAGACAGAGAAACATTGGTTGCCTCCCCAACCAGGGCCAGGGATCAAACCTGCAACCGAGGTATGTGCTCATGATCAGATTAGAACTCTTCAGTCTGAGGGCCGATGCTCTATCCACTGAGCCAAACTGGCTCAGGCAAAAATCTTAAGAGCTTTGACACAGCAGAACAGAGCATTAAACCAAGTGCAGTCCGGTGCAGACACAAAGATTACAGGCCCAGGAAGCCAGTGAGCCCTGTCTATTAGGCCTTTCTGAACAATTACTCCAGCCCTGACATCAGGTTGCCCAACTAAGATAGAACTCATCCGCCTCCACCAGCCTGCCTAGCTTTGCGACACTGTCCAACATCAGCCCATTTCTTCTCTTCCCCTGACCTGCCCCAAAGTCGTTTGGCCTCACTGTTATATATTACCTTCTCTTGCTTGTCTGCTAACTCTGTTTGCTGTGAGGGTGTTTTTCTCCTTTATCAGGTCCCTGTGTATTGACTTCCTCCCTTGCTATTACACAAACTGTTATTTTATTCCTCTTTGTCCCTCATTCCCGAGGCCTGGCTTCACGTTGCAAACCAATGACCTGCGTGCATGCCGTTGTCTCAGACTCTGCTTTCAAGAGAACCCAGATTCTAACAATTAGTGCTGTGCTTGCAGATGTGATTTTTGATGGAGCTAATTTTACTCACTGAATGATTAATATGACCTTTATGGTGGAGCTCCACTTTTAGATATTTGTATTTATTCGTTCAACAAATATTCATTGAGCACTTGTGCCAGGCACAGAATAGTAGGGGAGAGAAATTCCAGCTCTCCTGGTGCTCACATGGAAAGGGTCATAAAGTGAAACAAAGCAAGGATAAAGCAGGGAGGAAGCTATGAATGTGGAAGGCGGTTTGTGATTTTTTGGGAAGTGGGGCGGGGCGAGGGCGGTTTGTGATTTTAAATACGGTGTCAGGAATGTCATCACTTGACTAGACTTGAAGGATGGAAGCCGGAGAGAAGAGTTTGGGAATAAAAGGGGTAACTTAACTGCTAAGCTCAGAAAGAACCTGGAGCCAGCATGCTTGGAGGGCAGTGGTCAAGGGTAGAACTGCAGGAGATGAGGTAAAAGCAAGGCCAAATGGAGTAGGACCATGAAGGACAATGACAGGACTTGAGTGTTGATGAGGGAAACATTGACAGATTTTCTGGAAAAGCATGACTTGATCTGCCTGGCTTCCAGATGAACAGAACCTTGTGTGTAGGAAACTGTCCCAAGTGGCTATCATAGGCTCACCCAGTTTTCCAAGATCTTTCTCCTGGCTTTCAAACAATTTTAAGCAGACTTTTCTAAATATTTTTATTCAGTAAGGTGTTCCAACTTCATTACTAACATTGGTATCACTTTGATTTCTTGATTAAAAATGCTTTTGGAGACATTGTATTTATTTATATTCAGCAAGAAGTGTAAATTACATATGCTATTGTCTTTATAAATCAGAAGGGACTATTGTTTACTGGTGGAAATACTTGACATCAATTGCTGCCTACGTTCTTTGAAGACCAGCTTGTGAAGTTGTCCACATAATTATTCTCATTTGAAAATGCATAGTTTCCGCCCATTTGAGTTTGCATTTTGATTTTCTTTCCTTTGTTTTGCAGTCAAATATTATTTTCTTGTTGGCCAAGTATGTAAGTAAAATCTAAATGGAATTGTTTTAGCCAGGAGATATGACATGAATATAACATGACATTTTACATGGAATCCATTATTCTCTGCCAAAAATAAGTCAGGATGGCATAAAATTAGTTTTCTGGGTCTTTAGTCAATAGCATTTTTGTTCAAAGTTTTGAAAATCATTTGAAATAAAGTCACTGAATCTTTCCAAGGAAGCAATTGTTCCCAGAACTCAAAACAACTGCTGACGACAAAGCAATGGACAAATATTTATTCATGACCCCCAAATTCAACTTGTATCACCTATGCTCTTATTATCTTCCACTTCTTCTCCCCTAACTTTTTGTTCCACCGTGTATGCTTCTGGTTCTTTTCTTCTTTCCTTGTACTCTGCTCACTTCCTCCAAGTCACCAACCCTGAAAAGTCTACCAAATTGCACCGGGGAGGGGAAGTAGGGTCTAGATTAGAGACTGGACAAAGTATTCCAGTTCCCTCTCTAAATGGTACTGACATGTTCCCTAGTGCTCAGAACTTTTCTGCAAGAATGGAATGTTCTTCTCGTTTGGCCAGATTAATGGCCCATGAAATCTGCAGGGTAAAACGCTTTAAATGAAACCACTCTGAATCATTATACTTCAATGCACTTTGAACAATTACACTTCATTGTAGCAGTTAAAGTGCATACTTCTCTTTGGCTCAGAACTGTCAACTCCATGAGGGCAGGGGTTAGGGTCCTTGCTGTTTGTTCTTATTTCACCAGTAGGAATTGAAATGCCTAGACCAGTGGTCGGCAAACTCATTAGTCATCAGAGCCAAATATCAACAGTACAACGATTGAAATTTCTCTTGAGAACCAAATTTTTTTAAACTTAAACTTCTTCTAATGCCACTTCTTCAAAATAGACTTGCCCAGGATGTATTGTATATTTTGTGGAAGAGCCACACTCAAGGGGCCAGAGAGGCGCATGTGGCTCACGAGCCGCAGTTTGCGCACCACGGGCCTAGACCATAGTCAGCATTCAATAAATACAGCTTGAATAAACGAACAAAGAACAAACTTTGCACAGAGCATTGTGGTGTTTTCGTCAAGATGTTTAGTTTGTTAGACCTACTTGAAAGGAGCAATGTGATTTAGGAACTGACATTGAGAAGCTATTAAATATATTGGCTAATATCTGTCAAAAAGAATAAATTAGAGGATCCAAGATGGCAACAGAATAGGTGAAAGTTACACTCATTTTCTTCCACTACAAAACTGGAATAACAAAATTATAGAACAATCAGCCTGAATAACCAACTGAAGACTAGCTGAATAGAAGTCTTATAGCCAAGGACAGGAAAATTACTGTGCTCAAAATTCATATACATATTTCCATTGGCTCAAGCTTCATCTTATTTTGTTGAAGTCCTTTATATTCTTGCTACTTTGGGTTTGCTTTACTTATAAATTGCTTAGAGAAGGATGTTAAATCATTTACGATGATTGTAGACTTGCAATTTTCTTATAATTTAATCTATATTTTTAACAAATTTTAGGTAAATTATTTTTGTCAGTAAGTACTGTTTTTGTCTTAAATTGCACTAGCCTTTTTCTGGTTACTTATATCTTTTCCAATTCCTTTCCTCTGAATCTTTCTATATTCTTAGGTTTAAATACTTTTTTTTGTTTTTTTGTTAACAAGGTATATTTTAAAACAATTATAAATTTTATCTATTAATAGGATAATTACTGAAAAAGATAAAAATATATAACTGAAAAGCTTATAGAGGAGAAAACATAATAATAAAAATACTTGATTAATCCAAAAAAAGGAAAGAATTGAGAAAAAAAGAAACAAAGAACAAATAGAACTAACAGAGAACAAGTATTGTGATAAGAGATTTGAATCCAACAATATCAGTGATTTTAATAAGTAATAATTCACATTCCAGTTAAAAGGCAAAGATTCTCAAAGTGGATTTAAAAAAACTGAGCTGGTTTTGCTCAGTGGATAGAGCGTCGGTCTGTGGACCAAAAGGTCCTGGATTTGATTCTGGTCAAGGGCATGTACCTCAGTTGCAGGGTCCACCCCAGCCTGGGCCCTGGTCCTGGCTCATGCAGGAGGCAAGCAATCCATGTGTTCCCTCACAGTGCTATTTCTGTCTTTCCATCTCTCTTCCACTCTCTTTAAAAACCAATGGAAAAATATCCTCGGGTGAGGCTTTAAAAAAATCAATAAATCCAGCTGGATTCCTTCTCTTTATCAAATGAGATCACCAGAGAGCTCAATTTGTACTATCTTATTAGAGTATAAAATGCTTGCTTTTGTCTGAGCTATGGTATTATGCTGTCTGCTTGTAGTATTGGTTGATATAAGAAATGGCCATATAAGGAATTTTTCTGTATTATCTGTAGACCCCTGATTAAAGACTTGACGTACTATGTGGTTCAATGTCTCATATGAGGTTTCATGCCATAAATTCCTCTTTGAGTTAGAGCTAGGAAAAGTTTGGTTTCTTGACAAACCAAAAGCTTTCTGTTATTAGAGTTCTATAAAACTAACTCTGCCTTTCCTGCCTTATATGCAATAAACTTAAGGGTAAATCTTATGATGATTCAAAGTGAATATTCTTAGTCTCCATCTCTGTCATTGATACAACTATTTCTTCCTCTCAGTTTACTACCACAAATTGATTGAGTGCTAAGCCTATTTGGAGAGTAAGGAATAAAAGAAACAAAAATTTAAAAATGGTAATGGCAACCCTGGCCAGTTGCTCTATGGTTAGAACATCCCACTGGCTGCAGGTTTGATTTTTGGTCAGGCCAGTTGGGTACACATGAGAGGTGATAAACAGCAAGGACCCCAATCCCTGCCCTCATGGAGTTGACAGTACTGGGCCAAAGAGAAGTATACATTTTAACTGCCACACTGAAGTGTAATTGTTCAAAGTGCTTTGAAGTATAATGATTCAAAGTGGTTTCATTTATACGCTTCTTAAAGCCACCACAAGATGGCCAGCAGGGGAAGGCAGTTGGGAGGGACCAGGCCTGCAAAGGAGGGCATCTGGGGGTGATCAACCCTGTAGGAGATGGTGGTTAGGGGTGACCAGGCCAGCTAAGAAGGGAAGTTGGGGACAAACAGGCTGGCAGGGGAGCAGTTAGACATTAATCAGGCTGGCATGGAGGTGGTTAGGGGGTGATCAGGCTGGCAGGCAGAAGCGATTCGGGGCAATCAGGAAGGCAGGCAGGAGAGCAGTTGGAACCCAGCAGTCCTGGGTTGTGAGAGGGATGTCTGACTGCCTGTTTAGGCTATCTTTTCAGCAGAAGAATGACACTTTCATATCTGTATTTTAAAACTCTAACTATGGCCGAGACCGGTTTGGCTCAATGGTTAGAGCATCGGCTTGGGGACTGAGAGGTCCCGGGTTCGATTCCGGTCAAGGGCACGTACCTTGGTTGCGGGCATATCCCCAGTAGGGGGTGTGCAAGAGGCAGCTGATCGATGACTCTCTCTCATCGATGTTTCTAACTCTCTATCTCTCTCCCTACCTCTCTGTACAAAATCAATAAAATATATATATAAAAAAAAAACAAAACAAAACAAAAACAAAAAAAAACTCTAACTATGGAGATGATGTGAAAGATAGGTATAAGGAGGGTTGGAGATTGGAGGACAATTTAGGGACATAAATGAAAGTACATTCAAGAGCTGATGAGAACTTGAGCCTCTGGTTTTGAGGAGGATGAGGGAAAAATTTGATAGATATTTTTCAGTTAGTATTAGCAGGACTTGGCAGTTATTTGGATGTGGGGAGTGAGGAAGAGTAAGTATAAATGACATTAGGTTTTGAGCATGTGCAATTGTTTGAATACCCTCAAGTGAGAGGAAACTAAAATATAAAAACAAATTTTGAAAAGACGGTAATTAGCTTGACCTGTTTTGTGTATATTGTGTTGAGGCATTTGAAAATACTGAGCAGAACTATCTATACTAATAAAAGGATAATATGCTAATTAGACCAGACATCCATCAGGATGTCCTTCCAGGCAAAGCTGCAGTGGCTGTGAGGGCTGAAGGCAGGCAGCCATGGCAACAGCTGCAACGGCCAAGGGCAGGCCACCGCAGAGGCTGGCAGTGGCAGCAGCAGTGGAGTGATGGGGGTGCACCCTCCCTAATCGCCCAGTTGCTTTCTGCAGAGGGAGGCCAGAGGCAACAGCAATGGCTGGGGTGATGGGGGGTGTAAATATTTTTCTCTTTTCCACATCCAGCGTGGCTAGAGAACTGTACAGTTTCTGAGTAGGGGCAGCTGGGGATAGAGAAAAATGAAAGAAAAAAATAGACACAGAGATAGGAAAAGCTGGGACCAGGTGGGACTGCTGCCCTCTTGTGATGGAGAGACAATGACCCAGAGCCATTATAGTGTTTTTATTTTATACCCCAAAGTTTTACTAAAAGTCAAGGCAAAGGAGATTATTTGTATTCTTGGGTGGGCCCAAGTAGTATTCATTCCTGGTGCTTGGCTGGATTTACATAATAAAACCCACTCCAGGGCACCTGGGCAGAAATGAAGGTCAAGCTGATAACACTTTGGCAGAATGTGCTTCCAGGGTGTGGTTTTTGCCTACTGTCCTGGATTCAGCTGACAATTTAAAAAAATGCCCACGTGTCTTTCCAAGTGCTCTCTCCAGGGGGGCACCTTCCTCTGATCGCTGGTTGCCTTGAGCAGAGGGAGGCCAGAGGCAGCATCAGTGACGGGGTGATGGGGGCAGTGCCTTCCCCTGATCGGCCAGTCACCTCCCGCAGAGGGAGGCCAGACTGCGGCTTAGGCCCACTCTCTGTTCGTAGAACATCCCCTGAGGGCTCCTGGCTTATGAGAGGGGGCAGGCCAAGCTAAGGAGTCCCTCCCAGGTCCCAGGTTACTGTGGTTGGCCAGAGGGAGGGAAGCCTGGGTCCCAATTGCCTGTAGCTGGCCAGAGGAGAAAAGCATGGGACCTGGGTGTGGGGGCCAAGGCAGAGGCAGTTAGGGGTGATCAAGCTGACAGGGGAGCAGTTAGGGGCGATCAGGGATCCTGGGTGCCTACGACTGGCCAGAGGGAGGGAAGCCTGGGTCCCAGGTGCGAGAGATGAGGCAGAGGTGGTTAGGGGTGATCAGGCTGGCAGGTAGGTGAGTGGTTAGGAGCCAACGATCCCAGATTGTGAGAGGGATATCTGACTGCTGGTTTAGGCCCAATCCTACAAGGATCCTGGACTGGAGAGGGTGCAGGCCGGGCTGAGGGACCCCTTCTCCTGTCCAACTGATATCCAAATTTAGTGAAATTTTAATCAGTTCATTTTTTTAAAAACTGTCCAGATTAATTATTTCATGTGGGAGAATGAGCATGTTAAAATTTACAAGAAAATGTTGAATGATTGGAAGAAAAAGATAAGAATATTTCAACTAGATAGTAAATTGGGCACGTGTTAAAATATATTCCAATTGACATATCAAACTGTATAAAAAAGGCACAAGAAAAGATGTTGTCTAAAAGCAAAAGGTATAATCAAATGAGACTAGAAGCAGAACTTAGAGGAATGTCTATAAGGGTGTAGGCAGGGTAAGGGGACCAATTGGGAGGTCTAGGCACATAGGTGACAAAGCAAGGAAGGATGGTGGAACAATATCACAATGCTTCTCTCCTAGACAAAGCTGGTTAAAAATTAGGAAGCAAGAGGACCTGAGTGTTGCAGGCCCTAGGGTTTGGTTCCCTACAATGCAGGGCTGAGCAAAGAACGAATCTGAGGGATTCAATGAGAGAGAGAGAGAGAGAGAGAGAGAGAGAGAGAGAGAGAGAGAGAGAGAGAGAGAGAGACAGAGAGAGAGACACAGAGAGAGAGAGAAATGGTTGCCTCCCATATGCCCCCAAACCAGGGGTGGAACCTGCAATCTTTTGATGAACCAGATGGTGTTTCAACCAACTAACCCACCGAAAACCCACCGAGCCAGGGCTTTACTGAAAGATTTTATGTATATATCATCCCATTTGAAGAAAAGGAGGTCAAGACAGAGACAGAGAGACAGAGAGATAGATTTCTTTTCCCCTCTAGGAAAAAAGCCAAACTTTCCTTCTATTGGCATACAAGACGTTTCACAATATCCTGTCTTTACTGAAGGTCAACAATAATCAATATCAAGCATCAAACAGAGGAGATATTTAAAATGGAAACATTTTCTCAAAAATGTTTATTGCATGTCGGGGAAGGTAGAATTAGAACCATGACTGGATTGCGTAAGTTGAACAATGAAAGCCATAGAAAAGAAGCAGCTTCAAGGAGGCTGAGTCACTCTACCTGTGGAGGCAGGACAGAGTCCTCCAGTGCTGACATCAAAAAGGGGTTTTCAAAGAGGGCAGCAGGCGGACAAGGGGAGAGGTGGAGAGCGTTCAGGCCCGGGCAGGTGTCCTCAAACTTTTTAAAGTGGGGGCCAGATCACGGTCCCTCAGAGAGCTGGAGGGCCGGACTATATGAACTACTAATTCCTACTGTAACACCTCGGCTGCGCTCACTGCCCAAAAAACCTGGCGGGCCGGATCAGACCTCCTCTGCGGGCCGCATGTGGCCCGCGGGCTGTAGTTTGAAGACCCCTGGTTCAGGCACATGCAAGGCAGGACGAGCCACAGGCTTGGGGGCTGCAGGCAGCAGCACAGCGACCTGCTCTTCTCGGAGGAGAAGGTGGCAGAGGCGAGTGGGGGATGAGGTTGCTTCATGTATCCGCTTCCCTTTCATTTACCCTCTTTGCCTTCACTTACTCCTCTTCCCCTGGCAAACTCCGAATTGTCCTTCTCGGTGCCGGTCAGATGTCACCTCCTTCTTGGAATTCTTGACTGCTGCACGCTGCATACACCCATAATTGATATTGTAATTATTTGTGTAGCAAGGTCTCCAGCCTGAGGCTTGTCTGTCTGTACTGTGGGAGGCAAGTAGGTCTGATAAATCTGTGGGTCTGGCAGATCTTCCAGAAATGTGTTTGTATAAGGGGCTGAGGACCACTCCCGGAGGAAACTCAGCCTGAGGGAAGGAAAGCCAAGAGGTACACGCTGTCCTACAGCAAAGCCCCAGTTGCTACAAAGCAAGGCGATCTGAGGACTACATATTGTCCCTGTGCCGATTCGTAAGTTCTTTCTCCTCACCTCCAGGTCTCTGTGTTCTTGACTCACATGCCGGTGCTGGGATGGCTCTGCTGGGAGAAAGCACCAGTGGGAGGTGAGAATACTCTGCTCTGTGTGGCTCAGTCTGTGGTCAGCACACGGAGGTTCGCGAGCCACATATGGCTCTTTGGCCCCTTGAGTGTGGCTCTTCCACAAAACACCACGGTATGGGCGAGTCTATTTTGAAGAAGTGGCGTTAGAAGAAGTTTAAGTTTAAAAAGTTTGGCTTTAAAAAAAGAAATTTCAATAGTTGTACTGTTGATATTGGGCTCTGTTGACTAATGAGTTTGCCGACAACTGGTCTGAGTGATAACACTTCACCCATCGACACCAGTCCCCCTCAGAGGTGCCAGAGGCAGGTGGCTGAGTCCTAGCTTTGTGGGTCTCCTCATTCAAGCTTCCAAGTCGTACAAATCCAAGCCTTTCTCCCCAAGCCCTCTGGACAATAGTGACTTTCTCTGTGTTCCCTTTGTGCGCCCTTTTGCTTTTTTGATTCTCTGATACCTATTTAACTAGCTCCTTATATTAAATTCTCTCGGTTAAAATCACGAATGTGGCTGCTCTTTTCCCTGCTGGACCCTGACTGTCGTACACTGCCACTCAGTTTTCCATGGACTTGTATCTGAATCTTATGGGAAACAAGACACTGGAAGATCATATCTGCAAAAACAGCTGCATATTCCTTTTAGAGAGCATGTTCTCGTCACTTGAATCTTAGGAAGGTTCTTCTGCAGAAGAATTCTCCTGTGGGACTCGATGGAATCACTGAGAGTTTTTAGGGTTTAATACAGCGGTAACCAGTTGAGAAGAGGAAAATCTGGCTGATGGCCAGACAAGTAAAGTAAATGAATAAAGTGGGTTCAGTCAGTGAAAGGAGAGGTGGCCCCGGGTAAACCGGAGACTAGTTTGCTTTATTATCAAAAAGAGGAAGCGACCACTCCGCTCCAGGCTGTCACTGCCATGTGGGAATGTGGGGCCAGTTTCATCTACATTTTCAAAAAGCTCAAAGTTGAGATTTTTAGGTAAAACTAGTTACAAGTAATGCGCATTTTTGGAAAAGATAACTAACTATGCCAGTCAAAACTATGCAAGTCCAACACTATCTTTTATCATTAAAGACCATGTCACTAGTTCTCAAACCTGCAGGAGCTAATAAGACTCATTTGAACTGCTGCTTGGAGCCTTAGGAATACTGGCTGGTCTTGGGAGATACCTTTGCAGGGCGCTTTGTTTCTGTAATTGCAGGTGTGAGTAAGAACCAGAGGCATACAGTTTACATTTATTTATGTCTTTTTCCTTATCAGACTTCTTCCTTATTAGGGCAAGGATTATGTCTATTCACCAGTGTAGGGTATAGCCTTGGCATAATGCCTGGGGTACTTTAGGTATTAAGTAAGATTTAATGAATGGCTGGAGAGAGGCGTTTGTTTTTAACAAAAATAATGTAATGTGGAAAGCCTGGCTTGTAAATGAGATGTGTGTTCTACTCCTGGACTTACAGGAGCTGTGTGACTTTGAGAAACCACTTAATTTACCTGCATTGGATTTTCTTATTGGAAAAGGGCAGATACCAGTACCTACCTTTCTAGGTTTTCTGGCTTTAATATTTATTTAAAACCTCTCTTTCATGGATGTGGTATTTATTCTTAATTTATTACAATGATAAGTGTGAAGGTGACTTGTGGAGGGATCAGCTAAGAATTGGGGTTAGGGAGCGGGGGTGTCAATGCTCTGTCCTTCAGTAGCTTGCTCTGTGTCTGTAGTACAACCAGGACTCAAACTTGATGCAAAGTATCCACTTCCAGAGATGGAAATCCTGTGTGTGCCGAGGGTCGAGGGTCGTTAGATGTGTGTTAAAAGAGAATTATGCTGTCAACATTGAATTGCATCTCCCCCAGAACCACTCTGCTATGCTGAACATTCACCCACCTTTCAATGAAGAAAACCTTGCATGTGACCCACATTAGTACAGCTCATATCTTTTATTTTCAAAAGGATGTATCTTTGATTAACTTCCCTTTTCTGGAATATCTAGGGTTATGATTTGAGAAAATTGCTCTCTTACAAAATGTACTTTTTGGATTTTTCCCCAGGAGTTACTTACTTTCCCTAGCCACAAATTATTCGAAGTAATGAAACTAGTGCTTTCATGTAGCGCCAGGACTTATGTGCTTATGTGATAAAATGGGCTCTGAAAGCCACGAGGAAGAGAGCCCCTCCCCAGCTCCGTCCCCGACTGTTAACATTCTGTTGCCTCCATCCGCGGCCTCCACAGCAGCTCCATTAAATATCGTAACCCCAAGCCCCTTCTCTTCTTGTGCCTCAACTTGGCTGTCAGGCAATTGTGAGTTTGGTCAGGTGACGAGGGAGCAAGGGCTAAGTTATTTCAGTGTGCACAGATTCTGGGAAAACAAATTGTATAGAGTTAGATGAATTATAAATTAGTATTATCCAATTAGTTTACTTTGACTTGACTTGATTTAACCATTATGTTTTTTAAAGATACATATTTTGGACTCATCAAGTCTCCACAAATATGAGACAATTTTTAAAAATAAATCTTTCTGTCTATATATCTATATCTACATGTATACATATGTAGATATAGAACCAATAGGATGTACATATGTATAGATATATATGTTCTATAAATCTATACATACACATGCGCACACATACACATTCTGTTGGTTTTATTTCTCTGGAGAACCCTGACTAATAATAAACCATAAAATAAAAATATATAAATTAAATTTCATAAAAAAATTGCTTTTCTAAAGACCATGAAGAAAATGAAAGTCATGCCACAGACTGGCAGAAATTATATATATATATATATATATAAGAAAGAATTTGTATTCAGAATACATGAAGCATCTTACAATGCAGTAATAAGATGGCAATAATACATGACTAAGGTATAAATATCTATCACAAATGAAGATAGATAAATGGCCAAAAAGCATCTAAAAAGATACTTAACATTATCAGCATCAAAGATAAACAAAGCCATGTTAAAGTGGTGAGGACAGGTTTTATTCACTAATATTATTAAAATAGGGAAAGAGTCCGGTGTGAATGTAATTCAACATGGATTTACACTGAAGTGCTGAGGTGTTTTAAAGGGAGACCAAAGGAAGAGGGAGGGGAGAGCAGTGGGGCTTGAGTAGAGTCATAGAAGTAGAAATTTGCAAGAAATAGGAAGGGGGGTGGTTAGTTAATGTGACCAGGCCACCTGAATTTGTTAATCAACATTTATCTAGAGGAACAAACTTCTTGTATCTTTATGATGGGAAACAGTGGTGAAAATTAGAGCAAGTAGCCCAATGAAGTTGGGCCCCTAGCCTTCCAGAGGAATTGGGAGCAAGATGAGAATTGTCTTTCAGAATGTTTGCATTTCAAAGAGATGGCTCTAGTCTTTGAGAAAACAATTTTAGGTGATAGGTTTATATCTCAAAGGCAAAGAAAGGATTTATAATAGTTAGCCAAAGGAGCCTAGAAGAGAAGATTCAGGGCCCTATCTGCTCATTACCATTTTGGGGGAGCTGAGGGTTATGCTAGAGGTGAAGCCTTAAGCTATTAGAAACTATGCTAGTTTTTTTTTTTGTTTTTTTTTTTTTAAATCCTTACCTGAGGATATTTTTTCTATTTTTTAGAGATAATGGAGGAGAGAGGTAAAGACGAGAGAAACATTGATGTGAGTGAAACACATTGTTTGGTTGCCTCCTGCATGAGACCAGGGCAAAGGAGGAGACTGCACTCACGTTACGTGCCCTTGGCTGGAATCAAAGCCCAGACCCTTCAGTCTGCAGACCGATGCTCTATCCATTGAGCCAAACCAGCCAGGGGCAAAACTATGCTAGTTGTTGTTCAAGTCTTTCAGCATGGAGGGTAGACAAAATCATTTATGCTAAGAATCTGTAGTTTGTATTTAAAAAAAATTATTTTATTGATCTTTTACAGAGAGGAAGGGAGAGAGCTAGAGAGCTAGAAACATCGATGGAAGAGAAACATTGACCAGCTGCCTCCTGCACACCCCCCACCAGGGATGTGCCCGCAACCAATGCACATGCCCTTGGCTGGAATCGAACCTGGGACCTTTCAGTCCGCAGACCGACACTCTGCCACTGAGCCAAATGGGCTTTGGCAGAATCCGTAGTTTTTATAAGTTAAGATTGAGGCCTCATTAAGAAAGAGCTTGGAGAAACCTGACTAGAGTTCAGTCAAGGAGAAAATCCTTGTCCTTGGCCGTCAGGAAAACTACAATGATATAATATTATACACCTAGACCTGCTAAAAACAAAAAACAACCTCCTCCCTCAAACTAACAGGACAATGGCTAGCGGTGAACGATGTGGGGCAAGCATTGCTGTAAGAAATGTAAAGTGGTACAAATACTTTGGAAAACAATTGGCAGGTTCCTATAAAGTTAAGTGTATAATTACCATATTACTGAGAAATTTTGCTTCCATATATTCACTCAAAAAAAGTGTCCAACAGAAAGTGAATGGGTAAACAAGCTCTGGTATACCCATACAGTGGGTATACCAGCAATAAAATGGAACTTCATACAAATACCCATACAAATAGAAGAGTGTCAAAATCATGCTGAGTAAAAGAATCCAGACAAGTGTATGCACTATAATTTCATTTACATAAAATGCAAACTAACCTATGATAACAGAGAGTAGGTCAGTCTGGGGAAAGGGATGGAGGGAAGGAGGGATTTCAAAGTAGCATGAAGAAACTTTTAAAGGTGATAGAAATGATTATTATCTTGATTGGGATGATAGTTTCAATGGAAAACTCATAGATCATGTACTAGTTGATTGCATATAAAATATACCCCAGTTGCCAAAACCTGTTTGGCTCAGTGGATAGAGCATTGGCCTGCGGACTGATAGGTCCCGGGTTCGATTCTAGTCAAGGGCATGTACCTTGGTTGCGGGCACATCCCCAGTAGGGGGTGTGCAAGAGGCAGCTGATCGATGATTCTCTCTCATTGATGTTTCTAACTCTCTGTCCCTCTCTCTTCCTTTCTGTAAAAAAATCAATAAAATATATTAAAAAAATAAAAATAAAAAAATAAAATAAAATATACCCCAGTAAAATATTAAAAATGGAGATTTCAAATATCCATTAAGGCAAACATTTATTTTACACCTTTATTAAACTGAGGAAACAGGAAGCAACCTTGTCTGTAATTTTAGTAACTACATCATAGGTTGCCAATTTTTTTTCTATGAAGAGCCAGGTAGTATATATTTTAGGCAGGCCACATGCAGTTTGTGTTATTGGTATATGTACAAGTATAATATGTTTATATTTATGCTAAGAGAAGCAAGCCAGTCAGAGAAAGACAAATACCATATGATTTTAATCATATGTCAAATCTAATGAATGAAATGAACTAACAAGCAACATAGAGACAGCCTTGTGGGCTGAACAAAACAGGCTGTGCACCAAATTTATTTCAACCCAAAAGAGCTAATGCAACCATTGTATTTTATTTTATTTTATTTTATTGGAAAAGAGCTTTAAAATGTATTTAAATTAGGGGCTGTGAGAGTAGGTGGTCAGTGAGCTCACTTGGAAAAGTAAATCCCATCCTGCCTCAAAGGGGTTGTTTTTAGCTTTGTCTTTTAAAAGTTCTGGTACCAGTTCCAACAATTCTCGGACATGAACTGAGTGTACTACATTGAACTCAATTATGACACTATCTCTCTGGAGACAGCATCTGCTTCCATGGGTTAAGGGTTCAATTCCTGCAGGACTGCCTCCTGCCCCATTTAAAATAACATTTGTAAGTTTAGGTTGTCACTTGTGCTTTTTATTTTTAAACAAGGGGTCCAGTGCATGAATTAGTGCACCTTGAAAGGAACTGTAGGCTGTGAGGCTGTGGGAGGCACAGGGGCAGTTCTCAGCCCGCCCTGCATGACCCTGCCCAGCCTCTCTGGTTACGGCCCCTGGTCCCCTGTCTGCCGGCAGCCCTGCTCCCACCACCCCTCCTCCCACACACTGACAGCACTTCCCCACTTGCACCTGCTGACGGTGCAGAGAAATTGGGGCCTGCACCTAGCAATTGCCCCTCAGGAGCAGGGGAATGTGGAGAAGCCCTCAGGGGAGATCAAGGCAGCAGCCACTCACACTTGCTGAGTGATCAGGACTGGCGCTGGGTACCAGCAGCAGATGCAAATGGCTCCAGCGCTGGCAGCAGGTGCAAGTGGGGCCGATGCCGGCAGTAGGTGTGAACACCAGGTGGGACTGTGGTGCACAGGAGCAAAGAATTTTCACCAGAGACTCACCTCAATGACAGCGACTGGCACCTTGCCTGGGTCTGGCACCTCTGCTCACTTGCTTCACCATCCTGCTGTAGCCAACGCCCGTCATGTTCCATATACACCCCCTGGTGGTCAGCACACACATAGCGACTCATTGTTCGGTTCCTGGTGTTCCCCCATTCAGTCTATGTGCATATTAGCCTTTTATTATATGGGATTTTATTTTATTTTATTTTATATTATTTTATATTATTTTATATTATTTTATATCTTATTTTATATTTTATTTTATATTTTATTTTATATCTTATTTTATATTTTATTTTATTTTATTTTATATTTTATTTTATATTTTATTTTATTTTATTTTATTTTATATTTTATTTTATATTTTATTTTATTTATTTTTTTATTTTATTATTTATTTATTTTTATTTTTTTATTTTACTTATTTATTTTTTAATTTTTTTAATTTTTAAATTTTTTATTTAATTATTTTATTTATTTTATTTTATTTTATTTTATTTTATTTTATTATTTTATTTTATTTATTTTATTTCCTTAACTATTTATCCCCCTATACTCTTCTTCTACCTCCACTCCCCCTTGCCCACCACAATAACCATATGTTGTTTGTGTCCATGAGTTCTTTTTATCGTTTTGCTCAATCTTTTCACCCCACCCCACATCCCCCCAACAGAGCTGTCTGCTCTCTATGAGTCTGTCTCTATTTTCCTTGTTAGTTCAGTTTCTTCATTAGATCCCACATAGGAGTGAAATAATATAGTACTTGTCTTTCTTTAACTAGCTTATTTCACTTAGCATGACATTCTCCAGGTCTATCCATGTTGTTGCAAAGGGTAAAATTTTTTCCCTTTTTACAGTTGAGTAGTATTACCTTTTGTAAATGTATCATAGCTGTTTTATCAAGTCATCTACTAATGGGTACTTGGGCTCCTTCCAAATCTTGGCTATTGTATATAAAAAAAACAAAAAAAAAAAAAAAAAAACTGCAATGAGCATAATGGTGAGTATATTCTTTCGAATTAGTGTTTAAGGTTTCTTTGGATGAATTTCCAGAAGTAGAATTGCTGGGTCATAAGGCAGTTCCATTTTTATTTTGAAGACACTTCATACTTTTTTCCCACAGTGGATGCACCAATCTGCATTTCTACCAGCAGGCCAGGAGGATTCCTTTTTCTCCATATTCTTGCCAACATTCATTGTTTGTTGATAGCCATTCTAGCAGGAGTGAGGTGATATGTCATTGTGGTTTTCATTTGCATTTCTCTGATAACTAGTGAAATTGAGCATCATTTCATATATTTATTGGCCATCTCTATGTCCTCTTTGGTAAAGTGTCAATTTGGGTCCTTTGTCCACTTTTTAGTAGATTGTTTTTTTTTGTGTGTGTTTTTTTATGTTGAGTTTTATAGGTTCTTTATACATTTTCAGATGTATCATTGGTAAATATGTTCTCCCATTCAGTGTCTTCCCATTTTGCTAATGGCTTCTTTGCTGTGCAAAAACTTTTTAGCTTGCCCTACCTTGTTTGGCTCAGTAGATAGAGTGTTGGCCTATTGACTGAAGGGTCCCAGGTTCGATTCTGGTCAAGGGCACATGCCCAGGTTGCGGGCATGTATGTGGATTTAAAACACACACACACACACACACACTTTAGTTTGATGTTGTCCCATTTGCTTGTTTTCTTCCCTTGCTCAAGGAGATATAACAGGAAAAATATTGCTTGGAGAAATTTCCAATATTTTATTTTATTTTCTTCTAGGATTTTTATAGTTTCAAGTCTAACATTAAGTCATTAAAGCATTTTGAGTTTATTCTTGTGTATGATGTAAGAAGGTGATCTAATTTTATCTTTTTTTTTTTTTTTTTTTTTTTTTTCCAAATTTCCCAGCAACACTTATTGAATAGACTATCTTGTAGCCCATTTGTATGTTTTTGCCTCCTTTGTCAAATATTGATTATAAAGGCATGGGTTTATTTCTGGGCTTAGTCTGTTCCATTGGTGTACGTATATGTCTATTTTTATGCCAGTACCATGCTGTTTTATACATTGCAGTATAGTTTGATATCAGGTAGTATAATTCCTCCAACTTTGTTCTTTCTCAGATAACTATTGCTATTTGGGGTCTTTTGTAGTTCCATATAAATTTTTGGAATATTTGTTCTACTTCTGTGAGATGTGCCATTGGTATCTTGATAAGAACTGTGTTGAAGGTATATTGTAGATTGCTTTGGGTAGTATGGACATTTTAATGATGTTAATCCTTTCAACTCATAAACACTGTATATGCTTCCACTCATATCTAGTTTATTTAATATTGATATTTCAAAATAGATTCACCTTCATGATCACATTTGATGAGTGAAAATAGATTTGTAAGGCTGGCATTGCTGTTGGTTCTCATCTTACTACTGGGTGGATGCTAACTACTAGGGAGCTTAAGTGGATTTCCAACATGGTCAGTCAGTGCTACAAAACTTCAGTGGGCACATTCCACTTTAAGGAAGATACAGTCATTTGAAAAGGAAATATAATGACAACTAATGTTAATGTAGCATCTTCCTAGTGAAAAGAGATAGTCACATTGCGTATGTTTTTAATCCTCTCAAAAATCCTATAAATTTTGTTGGGGAGAAAATAATCAGCATTTATAAAGACTTTATCATAGATAAAACAAGTTTAATTTAATTTAATTTTACCTTCACAGTAAACCCTTAAAATCTAATTGTCACCCCAAAACTTTATTATTCATACTTTTAAATAATCTAATCTTTCTTTCTTTATAAAATGTACTTTTAATCATCAAATGAATTTGTAGATGAAACCAAGTTTATAGATATTTTCATATTAAATCCCGAAGACATTTGAACTGTGGGAAGCATGCCTGAAGCACTGTCTTGCATTGTCTTATAACTGGACAATTTTTTTTAGTATGAAATTCCATAGTATTGTA
The DNA here is from genome assembly GCF_014108245.1 of Pipistrellus kuhlii. Lineage (NCBI taxonomy): Eukaryota > Metazoa > Chordata > Mammalia > Chiroptera > Vespertilionidae > Pipistrellus > Pipistrellus kuhlii. Next base: position 64,308,484 of record NW_023425529.1, read on the forward strand.
CATGAATAGCATGTGCAATTTACTCCATTAATGTAAACTGAAACTTTATATTTTTTTGATAAAGAAGAAAACAATTGTGCAAATCTTTAATTTTTCCTATTAAAAATTTAGATACCATTTTATTATGTTTTAAAACCATTTTTAAAAATTAGTAAACAATGGAATTCAGATTGCATTTCTTATTTAGGAAATTAGATAAAGCAAAAATGTTTGAGAAAAAGGTTATTTTTCATCCTGGAAAATGTTATTCATAGATAATGAAGGGAATGTTTAAACAGTTCCAAAAGAAACTACACACCCTCAATAAAGTAGGCTATTAGATGAAAACCCAGTGGAATTTTTAAAGGATTTCTGGTTGATCACCTCCCTTAAATTAAAATTCGAAAATCAGAATCACATGTTGGAAGAGTGATGAATTATGTTATTTTCTTTGCTACTTTCTGGGTATAATTTACTTTGGCATGTATATAAACTAGGGGTAATTTATCTAGTTTATACAGAATAATAATTTCCTGTGTAATTTCACCCAGTTTCTGTAGGAACTCATTTTGGGCTAACTGCAGTGGTTAATAAATCATTAGAGGGAATTTTCTTTGTGATAGGTGTAATTAATAATCAAGATTTCTAGTCTCATGCCTTCAAAACTTTTTTATGTTAATCAAATTACTCACATTTCTAAAGGCAGTAATTGGTACCATATATATTTTTGCAGAAAATATAAATTGCATTAGAGATAAATATCTTGTAAGCATAATGTATTTTCATATGGTCTTGTACTTCTTTCTAACTCTTAGGAATTAAATTAAATTGTTGAGGATTACTTTGAGGTGATTTCTTTGAAGAGAACAAAATACAATAGAAAAAAGGGCAAATATTGGAAAAAATTTGAAAGAAATTTCTGTGCTTAATCTCCTTCGGAAAATACAACAGGAAAAGTGTATTGCAGGATATTTATGGGGTATACTTGTGGTTTTCTAATTCTTCTTTCAAAACATACATTTTAGAGGCTCCTAGGAGAGCCAATCCTTCAAAATGCCAGCTGTCTGGAATATTGGTATAGGGCAGGCAGGGTGCCCCTTTCTTGATAAGGGTTGATTCACATCTCTCTCAGATCTTGGTTAGTCTTAGGAAAAGTTATAACAAAGACATTCTGGCCATAATTCTGGTATCTCTTGTGTGTTGGACTGCAGACAAAAGGGCTCTTGTAAAATCATAGTTAGAAAAGTACAAACCACATTGTAGAGATGTGTAATCCCAGCACATGGAAAACCACTTCAGATGTCTGGTATCACCCTCAGGGCTCTGGCCGGTCTGAGACCCACCTCTGGCTGCTCTGCCTGGTGCTGGCAGCAGCAAGCCACATTTCCAGGCCGCACAGCAAGGCATATGGATTTGCTCCTTGACTCAAAGCCATCAAGGCTGTAAGAACAGTCAGTGACTCGTAAGGAACCTCCTTTTCTGTGATTGGGGTCTTATCCAATATGGCTCAGTGCCTGTGGGAAGCAGGAGGTTTATCAGGCAGCCCCTGTCACCGATAATGTTTAGAGATATTCAGTTGTCGCCTGACCAGTGTGGCTCAGTGGTTGAACATTGACTTAAGAACCAGGAGGTCAGGGCACATGCCCAAGTTGTGGCCTTGATCCCCGAGATGGGGGTTGTGGGAGGCAGTCGATCAATGATTCTCTCTCATCATTGATGTTTCTGTCTCTCCCTCTTTCTTTCTCTCTGAAATCAATAAACATATATTTTTAAAAAGATATTCACTGGTCAAGATATCTTTACAGAGTTCACACACACAGACACACACACATATGCACAGGTGTGTACACATACACTCACACTCATTCACATTTACACACAAAATAAAGAGGAAAATATTTTCTATCACCTCATGACAGAAACTATGGATGTTAAACAAATAGATTATGAAGGGAAGACTCAATTGCTTACCGTAGGTTTCATGAGGCAGGAGATTTATGGGGGGCATGCTTTGAAAAACCTTGAGGTTTTATAATTCTTCCTTTCAAAAAATAGTCAACGACTCAAATTTTAATGCAAGCATTATGTCTACAAGTTTAAAAACAAAAACAGCAAGCATAGAACCCTGAACTAAACATTCTCATGCTCAGGTTGCAACTGAATAAAATAACTAATTTCAACAGGTGCACTGGTAGGTTAGCATCCTAACTCAGCATATAAATGTCCACATCACAATTCTCATTCAGGAGGGAATCCTGCAGACAATTGACCCTAAGAGCCATCAGTGGGGAGAAGGTCACCAGACTTGTCAGAAGGGAGAGTGGCACTAACATATTTGTCCTTTCGGCTCAAATATCTTGTTTCTTTATTTGCAATTTAAAATACACTGTGATATTTCACTCCCATCCATAAAAATGTCAGGGCTTCTGAACTGTTGTTTTTAAAATAATGCTTCAAAGGAAAAAAAGATATGAAACAAATTGTAAGGTGGCCTGAGAAAGACTAGTAACCACCCCTGACACACCCACAGAGCCAAGCACCCACACCCACATACTTTCCAACCCTTGACTAATTCTTTTTATGTTGAAATAACACCGGGAACAATAAAGGCATTGACAATGAATGCAAATGTCTTCAAAAGCTGCTGTGGGGTCAACATGCCATCCCTTGGAGATGGCAGGTTCAAAATCACTGCCACCCTCCATAACAATGTGCAGAGGGGAGGGTCTCCATCATAACTTTCCCCCCTTAAAATGAGGGCTATTTCCTTGTCTCTACCCATTAATCCAGTTCAAAGTACAATTAAATGATGCTCCAGGGTATAAGACATTTAATACGTATAATCATATAAAACTAAATTAAGTCTCATTACATGGAGCATAAAAATCTGTAGTATTAAAAACCTCTAATTGGATTCTCTTGAGTTTAAAATAAATTTAAAAAGAAATCTCAGCAACTCCAGTGCATGGCCTACAAGGGCCTACACGTTTGCCGTGTGTCCCCCTCACCTTCTCCATCTCCTTCCCTGGGCTGGACCAGTACTCTCTGTCTGTGAACACACGAAGCTTGTCTTCATCTCGGGGCTTTGCTCTTGCTGTTTCCTCTTTGCCGTGAACTGAATGTGCCCGACTTCTTTTCATCATTTAGTTCTCAGCTCAAACATCACTTCCCAGAGAGGCCTCCTGACCACAGTAACTAAAGCAGCTAGCCTTCCTTTCACCTTTACCAAATCACCCAATTTTATTTCTTTCGTAAGCACTTTTCATCATCCGAAGTTATCTGATTACTGTTAGAAACATCAGTAACTTCAATGCCTCTCTCCAACCCTCCTGCCTGAACAATTTGAATAGAAGCCTCCTGAAGGCAAGGACTTTCCTATCTTCTCACTGTTGACCCATTACCTGACCGCAGAGAGAAATGGGATAACTGAGTGAGTGGAGGCTCCCTTTGTTCAGTGAGCTTGGCCACCTTTTAAAGCTTTAAATGGTTCCAGTGACACTTTTGTTTGTCTTCTGTCTACACAGCCTTCCTCCAGGCCCTAATCCTAAGCCGTTGTGGTCAGAGTCAACTCCCAGCTATAAGAGAGAAACTCTATTCTCAGTGGCTTTTGGTAATACATGTTTATTTCTCACTGGTCGTGTCACAGCCCAGTGCATCATTTCTGATTGGTTAGTGTCCACGTGCTCATTAGAGACCTATGACCCTTTCACCCGTTGCTCTAAATTCCTTTAGAAATGTTTGTTCTCCACAGTGGCTGCATCAGTCTGCATTCCCACCAGCAGTACACGAGGGTTCCTTTTTCTCTGCATCCTCACCAGCACTTACTTGATATTCTTTGAATACAAGAAATACAGCGGTTCCTATGGATTATCTGGATCAACAACAAAAAAGCATTTTTCTCCTCTGCCTGCTCATTCTAACTTACTCCAATTGAGGTTCCCAGATAGCATAAGTGTAATTTCCCAGGCCTGCTTAAACAAGTAACGTAACAGAATATGTTCCATATTTACAGATGTTCATGTACTTTAAGTACCATGGGAAAAGGCCATCTTCTATGTGAAATTATAAATTCTCACCAGAGTAACTGGTATTGATTTATGTACTTACTGTCCCTGACATCATGCAGTTAAAAACATTTTAAGGGAGTTTGATGTAGTCCAAAGAAAACAAATTACAACAGTTCCCTCCCGCATTGTCAATTAGGTGAGCAGATGTAACTGCTAAGAGGCAAGGTCTGTGGGGAGCCATTGACTGTGTTACCAAAATTAACGTTTGGCTGGCTGTGCGGGGCTCCCTGCTCAAATCCCCTAATTACATTTACCAGCGCAAATCAGTTTAAAAAAATAATTGCTGCTGTATTATTAAAGATTTGGAAGGTATTACCTAACATTTCATTAGGATGAAGGCAAAATGATTACATGTCCGTTTCTGTGATTCTCATACTTCTTTAGGTGTCCAGGGTCCTTGGGGAAAGGGGTGTCCCTGTTTTAATTTTCTCAGCCCAGAAAATGCACTTGCCCCTATAATGCTGGCTCCACTATTGAGCTCATCCTCTGACATTTCCCAACTCCCAGGTGTCTGATTCTATGTTTCAGATTCCACTTAGCTGGAGAAGATATAAAATAACTTGAGGATGGCCTTGTTAGCTTCATATGCTATCAAATGAATAAAGGGTCCTGTTCCTGTGTGCAGCGCCCCCTGCTTTCCATGTTTTTATTAGGAATGAAGATTTCTTTGGCTTGGATTCATGCATGCTCTGGCTGTGGCCAAGCTCTCTTCATTTTCTAAATACACACTTAATGCACATAAAATGAACACCAAATCTGATCGTGGCGATTTGCATAAATTAGAAGACATTTTTATTAATTTCCAAGGCCTTATCGATATAAGAGAGGACATATAAATTTGGACACTACTTAAGCCAGGATTACCTTTGTTAATGAACATAAGCACATGTTAAGGTCTCTAATGAAGAGGAGGGTGCGTACTCATGGGCGAAGATTATACTGTAGATACTGGCAAAAACCGTAAAATTGTGTTGTGATAGCTCATAACACAAAGAGGGCTCGTTTATATTAAGGATGTTTTTGTTAGTCTAAGTTTTTTTTTTTTCTTCATAAAATTAAAGCAGCAAAATAAAACAAGAAAACCCAGAGTGAATTTTCTTTGAAGTAAGAGTGATTTGAAAGGAAAAGAATGTCTCCTCTTCCTGGTTTTCTTAAAAAATTAGCTTGAATAACTCATTCCAGGAAGAAATCACTCTCATTCTTAACTGGCTCCTAACTACAGTGATCCTACCCTTTAATTGGCCTTAATTTTAGGTCCACGTCCTTCTGTGTTTCATCTGCCCTCGTAATGGTTTCTCAGTATTATTGGTCGTATGCATTTTATTGATGCTAAAGAGAGATGTGGAAAACTTGGATCAGATCAAAAGCCAAGTTATTCAATAAAATTAAAGGGTATAAGAAGGAATATAGGGATAGGTCTGAAGAGGATTCTGAAGAAGGTAAAATTTGTCTCTAAAGAATTTAAGCTTTTCTTTCCGTCTTTTGCTTTTCCAACATGCCCATGTTTCATCTTCTTTCTACATTTCTTTCTTTTACCTTCCTTCTGAAGAATTTCATGTTAATTCTCTCTGAACTCTCTGAGTGTGCCTCCATCTCTTCCCATCCATCAAACCTACTTGTCTGTGGACCAGGGTTTGCTAAGGACCATTTGGTTAAGCTGATGAACAGACTCAGAACAAATATTAGTGGCTAGAATGCGTTTAAGTGAGTTACTCCCCTGAAAGTAGCAGCGGACAGTCACACTATAAAACGCACAGGCTTAAGTCTCATGTTCAAGTCATGCCTGCAACACTTTTAAGATGCTGTGACTCTAGACAAGTCACATAAGTTTTCTAAGCTTCAGTTGCTACATCCATAAAGTGGGGATAATTGAGAGATTCAAAGCAAACCATATATATGCCAGACACTGTTCTAAGGACTTCACATCTGTTCATGCAACATCTCACTCACTACCCCAAACCGTAAGCATTACCACCCCCATGCTGTAGATGAGGAAAAAGACAGAGATGTTGAATAATATAAACCATTATCTCTGTTATCTGAATTATTGCAATAGATTCCTGACTAATCTCACTACTGCCACTCCTCCGTCTGTTCTAAGACACAACAGACAGAATGATCTTTTTGAGCAGAGGAGTGACAAGTCTGACTTGTCACTCCTCCGCTCAAAACCTTTCAGTAGCTTCCCAGAGTAAAAGCCAATCAACATCTACCCCACGTTCAACAAAATCCTTACGACTGGTTGCCTCTCAGTCTTCACCTTATTCTAGACCACATGTGTCAAACACAAGGCCCTCGGGCCAAATCCGTCCCGCCAGGCCTTGCAATGTGGCCGCACCGCGCTGTCATCACTGCACTCCGCTGCGTTTCCATCACAATGACAGTTTATGACTGTTCAGTAAACCATTTGGCCTGCAATTTAGGCTGGATTTTAGATTTTGGCCCCTTCTCTGATTGAGTTCGACACCCCTATTCTAGACGTTCCTTGCTTCCTCCAGTCAGTTTCACTGACCTCCTTATATCCTCCCTTTCTCCCCCACTTTCCATCCTTCATGCTGGCTACTTTCTCTTCCTGAATGTTCTCCGGTCAATTATTTCCATGGCCCCTTCCTTCACATGCTTTTCTCAAAAATCGCCTTCTTAGGAAGCCTTCCCTAGGCACCTTATCTACAATTACAGTCCTACACCTCCAATTCTTCTTCTTTTTCCCCTCCTCCTCCTCTTACCCTTTCTCATCTTTCTCCTTTCTTTCTTTCTTTCTTTCTTTCTTTCTTTCTTTCTTTCTTTCTTTCTTTCTTTCTTTCTTTCTTTCTTTCTTTCTTTCCTTCTCTTTCTTTCTCCCCTCCCTTCCTTCCCTTCCTTCCCTTCCTTCCCTTCCTTCCCTTCCTTCCCTTCCTTCCCTTCCTTCCCTTCCTTCCCTCCTTCCTTCCTTCCCTCCTTCCCTCATTCCCTCCTTCCTTCCTTCCTTCCTTCCTTCCTTCCTTCCTTCCTTCCTTCCTTCTTTCTTTCTTCTTTCTTTCTTTCTTCTTTCTTTCTTTCTTTCTTTCTTTCTTTCTTTCTCTTTTTTCTTTGAGGGCATAGGTCTTGATTGGAGAAGAGGTGTGGGCAGGGCATGAGGGAGATCCCCCCCCATTCTAGGAGAACAAAATCAGTCCTAGCTGATCCAATAGTGGAGATGTGCAGAGTGGGAGTGGGGATGGGGTGGGGTGGGGTGGGAGATTATCTCTGGCTAGGCCACAGTCCAAACAGGAAGACACCAGTCAATCACAAAGTCATGAGAGTGCCACACAAGCCTGGATGTAGGCCAGGGAATCATATAGGAACCTGGGGCAGGTCCCCTGTACATTCATCATTAAACTGTACAGGATGAGGCTGTACATGAGTTAATTACAAAAGTCATATTTACAAAAATCTGTACACACATTTAAAAAACTCACAAAATTGTCATCTATGTATCACAAGTTGCTAGACTAAAATATTAAAAATGGGATAAAATTATACATTTCTCAATTCTTTTCAAAGGGTTAATATTTTTAAAGCACTCATGCTACTTCCCTTAGCAAGACCTACGAAGAGGCTGAGCGGCTCAGCCCTCATTGAGCCATGAATGGGTCCAGCCAGGGGACCCTGCCTAGGTTTGGGGCAGGGGAGCCAGCCCACAGTGCAGAACGAAATGCTGAGACACAACAAAGGAGGAAGATGTCTTTGGCTAAAACGTTAGTGTTAAGTAAAAGAGGCAAACAGGATGGAAACATGCAGCCTTGCCAACCAGGTTGGGGCATAGCAGGGCAGAGGCAACGTTGAAGGCTGGCTCCAGGAAGGGTGGGAACCAGGCCTAAGCACATACCGGATGGAAGAAAGCTGTCTTTCAACAGCTGGGTGTGTCTAGTGGGCCTGGCAGGGATCGTATGTAAGAAATGAACAAAGAAGAGCAGGTGGGCCACCCTGGCAACAGCCAGCTCATCCAGTAAAGTGGCTGAAATGCAAAAGTTGCAACTAAGTAGTTTGAACATGCTACCTGCTCGCCTCAAGGTCCTGTGGAATGATGGGCCAAATGCAGGGCCTTGTCCTCTTCCTGGTGCCTGCATCCTCTGCCACAGAGAGCCCCAAGTTTTTTAAGGTGTGTGGGAAAGGAAGACAGAACCCTGCCTCCTTATATGTTAGATGAAAGCTCCTGGGTCCAGGTATCAAGGCTCAGAGTTTGGGCTTCTCTTTGCAGTCTGTGTCCCCTCTTGGCACCAGGAGGCTGAGGACAGACAGAAGTATATCTGGGTCTCTCGTCCCATAGCAGAGCACCCAGTCTGAGCCTCATCTCAGAATATCACAACAGCCCTTCAACATTGGCAAGGCGTCCAAGAGAACCCACAGTTGGCACATGAAGACCCGCTGAAGAGGATGTGATGCAGTTCCACGGGGGAGAGGGGTATTGGGAGGTGATGTCCCTAGGGGAGCTCTGCTGTTTCCAGGTGGACACCAGGCCTGGGGGTGGGGTGAGGGAGCAGATAGGGTCACTGAGGCAATGTAGTTATTCTGCATAACCTCAAAGATCATCCGCTGAAGACCAAAGCAGAATGTGGAGCCAAATGGGTTGGTGGTGTTTGGGGAGGACAGCAGGCTAGGCCAGGGTGACCCAGGAGCTCCTGGCTATGGTCTCACTTGCTATCAGTTGTACATGTTTATGTCTGAACATCTGCATGTTCTTTCTCTGTGGCCATTGGGGTCTTAAACTCACAACAGTGATAAATGTTAAAATTATAACGTCCAGGGTCGTTGGTGTGAAGGACAGACTTCGTCACTTTGTGAGTGTTGGCATCCAAGAGGCTGTCCACTCTGAGAGTGAAGCAATTAAAAAAGTAGTCATTGCACTTGGATGGAACTTGTTTATGAGGGGAAGGAGAATGAAGTTGCATCTTAATCTTCTGATTTATAGAAGACTTTATATGGAGAACCAAGCACACTAAGATCCTCTTGGCAAGAACCACCGAAATAACACTGAACATTCAAATACCCCCATCTTGGCATCCGTCTGCTAACAGGCCAGGTCCACAACCTGCAGCAAGTAGGTGAAGTCATAAACCTGAGGGTCCAGTTCCATCTCAAAGAACACCTATACTCCCAGCATACATATTGCCCAGGACACAGCTCAGGGGCATCATGGGAGCTTGGTATCCTGAAGGCTGTTTCCATTGTAGATGTGCATTCATTTCATAGTTGCTCTGTGGGGTAGCTGGAGAGAAACTAGACCATGGGCAAAACTGGTCTCGTACTGGGGAGCCTTTGTCCACAAGTCTGACTGAAAAGAGGAAGACAGTTCTCTGAAGTTGAAGGGGAAGAGCTGCTCAGCGGAGTTGTACACTCCTGGGTGGGTTGCACTGAGTGACTGGTCAGTCTGCTCAGTGGTGGGGGTATGGCCTGAGCGTTAAATGTCCTCCACAATATTTTAACTTTACTTTAGTCAAGTCATATACTTCAGTCACTGTTCGTCTCTGATTGAAGGCATCAAATAGTCGTTTGATCCCGTCCTGAGTCAGGTAAAGGATGAGGTCATGGCTTAGAGGAGACTGTTCGTTGTAGAGAGCCTGGACATTTTTGATGAGGCGACAGTGCTTCTGAAGAATGGCTACTGCCTGAGCCGGCGGCATTCCCAGCGGGAGTGAATTCCCATGGCTCGTTCCCCTCAGAGTGCTCAGGCACCATCTCCAGACCCAGCACTGGTTTGGCTAGCCTGGCAGGATGGGAGCTCATCAGCAGCCGCCATGGTCGTGAGGGCAGCGGCATCAACGTCTGCCTGCACCTCCAGTACTTCTTACTTCCCTTCTCTGCTCTCTATTTTTTCTCTCTGCACCACCATGGTTTAATATACGTATTTACTTAGTTGTTCATTGTGTATCTCCCCCACTAGCATATAGGAGAGGGAAGGACTTTTATTCATTGCTATATCCCTCATGCCTGGCACACTTTGGCTCATTAAATATGTGCCAAATAAATGCGCTAACTCGCCCTGTGTCCCACAGCTAATAAGAGGTAATATTTACTGTCAGGCTGTCTCATTTCAGAGCCTTAACCATGACGCTTTATTGCTTTGAAAACCTTAAACTCTTAAGTAAATGGTAGTTCCCATGTGCTACTTTGGGAAATGGTGCTGCTATATGGGAAGAGCCTATATCCTACTTGCCCAGGCTGAGAATCTGGCAGGATTTGATTCCCTGTCTAATACCAAAGCACTGACGAGGGACATAGACTCACAAAAGGTGACACAGATTCCCTCCAACCATTGTTTTCCTGTCACATTTCTAATATCCAGTCACATTCGGAATGGCTTAAGCAAAGTCTAGCCCAGGAGTAGACAGATTTTGGGTCATGGATGCTACTAGTATAAGAAGGTCTTGTAGTGCCGAAACTGGTTTGGCTCAGAGGATAGAGAGGATTGGCCCAGAGAGTGGGAGACCTCTTCCCCCGTGCCCTTCTGGACTGAAGGGTCCTGGGTTCGATTCCAGTCAGGGACATGTACCTTGGTTGCCGGGCACATCCCCAGTGGGGGGTGGGGGTGCAGGAGGCAGCTGATTGATGTTTCTCATCGATGTTTCTCTCCCTTCCTCTCTGTAAAAAATCAATAAAAGTATATTTAAAAAAAAAAGGTCTTATAGTAATTTTAGCTGCCCCTCACCACAGTGTTTCTGTTCCATTGTTCTTTATTTGCCTTCTCCATCTCCCACTTTCCTTTCCAGCCAGTTTTCCCAGTTCTTCAGCTATCCCACAGCCTGAAGGTCCCATCCAAATGAGGAAACTATTGATCTAATCTAGGCCAGATCAACCTTCTCCAAACCCTTCCTGGCTCTGAAATTATATATCTAAAATCTGAAATACTTCTACATTAACACATTGCTGTGTTCACACTATCTGGGGTTTTAGGTCCAAGACTGAAGATTGAAACTAAGGGAGAGAAAGGAAATTGGAAGACCGAACAGTGGTCCAGAGGTGGCACAGATTGAGGGCCATGTTGGAACAAACTACTGGCCAGTTGTTATTTCTCCCATCACTGTGTGGTCTGCTTTTCACAACATTGTCTTGCAGCCCAGAGGCATTCAAACGGTCTGTTCTCAGGGATCTCCTGCTGCAAAATCTCTTTGTATCTCCTATTCCACTTACAGAGGATTTCCTCTGGGGCTTAAGCTATTTTACTGGGGACCCTTTCCCAGCTCAGTGTGGACGAAGCTACTCACCTGCCTTCACCTGTATGTCTCCCTGAGTCCCCGTGCTTGCTTAGTGGGCACATTTGATCTAGCTATTCAACAGTCTAGAAAGCATTATCTATAACCGTATTACAGTTTTAAGAACTCCTAGGATTCCAACAAAAGGGTTATTTGCAATTATTGCAAATTTAGGCATTTTTTAGGGGGAAATGTCTTAGGCATCTTTAGGAAATCAGCTTAGACATTTTTAGGAAAATGTTTCAGGTATAACAACAGCAAACAAACAACCATGGCCCATTCTATGTTTTTTAGAAAAAAATTGATTTTGACATGTTTTAAACATCAAGTTTGAGAGAATGAACGATCTGATTTCATCTTTCTCAGAGAGTGGGAGACCTCTTCCCCCGTGCCCTTCTGGTTTTGCTTTCAGTCTCCCCACATGATCTCTTCCCTTCCAGCCACGGAGACTGGCTGCTCTGGCTCTCCGGAAGCCTGTTTCATATGAGTGGCGTGAATGTTATTTATTAGCTATGGAGTGGAGTCCTGCTGATCTTGGTGACGGTCCAAGATTATTCACGTTGCAGACTGTTCTCCTAATATTATTTTTCCCCCATTGCCTGTAGGCAGCTCTTGTTTCTTTTTTTGAACTCTTGGAAACTAATCTTTTTAAAGAACAGAGGAGGAATTGAATACAACAACAACTTTTCACTCATAGCTGAACACTGATTAGGGCAGGGGGAAAAATCATTAGAGTAATTGTGAAGGTAGCAATAGTTAACAGTTTTGAAAGTTACAACATGCCAGGCACTATAGTTAAATACTTCACATGTGTTATCTCACTGAATCCTCCTGGTAACTCATCTTACAGATGAGAATACTGAGACCCAGAGATGTTAAGTACTCTCTCCAAGGTCTCCCAGATCATTAGTAGTGTAGCTACCTCTCACCTAACAAAAAAACTGGATTTTCTATTTTTATTTTTGCCTTTCCTATTCAGAGCAACAAATGTTTTTGGGTTTTGGTTATCCTATCTAATAGAAGAGTAATATGCAGATTGACTATCACTCCAACACACAAGATGGCTGCCCCCATGTGGGCACAAGATGAGCACCACAAGATGGCCTGCTGGGAAGAGCAGTTGGGAGGGACCCAGGACTGCAGGGGAAGGCAGGTGGGGGGGACCAGGCCTGCAGGGGAGAGCAGTTAGGGGCAAACAGGCTGGCAGGGGAGCATTTAGGCATAAATCAGGCTGGCATGGGAGTGGTTAGGGGGTGATCAGGCTGGCATGGGAGTGGTTAGGGGGTGATCAGGCTGGCAGACAGAAGTGGTTAGGGGCAATCAGAAGGCAGGCAGGTGAGCAGTTGGATTCAGCAGTCCTGGATTGTGAGAGGGATGTCCAACTGGGATTGGGCCTAAATGGGCCATTGGACATCCATTGAGGGTCCCAGATTGGAGAGGATGCAGGCTAGGCTGAGGGACGCACCCGCTCCCCCATGCACAAATTTCATGCACTGGGCCTCTAGTATATTATAAAATTTCAGGGATTTTTTTTCTCTCAGCCTTGTTTCCTTTTTTAAAATTTTCTTCACTCTGCCTTTTTTTCTTCTTCTTTTAGGCTACATATTATAGCAGAAAGAGAAAGGATTTTGGAAATGGGCAAAATCTATTCCATTTTCACTAAGCAACTTTCTAAAGATAAGAGCTGAGCCAAATTCCTTAGTCCTTTGAGCCATAGTCCCCTGCCCACCCCCCATATATTTTTTTTTTTTTTGAAAAGCTCTTTTTTAGAGTAGTTGTAATGATTGAGCATGTGAAACTTGAATATTTTGGCCTTATGTTGCCTAAAGTCTCTGCTTTGTACAAATGCTATTTCATTCAATGGAGCATATGTTCACTTCCCAAAGCCCTAAGAAATAATACAAATCATTATTAAGGTAAAATGTTAAAAAAAAGAAAAAAAAGAAAAGAGCAATCCATTAGATATTTAACAAAACTTCTTAAAACTTTTCTTCCCCCCCCCCCCACCCCCGAATTATGGCCCATAGCGCAGCTACCTCAACTCTGTCCAAAATATTCATCCTTCCTCGTTTGTTCTCTCTCTTTCTAAGGTGCCTACCCCACTGCCAGGGAACCTGGCCCTGCGGGATGACAGCTCTGTCATCTGAGTTCTGATGAGGAGGACTTGCCTCACATTATTTCTGAAGCAGTTTTCCTGGGACAAGTACATGTAACAGTAAAAGTCTTCCAATTTTTTCCCTTTTCTCCCTACTTTCCCCCCGTCCATCTCTTCTTTTTCTGTTGTTCTTAGACAGAAATGATCTGCCTTCCTCAAGGACAATAGCATTTTGTTGGAGCCTCTCTAACAGCCTTTTCTTCTTTTTGCCTTACATTTTTCAAAATGACTGTGAGTTCATTGATTTAGCTGGAGATGCTTTAGGTTGCGAGGAGCAGAAAATGTGACTCAGGGTGGCTTCAAGAGCGGTTCTCTTCTTACATAGAAAATGTCAAGATGAAAGAAACCCAGGGCTGGCATTGATTCCGCAGCTCATGGCAGAGCCAGGGTTCTGCTCTAGTGAAGTCTTTCATTTAATCAGGAAACCGTTTCCAGAACTTTGAGCAGATACTTTCTGCATCTCACCAGTCCTAGGCTGTGTCCAATGGCAACACCACATCGCAGGGAGCCCGGGGAGTTTAAGAGGGCCACAGGGAGGTGGAGAAAAGGAAACGGGGCTGGAATTAGGCCTTGAATCTGGCCTAGTCTTTTAAGACAGAACATGTACCTGGTTTAATCCCTCCTCACTGTGCCTAGCGCCACTTCCTGGGACATAGGAACTACTCAGTCAATAGCTGATAAATTGGTGAATTTATGAATAAGTAAAAAACGAATGGATGGGTAAATGACTTATCAGCAAGGGTGAGTCAGAATGTGGTCCAGAGAATTTTTCCTGCTGAAATGAGGAAAAAATAGTTTGACTAAATCATACCCTGATTTTTAGAAACTCTTTAAAAGGCTTCATAAGGTTCAAATGACCTTCAATAGTTGCATGATAGTTGTACTAGCTGCGGGATTAGGGAAAATATTTCTAAAGGCATCTGGAGGCAACGATGACCTAAAAATGATAAATGATGGCTTTTTATTGCGTTTAAGGACATTTGTTTTTAATCTAAAAGTTTTAAAGTCAGAGAACAGATGAAAGAGGGGGAGAAAGTTGCCACAAGCGGAGGCCTCAGCAGCAGCGCTCACACGAAGGAAGGCAAGCTGCTTGCTTTATTCTGCGGGTCCTTGAATCTTAGAATCTTCATGCCCAGGCAGGTCCCTCCTAGGAAGTGCAGAGGCACACCTCCCGTGAACCAGCCTCGTCCCCACCTCTTTTTTTTTTTTTTTTTAATATGTTTTATTGATTTTGTACAGAGAGGAAGAGAGAGAGGTAGAGAGTTAGAAACATCGATGAGAGAGAGTCATCGATTAGCTGCCTCTTCCACACCCCCTACTGGGGATATGCCTGCAACCAAGGTACATGCCCTTGACTGGAATAGAATAGGGGATCTTTCAGTCCCCAAGCCGAGGCTCTATCCATTGAGCCAAACCCGTTTCGGCCCCACCTCTGTTTTATGTCTTCAGTGCTTCTCTGACTTTTTCCCCCCTCACCTTATTTTGTGTGCTGTCAGAAGTTGTGTTAAATTAACCCTGAATAAGGCAGGATATAAGTCAACACGTAGTTAGTGATCATGCACAGCACTGTGTGCTATGCCCATGTCTGAAATGAGACTGTAATGACGTGCACTTTGAAAAGAGCTAAGCAAATTCAGAAATGGTCGTGACATTTTAGGTAGACCTGACACCGAAGTGTTAAAAGATGGTACTTGGAAAACCTAGGGAGGCTTCTTTGAAGTAGGACACAGTGTACTTCCCGGGTGGCTTGTGATGTGACGCCACGCTGTGCATGTAGGCACCTCACGGGGTGTTCATACTTACTAGGGCAAATCTGTTGTCTTCACAGTTTGCCAACCTCCCCTCCCCCAATACTCACTATAGTATTCCTTGAGCAACTGGAGAATTAGGATTATTATCTCATTTGAAATTTTGCATTTAATTAGATATATAGGAAAATAAGAAACCTTTTCCAGTGCCTCGGTTGGGATCTATGAAACAAATGTGATCTCAGTGTTGCTTTTCACAACTGCTTGTTAGAAAAGAAATGAATCTAGCCAAAGCCTTGTTTTAAAAAGAGCTAGTCTTGGGGATAATTCTCTTTTGGTATAAATTCTCTGTCTGCACTGTGAAGTGAAGCAGTACTGAAAACTTAACAAGTGGCTTAGCGATTGATGCACAAAGGAAAAGAACTATTACGACACTATAACTGCTTGCAGATGTCCTGGGCAGGAAAATAGATGCTTCTTTTGTTTCATAGTGCGGCTTTGGCTTTTCATGGTTAATGGTTTTTTATTCTTGACAGGACTGTCTATAAGTGAATCCAACTGATTTTTTTGTTTGTGACAAATTTCAGCTTTTGGGGGGGGGGGACAAGGCAAAAAATGAGAATTGATAGAAATCGAATGGACTGTTTATTCTCTTAGTGAGACTATGGAAATATGATTCTCAGGGAGCACGAAGGAAATGATATCAAATTTCCAGAAATCGGCAGAATCATTCTGGAGCCTAGATTTAAATCTTTCAAGTTAGGCATCAGTCTTTGGGTATTACAACCCTGCTGGTAAGCGGAATGTATTAGTGTGCTTTGCAACATTTATGTTTGAATTTTCCAAAGTCAAAAGTATAAACAAACAAACAAATTTTTAAAATCCCACAACACACACACACACACACACACACACACACACACACACACATATCTTTGTAAGAACTCAGATTCTATTCAGTTTCAAGCCTGGACCTGGAGTACTCTTTACCCCAAAGCCTTCCTGATGCCATCTTCCTGGAATCTCTGGCCTTCATCTGTGTTCATTTGTTTTTTTTTGTTTTTTTTAAATATATTTTATTGATTTTGTACAGAGAGGAAGGGAGAGAGATAGAGAGCTAGAAACATCGATGAGAGAGAGTCATCGATCAGCTGCCTCTTGCACATCCCCTACTGGGGATATGCCCGCAGCCAAGGTACATGCCCTTGACCGGAATCGAACCTGGGTCCCTCAGTCCCCAAGCCGACGCTCTATCCATTGAGCCAAACCGGTCTCGGCCATCTGTGTTCATTTGTGCTCTCTGCTTACTCCTTTTGTGTTTGACATCATGTTGCAATTGTGTAGTCACCTGTGGAGTACAATAATATTTTAAAATAAGCTTTTTGTTTCCTATTTTCATTTTTTGCCTTTATCCCACTCAGCCCCTTAAACATTTTGTGTTTATCACCTCTGTAGAGTAGACATAGTGACAACAAAAGAGCTTATTCTTGACCTTTTGAGTTCCAAAGCCTGGACATCATGGGAATATGAAGCCATGGAGAGATAATAGATTTGGTACAAGATGTGATGAGTTAGAGAAGAGCTAATGTGTAGCCTGTATTCCCTGAGCTAGAGTATGGGGAAATAGAGGGACATAGCCTAATGGAGACAGAGATAGGTGGGATCTAGGATGAGGTACCATATCTGGAGGGCTCACACCCCAGTCTCCAGAGAGAGCTTGCCCACACTTGAGCATCGTGTAGAGTTTGGCATCAGTGCCAAGGAACCGTGTGAGAGCTGAGTTAGTTAGCAGCCTTAGATGGCCCAGTCCCATTTCAGTGTAGATTGTATATCATCTTAGCTGTCTTCTCATTAATGCTGGAGTCTGTTCATGTGTTGGAGGGGTGGAAGTGAAGGGAATATAACCTGGTGCGAGATAAGGATAGATGGGATCTGGGATGGTGGGATATACTTGAACTCTGGACAAATTCAGAAACAAAACAAAGAAGTGGTCAACAAAAAACAAAATATGACCCTTCTTTTGATACCTTCTGGGCTGGATCACAGAACCCCTAAATGTACTTCCTCTTCCCCAGGCAGTGCTGGATGAAGGGCAGGCTCTCCCTCTGGGACATGATGGGGTGTCCCATGAGGTTTATGGAACTCCCACTTACTCATCCTGGTAAGAGATTTGCTCCTGAGAGGGAAACTCGAGATGATATGATTACACCCAATCTAGTCTTCCCAATTGTAACAGATAGGGGAATGATTATACTTACATATCTGATAAAACTAAGCTAGAGATCCAACAGGACTACATTAGTAGTGCTTCTCCCAAATTAAAGGAAATACCAGGAAGGAGGAAGAGGCTCTTTCCTCTAATAGTCAGCAATGAGCACATCACCTATATCCATCCATCTGCCCAAGACTTTGCTCAATACTCAGTTAACTGATTCAAGTGGGCCAACCACCTGATTAAAAATGCAGGACCTTTGGAAGTACCGCAGTGGAGGTTCTGAACATTATCCCCCAAAGGGACAAGGGGGGCTGTGGATAAAGCCATGAACTCCAACACATTGCCATTTTTTTTTTTTTACATTCTCCATAAATAAATAATCCTTTTAGGGCAAGGATAAGACTTTATTCAATGTTGTATCAGTGTCTATCAAAAAGTAGGGACTCAATAGATATTTACTGAATTGAATTATAGTAACATTATGAATGGTATTTTCAGCAGTCAAACAGATAGCTTAACCACTGATATCAAGTTCACTTATTTTACTGATTTACTCCACTGACGATCATAACTCCACATATATTCACTTCTAGATTACTATCTATTACTAATTTTGTCAGTAAATCTTCAAAACAGGTATTGTCTTGTAGTGTTAACAATGACCTCATTCTCTTCAGTAGTTGAAATAGTTAATGGAGGGTATAAATTTACCTGCATTTCATTCCTTCCATGCCCTAGAAATAGAAAAAGAAATTAAGCAATTTAAGCATTTTAACCATGTTTCTAATTCAACACAATAACAGCCAATAAGACAAACATTAAGTATTCATGTCACTCTTAGAATTGCTAACAATTTTATAAACTTAGAAAAGATTTATGCTTAATGATCGCATTTTATAGGTGGTTTCTTCTTTCTAAAGCTAGTTTTCTCTTCAAGGTGTGGAAGGTCTCATATATTTATTTCATCTCATAGTAGACATTTACCAGTTATTGACCACTCAGCACCAATAACCTTCCTACCTACACTTTGTATTTAGAGAAATTAATTCTCTACATTGTGTGCTGTTTTAGTATGGTGGTAAACACAGGTATTTTGCCATTATGGTCTGTACTTGATTCCTGGAGTCTCCTACTATAAGATCCTTTTCTTATTATTCAAGAACCACCAAGAAATAAGTACTTGATATTATCAGAGTTTCATGTAACTTGGCATGATCATGTAATAATGCAAGGTTGGAAGAAATTATTGGAGCTGCCGATTGCCAGTGATAGCCTCTGGGCAACACTGACGGCAGTTTCTGCTGCAAAGACTTTCTGCAGTCACCTGGTTCTATTTCACGACTAGCTTTTCATAACTTCCTCGTAATTTGTGGTTCCCCTCTATCCTTCCAATGAATTCTTCCTTTTGTGTTTATGTTTGCAAAGGCAGTTCCTGTTGCTTCCTACTGTAGAACCTCAAGTGATTCACACAGCTTGGAAGGAAGCATCATGAGGTAGAAGCAAGTTACAGTGTGGCTTTGCAACTACCTTGTTCTGAGAATCAAAAAATCCCCTTACCTCTAGGAACTGAATTGTGTTATTTGTGGAGGCAGTAGGCCAGATAACCACGAAGGCTCAGTTTTTAAAACTACAATTCTGTGACTTTATATTATTATGGGTTAGGGAGCACTTTCAAGACATAATGTTCCAATTAAAGAACTTTTATAGATGTTTCCCTTGATGTTTCAGCACACAAAGCGCTGTGAGTATTCTAGATATGTTCATCCTTGACTGTGTAGGTAGCCAGATATCAGAACAGATTCCTACAACAGAGAAAGCAAAGGGGCAGGTAGTTGCCTGTTCTTGGGAAATATTACCTCAGCCTATTGGGGTGTGTTTGACAGAGATAGCTTCTGAGGTGATTGATGGGATTAGCTTTACATCCATGGAGTAAGAAATGCTGACTCGTTACATTAAAATTAAACCCACTCAGCACACATTTGCTGTGAGTAAGACATCTTGCCTTTCAGAGCTTGAACCTGTTGTAAATTTGAGGTACACAGCTACAATCTCTGGTTTGAGAGTGGTTGTCACTGAATGTTTTAGAATATTTCTAAGCTTTTCCTTGCTTCTGGTTTCATCAAATTTGAACTATTCCAATGTGAATTAACACTTTCAGTGACCCATGAATGGTACAAATACCAACTGCCAATTGCTTCAGATTTGGTGTTTATTACACTTGACCTGAATTTCACAGCTCAATAACTCAGTAAATGATACTATAGCAACACAGCACCTAAAGGAAGTTTGACAACTACCTATACACATCTAATGACTTTTAGAATTTGAATGCTATAAAAAAACAAAAAACAAAAAAAAAAAAACCCTTGCAAAATCTACTTTGAGATCATAGGGAATGGCTGGCCTGTATGTAGTGTGCTTGCCTACTGAGGTCAATGCATACCCAGTTTGTTCCTTTGACCTTGTATGGACGCTTAGTATCATAAAAGGGATAGGCCACTTGGCTTAGAGTCTTATCTGAGACACTTACTTTAACCAAGCTGATGGTTTTTTACTTCTCCTATTCCTGCAATGGTGCTCTGTCTCATTTCTAATAAAAGTCAAAAGTTGTTGAATAGCCTGAAAGTCCACCATGATCTGGCCCTGTTGTCTGTCTTTGCTTCACATCCTTCCATCTTCCCTATTTTACTCTGCTCCGGCCACACTGGTCATCTTGCTGTTCTTTGAACATGTTGAGCTCTAGACTGTCTCAGGGACCTTGCCTTCACCAAGAAAAAAGGGCCTCTAACATCCTCAAAGCCATGTGAAGGAGTTCTTTACTGGGCTCTACCATGAAGCCACCACCATCAAGCACTGCCTGCTGCTGCCATGGGAACCAAAGGGTCTGATGGTGGGGAATAGGCAGACAGCTGTCAGAGGTTGGTTGCTGGAGTCATTGATGTGTCAAAGTTGTCTGTCATTCATCAATGACACCAGCTCCATACCAGTTTGCTGTGCTGAAGCTGAGATGCCAGCTGTATGGGTGCCATCCCCAAAGGTCAGAGTACAAATTACAATTGGAACTGGTATTTGCTGAGACTTTGTGCTAAGGGCTTTACTCACTTAATACTCATAACAGCTCTGTGAGGCAAGCCCTTTTATTATCCGCATTTTATAAATGGCCATAATAGAGTCTTTGAAAGCTATTAACAATTTTATATATATACCAACAAGGACAGAGCTAGATTCCAAACAAGGCATCAAGGTTCAGTAAGTCATAATGTGTTTATGTAGTTTTAATTCTAAAAATCTAACTCATTTTGTTTACTTTTTGCTCACTGCGCCAGGGGATTAATGTCAGCTTCTCGGCTAAAATGAAAATCAAAACTCACTAGTTAATGTAATCAGAGTCACTGTCATCTGTAGCCTACTGTGGGAAAGCTTGCTTGCCTGTATTATCTAAATTAAAATAATAATCAGGATGATAATTATTTTTAAGAAACAATTCACAATTAGGGTGGGAACAAGTATGAGATCAGCACCTGTGCCCTCCTTCTCACCACCCCCATTTGAAGTGAAAACCACCTTTACTTTGTCACATTATTTGTTTTACATTTTTGACTTCCTGGTGTGCTTCCTTTTGAAGAAAGAGTTCTAGCGTTTAAAAACAAAAATGAAAATCGCTTAGTCCAGAAAACTATTATTATTAATATTCTGTCCTCTCCTATTTTTTGGTTAGGCATGGTGAGATCCAGTGAGCACATCATTCAGGTGATGGCCTCACGGGAACTTGCCAACAAAGACAGTATATTTTGAAAAGGAGCAACACAGAGGCCTGTCCCCCCAGCCTTCTGGACAAAGGTGACTTCCTGGCCAGGATGCCTTTGAAATTTGTTTTTCAGGTTCCTCTTTGGAAGTACTGGAATAAACAAAACCCTCCTTTAACTGCTTTCTATTGTCTTCAAATATTTCTCCTCTGTGGATAAAAATTTAAATTAAAAAGAGAAATCCCAGCTGTGTCTGATATTAGTTGTTTAAAAAGCTGGAGTATCTCCACACTAAGCAATTGTGAGGTTATTGGAGCTGCGTGAAATTCTGATTTGCCCAAAGGGATTGTGGCTCAGTCTGAAGCCCCACCAGGACTTGGAGGTCGAGGGTGGTACAGGGTGAGGAATTCTGTTCGAACAGCTGCTGTACTCCCAAACTGTGAGAGCAGCATCACCTTGGGGTTCCCATAGCTCCCTCCCCATTCCCACTGAGGCTGTGAAAACTGTGTTCAAAGAGGACGAAGTTATGTGCAGATATAGAGTTGAAATTGTTTTATTATCTGGCTAAGTATTTCTCAAATGGCGCAAGAATAAAATAAAATAATACAGTGATGCAAGGGTATAAATACCTATTTACATAAAAAAATAGCCAGCTTAACAGGTACCATGTGAGTGTTACATAAATGTATGTAACATTAGAGCAAAAGAAATTTAAGCAAATATTTTAAAACACAAAACATGGAAGAAAATTTGCTTATATGTCATCTGTTAGAATAATAACAGAAAAGTTATCTCATAATAGTATATTCTGTTTGCATAGTTGGGTTGTCCTATATAGGATGAGATTACTGAAAGGCTTTTTATTGAGCTGAGTTGATATCCAGTAATTATTGGGCCACCAGTTTCTTCATAATTTTTTACACTCTCATTCTATTCTGCAGCCTATTCCCCCCCACCCCCCTTAAAGAGATAGAACATGAATTTCTAAGTGCTTGTTTCTGTAATGACTCATAGTAAACTTTAGAAATGTTTGCGGAATAAATAAATAAATAAATAAATAAATAAATGTAGGCATTCCACAGTACTTTTGAAATAAAAGTCTATTTTCTCAGTTTAGTGACCTTTTAAAACTATGGGTAGTTACATAAATTCTCATACTTTATTACCATTAATTCTGCTAGATTTATGGAAAACCAACAGGTCATTTTGTTTGGAATAAAGCACAACCCTTTTGAAGTTTAAACCTAGAGATTAAGCTGAAATAGGTCAGTGCAAACGTGCAGTGTCTAACTTGCTATATAATTTTTTACATTTGCCCAATTTGAAGTGTGTTTACTTTTGATGTAGGTTAACCCTGTAGGGCCCTAAATTGCCCCAGTAGGAGGTAGAATCCACCCTCACCCACCCCAGTTTCTGTGAGAACAGCTACTTTGAAATAGGAGCCAAGCTGGAGAAAGTATCCCTCACTCCAGATGTCTCCTGCTGGAACACAGCCCTCAGGGAGATTGGATTTCTGGTGGGGACCAGGCTGCTGATATTATTTCTGACTTCGAAAGATGTCAGTGATAAAAATAGTGTTTAGCATATGGAGTTGAGCTTTATAGAGCAGGCATACAACACTTCCATATGGAATGATCCATCCTCCCAACCCAATATTGAATACAGGTTATGATATATTGGGTCGGCAGGTAAGTAATTGCGGATTTTTTAAAGAAAATCAAAGACAATTTTTTCATGGAACTAAATAACTTTATTCTGTAATGTATTGCCCATTTTGATCAATGACCTTTTGCCATCTTTCAGGCAGCATCATAATCCCACGTTCAAAAAACTTCTGGTTTTTATTAGCAAAAAACTGAATCAGGTACGATTTGACATCATCATCATTATTGAAATTTTTACCATTCAAGGAGTTTTGTAAAGATCGAAACAAAAAGTAATCAGATGGTGCAAGGTCAGGACTATATGGTGGATGTGGCAAAACATCCCAACCAAGCTCCATTAATTTTTGCCGAGTGACCAAAGATGTGTGTGGCCTTGCATTGTCATGATGGAATACAACACCTTTTCGATTTGTCAATTTGGGCCGCTTTTCTTCAACTGCATTGTTTAATTTCATTAGTTGTTCAATGTAGACATCAGAATTGATCGTTTGGTTGGGTGGTAAGAGTTCAAAGTAGACAATTCCTTTGTAATCCCACCAAACTGATAACAAAACCTTCTTTTGATGAATATCAGCTTTTGATGTTGTTTGAGTTGGTTCACCTGGCCTGCTCCACGATCTTTTCCGCTTGATATTGTTGTAAACAACCCATTTTTCATCGCCAGTTATCAGTCGTTTTAAAAATGGATCATTTTTATTACGTTTCTTTAGCAAATCGCAGCTGCTAATGCGTTGCGTTAACTGTGATTCTTTCAGTTCGTGAGGAACCCATGTATCGAGTTTTTGAACATAGCCAAGTTGTTTTAAGTGATTTTCAATGCATGTATGTGATACATGAAGCTTCTCTGCAATCTCACGTGTTGTACTGTGACAGTCCGAATTGATTATTGCTTTGATTAGGGCGTCATCAACTTCAACTGGACAACCAGAGCATTTTTCATCTTTGAGTGAAAAATCACCAGAACGAAATTTGGCAAACCAATTTTGACACTGCCGTTCTTTTAAGGCTTCGTCACCATAAACAGCACATAACTTTTTATGAGCTTGCGATGCGTTTTTCCCTTTGTGGAAATAAAAAATCAAAATATGACGAAAATGTTCCTTTTGATTTTCCATTTTTCAACGAACGCCAAACGAAAACTACAAAACAGATCAAAAAGCTTTTTTTACTGATTAACAGCTGAATAGCCAACTATCAAATAACAAAATGTGTTTTACATTTTTACTACGTCTGCAAACCTAAAAATTCAACTGAAGCCATATATGTGTGAAACCCGCAATTACTTACTTGCCGACACAATATTTCCTTAACACACTGTAAATGGATCATTTACTTGGTCAGAGTTAGAACATAAACCTCAGAAGGGATCTTCCTTGTCTAGCTGATGCACTAATCCTCAGAATTATACTAACTTCCTCTCAATTACTACACTCTGTACCTTCCCCTTACGAAGTGCCAACTCTAAGCTTAAAGTTGAGCAGTCTTTCTCACCAAGAGGTAAGATGTCCCGTCTGCATGTGTGGTAGATGCTGCTTTGCAAAGACACGTTTTGTAAGGATTTGAGGGATGGAGCTAGGCCTGGTGGATAGAGTTTACAGAGAGACTGGGTTTGTGTTATCAAGAACCCATTTTATACTGGTCAAAATGGTCTTGGCATGGAGTGGGCTGCTTCATGGTGGTGGGAAAAATAAATTACCTCTAATTGGAAGGTTTTGAAATAGGCTGTGTAATCAAAGGCCAGGAATATTCTAGGGGAGATTCAAGACTCTGAGGGATGTCTAGGATAGAGAATACTTAGAGGATTCATCCAGCCCTGAGGTATTATGATTCATTTCACAATACACTTCTTCGTCTGTTAGTAACTTTATCTGTGTATATCAAACTACCCACTTGACATCTCCACTTGGATGCCTCAAATTCAACATGTCTAACCGTAAACCCTTAATTTCTTCTTCGAATCCTGCTCATCCAACAGTAGTCTCCCTATCAGTAAGTTGCTCCTCTACCCAGAAGTCATAACAATTCTTGAAAACTCTCCTCCAGCTTCTCATCATGCCTCCTGCTCACTAGGCCTGGCACGGCCTCTCTGTTTTCACGTAGCTATGTGATTCACTCACTGCCCAGGTCCTCGAGCTCTGCTCAAAAATCTCTCTTCTGAGAGGCTCTCCTGGCCGCAGTGTCTGTGACAGAGCACTTCCTGTCACCTTGTCCTCCAGCCCCCTTACCTCCTCTATTTTTCCATGATCATGTACTCGGCAACTCATTTAATTGATCAGTGTCTGCATCTCTAGCTAAAATGTACACTTCATTAGGAAAGACAATTTGTTACCCAGCCTGCTACATCCACAGTGTTCGGAATCATTTCTGACGTATGGTAGGTACTCAGTAATTACAGTATGTATTCAAATGAGGTAAATGAGCAATGATTTAAACAGGGAAAGAAACAGTAAAAAGCATAAGCAATATGTGTACAGGGCAAAGGAAAAAGCAATAGTGCTTACAGATGATTTTATAATAGAAGAAAATAAAGTCTCTGATGCCTGTTTGCAAAATTATTCTTCCAAAGCAGCCATTTTCCTATGAACCTACATAGTCATTGCTGCACTTGTTCACTCTTGGCCTTCAACAGGAATGGAGGCATTGCAAACCTCACCAGCACAGAGTGCGATCCGTTTCCCTAGAGAGAAAAAGGATCCTCTCCACATTCTTTATGGGTCAGCCACAGTCAGCACTGATTGGCACACACCAGTCGATATCCAGGGGTGAGGAGCAATCATTGACTTTATGTCAGTCCTATAAGTGGTAGAGAAATCGAGCTTTTACATCTAGGGGGCAAATAAAGCTTTCTTATGTACTCTCCCCACAAATTGGATCTTCCCCATCCAAGTCCTCTGGGACTAGACTTTCTAACTTGCACAAAATATTGTTTCAGGGTCTTTGTTTAAACACAGCAAACTTCCTATCTCAATTAATCTTTTTAAAAAAATATGTTTTATTGATATTTTACAGAGAGGAGGAAGGGAGAGAGAGAGAGAGAGAGCCAGAAACTTCGATGAGAGAAACATCAACCAGCTTCCTCTCGCACACCCTCTACCAGGGATGTGCCTGCAACCAATGTACATGCCCTTGACCAGAATCGAACCTGGGACCTTTCAGTCCACAGACCGACGCTCTACCACTGAGCCAAACCAGTTTCAGCTACCTCAATTAATCTTGGAGACATAGCAGAATTACTTTCAATTTTGTCCCCTAATGTAATTTCTCCTCTATGCTGTATGTTTTATTAAAATAAGTTTTATCTTGAATAATAATAATTATTTATACATTTTCCTAAAAGGAATATTACTATATTTAAATCTATTTTTATTTTTTAATAACAAAAATAATCTCAGTAGATATATTTTAAATCTTTTTTATGTAATAAGAGTTTCATAATAGTGGGAAAAGCAATCAAGTTGTTTTAAAAATCCAAATATATCATCTTAAAATTGTCATAGAATTAAAACTTGTTGAGAACAAAATTTGTGGGAATTATTTATTATAGTTCTTGCAGATGCTTGTATTTTAATGAGAAATGAATCAGAGAAAATAAAGAACAGTGTTTCTAGGTTCCTCAAGGAGTGTAGTCACTTTTTAAAAGTCACATTTATGGTTTTGCATTGAATTGCAGGAAGGATGCTGTAAATTCATGGTCCATTTTGGAATGCAGTTTAGCAACTCGTAAAATATTAGACTCTTTGACCCAGTACTCCCACTTCTAGGCATTTGCCCTAAGGAGATATCACATTAGAATGAAAAGTTGTAGGTACATGAATATGTCTTGTAAATCTGTTTTTAATATATAAAAGTTGGAAACATCCCAGACATCTATCTATAGGGGATTGATTAAATTATTGCACATCAACGCAATAAAACTCTAAGCCATTAAACTTAATGTAGCTCAATATTTATCGATGTGGAGTGATGTTTGTGACATATTGTTGAGAGGGGAAAAAAAGTAAAAGATGTTTTAAGCATGATTCTCTTTATGTAAAATTATATCCTTCTCTTTAGAAGGACATATCTGAATCACTGAAATGTAATTTGTGGTTATTAATGAATAATGAGATTTTCGTGGGGTATTTTTTTTGGTATATTTTCATGCTTTTAAGTTTTTATTGTGTGTATGTGTAATTTTAATAAAAGCAATACAAACTCATAGATAATTTTCTTAAAAAATAAAATATAATAGAAAATATGCTACTTAGTCCTATTTATAGCAGCAAGTTTAATTGTCAACAACATGAGATTTTTATTTTTTATTTTATTTTTTTTTGTGTGTGTGTTCTTTTTATTGTTGTTTGTTTGTTTGTTTGTTTATCTTTACCTGAGGATATTTTTCCATCGAATTTTAGAGAGAGTGGAAGGGAGGGGAAAAGGCACACAGAGAGAAACATCAATGTGAGAGACACATCGATTGATTGCCTCCTGCAAGGGCCCCAATCAAGGCTGGGGATCAAGCCTACAACCAAGATAATGCCCTTGACCTGAATCAAACCCATTACCTTTCAGCCAAAGAGCCAGTGTTCTATCCACTGAGCCAAACTGGTTAGGGCAGGATTAATTGGTTTAATGTAAGAAGATGAAAATTGGAAATAATATAAAGAATTTCTTAGTGAAAATACAAGTTTAAAAAAACATTTCAAAAGGTGATCTAAACAACATGACCTAGTATGTCATTTGAACCCAATCTGGAATAAGACATATTTTTAAAAATTATTTATGGAAATCTAAAAATCTTTCAACTTCAGTATCTTTTATGAAAATCATCCTTCATAGGGATGTTTCAGAGCCTGCTCACTTGACACCTAGCAATGAACTGCTGCCCTGGTATTGAGACCAATGAAAATCTCCAGCATGGACGTTTTTTGGTGGTGAACAGTATTCAGCTGAATGATAAACTTGTGTATCTGATCACCACTAATCCCTACACATCTCATTATGTGCATCATTTGAAGTTATTAAACTGTATAGTTTTAAATGCAAAAAAAAATGGATAATCTTTATGACTGATTTCTTTAGGTAAAGACTGAATCCATTATTACTATGCTTTTAACACAAGAGCACAGGTACATCCTCATGAACTGAGAAGTTTGGGAACATTAGTTGAGGAAAGCTATCCAACTACTATAATGAAACCAATGAAAGATAGGCACATTCTAGAAGAAGGATTCCATGATACAACTATATGATTAGAACACTTAAAGGTTAAAGAAGCTGAAACCATGAAACTCCTAGAAGAAAATAGAGGCAGTAAGCTCTTTAACATAGGTCTTGGTATTGATTTTTTGAATCTGATACCAAAAGCAAAATAAGTGGGACTACATTAAGCTAAAAAATTTCTGGACAGTAAAGAAAACCAACAACAAAATGAAAATGCAACCTACTGAATAGGAGAAAATATGTTCAAATCATCTATAATAATAAAAGCATAATATGGTAATTAGACTGGATGTCCTTCTGGATGACCTTCCAGACAAAGCCGAGGCTGTGCGGGAAGCCCAGGTCCTGGGAGCCAGAGGGAAGTCAGTGCCGGCAGCTGGGGGAAGGAAGGCTTACTCTTGCACAAATTTTGTGCATCAGGCGTATAGTATATCTGATAAGGGGCTAATGTCTAAAATATGTAAAGAATTTAAATAATTTTATAGCACAAACAAAATCTGGTTAAAAATAGCAGAAGAGCCAGGCCAGTGTGACTCAGTTGGTTGGAGCATTGTCCCATGTATGGAAAGGTCATGGGGTTTGTTTTTAGTTGGGGCACATGCCTACGTTACGGGTTCAGTACCATTTGGGGGTGTGTGTGAGAGGCGACAGATCTCTCTCTCTCTCTCCCCCTCCCTCCCTCCCTCCCTCCCTCCCTCCCTCCCTCCCTCCCTCTCTCCCTCCTTCCCTTTCACTCTTCAAATCAGTAAAACATCCTTGGGTGCCTTTTGGTTGTTTGTATGTATATTTCATATATTTCATATAGAATGCAATATCATTCAGTCATAAAAAATAATGAAATCTTGCCATTTGCAACAACATGATGGACCTCAAGAGCAGCATCCTAAGTGAAATAAATCAGAGAAAGACAAATACCATATGATCCTTCTTAAATGTGGGATCTTAAATAGGAACAACAACAAATTCATAGATAATAGAAAATAGATTGGTGGTTGTGAGAGATAGGGTGAGGTGAAAGTGGGAAAAATTGTGTGAAAGAGGTAAAAAAAAAAAAAAAGCGTCTTTCCACGCAGAAAGTATTTTTCTATATTTGACAGTTTGTTCATTATTTTCCCAGCACTTGATTCTATTTTAACATACGACTATTATAAGATATTGTGTTGTAATGTCTAGAAGAAATTAAAAAGATGCTTACTGGTTGACTGCTTCATTCATTCACTCACTTGCTCAGACCTTCTCCTGGTGTGGACCGCGCAGGCGCAGTGGCTCTGGAACCTACCGGGCGGCAGCGCTCCCTCGGACTGCCCCAGCAGCTTTTGTTGTTGTTGTTAATCCTCAACTGAGGATATTTTTTCATTGATTTTTAAGGAGAGTAGAAGAGAGAGGGAAAGACTGAGAGAAATATCAACGTGAGAGAAACACATTGATTGGTTGCCTCCCTCACAAGCCCCAAAGGGGGCCAGGCTGGGGAGGGGCCTGCAACCAAAGTGCATGTCCCTGACCAGAATCAAATCCAGGGGCCCTTCCATCCCATCCCAGGCCTGTGCTCCACCCACTGAGCCACACCAGCCAGGGCTGCCACAGCGGCTTCGATGCCTCAGCTTCCTGCCTGTGGCTGAGTAAGAAGCTCCATGCCCTTCCTTCCTTGTGCTTCCTAAGGGGAACTATTCCTGGAAGCCCAACCTTTGACAGCTCCTCTAATTATTCCAATTTTTGTGTAAACACGAAATCCCTGTTATTAGATCTTTCTGCTGTGGATGGAAAAGAGGCCACTTACAAAACCCAACAAGCACAGGGAGGCCTCATGGCGGCCTTACAAACTCAGGGACCTAAAGTAACCAACAGGATGGTCTGAAATTAAAACATTCTAACTAAAAGCAGTTCATGGGTAGTAGTATTTCCTGACAAAGGTCAATCTTCATTACCACGCCAGAGTAGGAGACCACAGAACCCCTCATTGCCATTGTTACCATGTTAATTGTTAGCTGTTAACTATCCTATGCCCACAAATGCAAAAGAAGGGTCCGTTCCTTTTACTTTTTATTGTTAATCCTCACCTGAAGATATTTTTTCCACTGATGGGGAGATATAGAGAGAGGGAATCATTGATGTGAGAGAGATGCAGACACAGCGATTGGCTGCCTCCCCCACATGCCCCAGAATTGAACCCAGGACCCTTCATTCCAGGGGTTGATACTCTATCCATGAGCCAAACTGGCTAGGGCTCCTTTCACTTTTTATCTAATCCCAGAAATTCCAATCCCCACCCCTGCCTCCCCTTTCTCCCACCTCCCCAATTTATCACCAATGAATTTCATGTAACCTCTTACTCCTCCTTTGGTTGCAATATATAAAATAAGGGCAAAACTGCCATTTTCTGAAGCCCATTTTTTCAGCCTTTTGAGATTTTGGTTCCCAACAATTGTCCGTTTGGCTCAAATAAACTCATAAAAATTCTTACAGGTTTGGATGTCTCTTACATTGACATTGCAAAAAACATCTAACAGGGTATTGCTATTTAATATTGAATTCTAACTTATCCCTCACTCGACCCGTGTGTTTTTTAGAGGGTCGCTACATGAAAAATGCAATTGTTTCCCACAAAACTGAACGATCTTAATCCCTCGTAAATGTAATTGTTTCCCACATATCTTGATAGTGGACATGGCCATTGCTTGCATATCCTCTCAGACTCCTTCCACTCCTCAGTGCTCCTCTCTCCCAGCTTTTATGTGCTTCTGCTTTCAACCTCCTGAGCCGCCACCACTGGTCCTCAAAAGACTGTTCTCCAGCTTACGGAGCGGCTTTGCCCAGACTCAGAGGCCTGGAAGGGCCTGGGAGTTTATGGTCCCTCAGGGTGATGCTTAGCTAATGAATGATGATGTTGGGAGTTAAAAGTCTGTCCTGGCCCTGCAGCTCCGGGTCTATGATTTACACTCCAGAGCTCCCCTGTGAAGTCAGGTTGAAACTGCTTTCCCAGGAATTGGCTGAAATCAAAGCCGTTCTGCTTTCTCCTTTGTTGGGATTCTCCCTCTTGCTTCTAGGAGCACTTCCTTGCACACTAATCCCCATCTCAGGGTCTGCTTCTAGAGCATACAACTGAGGCAACAGGCCAAACAGTGACCTTTCCACAGGCGCTTAATAATTCTCCAGAATCGAACCTAGCAGCACAATAGCCTTGCCTTCTGCATTAGCCTAAAAGCTCCTTGCCCTTTGAAGGCAGGCAGGAGTCACAGTTGATCCTGATACTTTATCTTATTCTCTGTTGAAACTGGAAATGATGTTTATACCAAGTGAGCTAAATTCCTGGGTAAATGAAGAATATAGGGTCAGTAGTCGGTAATTTCATTTGGGATTGAATCTAGATGTAGTGAAAATTGTGTGTCTCTCATTGTTATTCCTGTAGATAAATTAGTCTGATATCTAGACAAAAGATGGCTTACTTCTATAAACCACTCTTAAAACTAGATGACAAAGATGCCTTTCTCCTTGAACTTTTTTTTAGTTCTAAAGAATTAAATAAATAGGACAGTACTGCCTCTTCACTCAATTATGATAAATTGCCTTATCTTTTATATTGTGGAAGAGAGCAAGGAGAGTGGCTGTACTTTTTAATTTACCTTTATTTGCATAGCTCTTGAAATTAGAGGACATATGTGGATTGTAGAAAATAAGTTTATAAACCTGTAATCAATGTAATATAATGAATGATATGTCATCTAAATGAGGCCTTCCTTTTCTACATAATGGAGCCATAATAGGTATGGTAATATGCATTATTAGTTTAATGGATGATATTTTACTCTTCAAGCCCAGCATAAAATTAATTTCCCATCAATTTGAATCAGTTCTGTGCACCAGGAAGTGGATCATTGAAGAATAGGATTATAATATTAATTAAATATAGTTTTTTTCCCCTAGTCATTCATTCTTAGAAACCAATAAATATTTATTCACTACTCTCTGGAAAAATGCAATACTTTCATCAGATAAAATGTTCATTTTCCATGAGTGATTTTCATAGCCCCAGTGCATACTCTCTGTTCCAGAGGTAGCTGGTTGGGACTATATAGGGTACAATATGTCTAAAGAGTTTTCTATAAGTAGAAATATAACTTAGGTTTTCATTCTTCTTTGCTGCTTTTTTTTGTTGTTGTTGTTGTTTGTCACATCTTGGTGTTGCCACAGAAGAAGAAAAGCATAGGAAGATTTCTTTCCTTTCCTCTCTAAGTGTCAGTCATGGAGAGGTAAATTAGACATTCTGAAACTTGTTGCCACGTGCGACGGGACACTGGAAGCACATCTTCTCTGAAGGTGGATCCTTGGGACCGAAGCTCTGCTGGGCGACCTAAGGACAGTGGTCTACGTTCTCCAGAGGCCTCCTGTACACAAAATATCTGTCTTCTTGGCTCTTTCCTTCAAGCATTCTTGGATTGCATATCACTTTGGAGAGACCTTAGTTTTGGAAACACCTCAACTGTACAATTTAGATCAACTGATTTAATAAATACAAAGTGCCTAGAACAGCTCCTAAAATATTTAAGTACTCCCTAAGGATTAACTATGTTATAGGCCAATAATTCCTTCTCTGAAACCCTTGGACTCTGATGTATTTTGAAATTCAGGAATTTTTAGATTTTAAAACAGAAATAAGGTGGATATACTGTATTTTGTACAATATCTTCATCACCCCAAATTGAACACATTATATTTCTTTAATGAAACGAATGAATATTTACCAAAGTATATCATAGATAGCTTCATGTCAATTCTGGTCAGATTGTGCCACAGAAAAATTATTTTAAAATTTTTGGTTTTTAGAGGGTCTTCAGTTTTATAGTTATGAATAACAGATTAGGAATCTAAGTCATCATCATTATTATCATTATTGTCATCATCTTTAAAAAAAGAAAAAAAAATTTAGAGCAGTTTTAGATTCCTGACAAAGTTAGGTGGAAGGTGCAGAGAGTGCTCTGTCTTGCACCCATGCATAGCCTCTTCATTGCACACAATCCCCACCAGAGTGGCACATTTATTGCAATTGATGAACCTGTATTGACAAGTCATTATCATCCAAAGTCCATAGTTTATATTGTGACATATTCTTGATGTTATGCATTCTAAGGGTTTAGACAAATATATAATTACATGTATCTACCATTATATAAAACTGGAGGCCCGGTGCATGACATTTGTGCACTGGGGGGAGGCGGGACGGGTCCCTCAGCCTGGCCTGCACCCTCTCACAATCTGGGACCCCTCAGGGGATGTCTTACTGCCAGTTTAGGCCTGCTCCCTGTGCTGCCACCTCTTCCACCACAGCCCCTATGCTTGCCAGCCGTAAGCTCAGCTCACTGTTTCTGGCTGAGTGGTGCTCCCCCTGTGGGAGTGTACTGTCCACCAGGGGACAGCTTCTGCATTGAGCATCTGCCCCCTGGTGGTCAGTCAGTGCATGTCAGGGTGATGGGTCGTTCCACCATTCAGTCAATCTGCATAATAGGGTTTTATTATATAGGATATTTTCAATTTCTAAAAATCCTCTGTGCTCCACCTATTTATTTCACCCCTTTCTCAACCCCTTGGCAACCACTGGTCTTGTTATTGTTTTAGAATTTTGCCTTTTTCAGAATGTCTTCTAATTGGAATCACAATATATATCCATTTTAGATCGGCTTCTTTCTCTTAATAATATATGTGTACTAAGTGTCCTTTAAGTCTTTCCCTGGCTCAGTAGCTCATTTATTTCAGGGCCAAATAATATCCCATTGTCTGATATACAACAATTTGTTTATTCATTTATAAAATGCATCTTGGTTGCTCCCAAGCTTTGGCAATTATGAATAATGCTGCTGTAAACATCTATGTGCAAGTTTTTGTGTGAACATAGATTGAAAATCCTTTGGGCAACTATCAAGGCACAGTTGCTGGGTCATATGGTAAGAGTATGTTTGGCCCTAGCCAGTTTGCTCAGTGGATAGAGCATTGGCCTACGGACTGAAGGGTCCCAGGGTTGATTCCTGGTCAGGGAACATGCCTCAGTTGTGGGCTCCATCCCCAGTAGGGGGTGTGCAGGAGGCAGCCGATCCATGATTCTCACTCAACATTGATGTCTCTATCTCTCTCTCCATTTCCCTTCCTCTCTGAAATTTAAATATATATATATATATATATATATATATATATATATATATATATATATATATATATATAATAAAATAAAAATAGCTGCAGTCTTTACTTAGAGAGCAGGGCGTCCAGCTTGCAAGTGGGGAATCTTGTGTGGCACGTGACTCACGATGGATTTAAAAATGGGTGATGTTGAGAAGGGCAAGAAGATTCTTGTTCAGAAGTGTGCCCAGTGCCATACTGTGGAAAAGGGAGGCAAGCACAAGGCTGGGCCAAATCTCCATGGTTCTTTGGGCAAGACAGGACAGGCCCCTGGATTTTCTTACATGAATGCCAATAAGAACAAAGGATCACCTGGGGCGAGGCTACACAGATGGAGTATTTGGAGAATCCCAAGTACACCTCTGTAACAAAAATGATCTTCACTGCCATCGAGAAGAGTGCAGAAAGGGAAGACTTGATAGCTTATCTCAAGAAAGCTATAGTGAGTAATAGTTGGCCACTGCCTTATTTATTACAGATGTCTCATGACTTTTTTAATGTGTACCATATTTAAACTGATCTCATACACCACAATTCAGATCATGAATGGCTAACAGAGCATTTCTTTCGGGCAGTCCTGATTTAAATAAGATTGGTTGTTGTTAAATGAATATGGTCACTGTTCTCTCTTCTAAAAATATGGCTGGACTTGATTCCTAGAGTTCAACTTTTCACAGAGGTGGTGAGTGCCATCTCAAAACTGTAGGAGATTGGCTTATATCTGGATTTATATGACTGGTTGTATTAATAATGTTTAAATTCTGAGGAAATCCCTTCACTGTCTCTTAGACCTGCTTGTGTTTCAAGCAAGATTTGCTTGTGTTTCAAGTTGTGTTCATTAACCTGTTAAAAGGAAGGGCTGCAGATAAGCTGGCAGTGGCCATTTTATTTCTTTGATCCCAACTATGCCAATTTAATAAAATTCCCTGCATCTAAACTGTTACCTTTTACTGAATGAAAGGCATTTTAGTTTGGTTTCTATATAATATAAATAAAGAATATTGAACACTTCTACATTTTATAGGTGATCTTTAAGGTCAGGTGCTTTTAAAATTCAGCATGACAAGTAGCAAACTTTGTGAATTCTTTAAGTCAGACTAAGTTAAATTCAGGATTGTCTTGAATAGCTATTCATTAACTATATATGTATGTGATTGGTGCTCATTAGGATTAAAGTAGAGAATAGATCATCAACAGAAAACTATAAATTATATTATCGAAATGCTAAAAAAAAGAGAGAGAAAATATGTTTAGTTTTGTAAGAAGTTGCCAAACTGCCTTCCAAAGTGGCTGTACAACCGGCGTGGCAATCATCACACTGTTGTTCATGTCTATTTACTTTTAATTTATTTGTCTTTTTATTTAAAGTATGTTTCTCTAGAAAATATACAGTTGGTTCATGTGAATTTTTTTTCTTCGAGTTCACAGATTTTAATTAACAGTTTGAAATTTGTAATATTGCTTCCATTTCAGATGGATGAGAATTTAACACTCTATTAAAGGAGCCCAGGCAAAAGGACATGAGTCATGTCACAGAGACTTATTAAATGTGATGGAAATTGAGCAAACAAATGCTGGCAAACAGGTGCGAGAGCTGAATTAATTTTTATTTATTTATTTTTTAATAATTCATTTTTAGTGAATTTTTTAAAATCCATTCAGACAACCTCTGTCTTTTAGTTGGTAAATTTAGACCATTAATATTCAAAGTGATTATTGATGTAGTTGGATTAATATCTACATATCTGTTACTGTTTTCTATTTGTTGCCTTTGTTCCTATTTTTGACTTTCACTTTTTCTGCCTTTTGTGATTTTAACTGAGCATTTTATATGATTAATTTTCTCCCATTTTTTTTTGCTTAGTATCTATTCTGCTTTTACTTTCTTTAGTGGTTTCCCTAGAGTTTGCAATCCTATATAATAAAGAACTAATATGCTAATTCACATGTGTCAAACACAAGGCCCACGGGCCAAATTCGTCCCGCCAGGCCTTGCAATGTGGCCCGCACCGCGATGTCATCACTGCACTCCGCTGAGTTTCCATCACAGTGACAGTTTATGACTGTTCAGTAAACCATTCGGCCCGCGATTTAGGCTGGATTTTAGATTTTGGCCCCTTCTCTGATTGAGTTCGACACCCCTATGCTAATTAGACCCAACAACAGAATAACCATCCATATGACCCTCTGGATGACCTTCCAGATAAAGCCAGGGCTGTGAAGGCCAGCTGAGGCAGTTGGGGCTGTGGGGGCTGAGCCCCTTGCATGAATTTTGTGCATCAGGCCTCTAGTATACATTTAAAACTAATCCAAGTTCACTTTCAAATAACATTATATCATTTTATGAGTAGTGTGAGACCCTTATAATCTATATCTATATCTATATCTATATCTATATCTATATCTATATCTATCTATCGATATATCTATATCTTCCAAGCAACTGGAATGATGGAACAACCAGAATGACCAAAATGACAGGAAAGACAGGAATGACCAGAACAACTGGGTGCTATGACACACACTGACCCGATCAGGGCTCCAATGGCCCCTTCTTTATTATATAGGATTGCAAACTCTAGGGCAACCACTAAAAAAAGTAAAAGCAGAATAGATAAAAATGGCAGAAAAAGTGAAAGTCAAAAATAAGAACAAAGGCAATAAAGAGAAAACAGTAACAGATATGGTAGATATTAATCCAACTACATCAGCCGACCCCCAATTAGCCCCCCACCCCAATCAAGGGCGGGGCCAGCCAGCCAACTTCTTGCATCTCCTCCCCTCTGCCCCCACCAGTCTGGTCCCAATAGGTCCCCATCAGGGCAGGCAGCCAGACGGTGCATGAATTCATGCACTGGGCCACTAGTAATAAAATAATCTTAATTTCCTTCTCCCCCCTTGTGTCATTCATTTCATAAGTATATATATATTTATGTAGCATACATATATATTCAAATGATCAAATATAATCATATTGTTTTCCTTCTGGCTAAAGTACTTCTTTTAACATTTCTTGCAAGGCAAGTTTACTGGCAACAAATTCCTTTAATTTTATTTGAGAAAGACTTTATGCTTCTTTATTTTTGAAGAGTGATTTTGCAGGTTATAGAATTTTAGATTGATTTTTTTTTTCTTAAAATTTTAAATATTTCATTCCACATTTTTCTTGCTTGGATAGTTTTAGAGGGAAAATTGAATGTAACTTTTATCTTTGCTCTTCTATAGGTAAAATATTTTGACATCCTAGTTTCTTCCAGGCTTTTTTCTTCTTTCCAAAATTTTCTTTATTGTTTAAAGTATTACAGATGGCCTCCTTTTTCCCCCATTGCCCCCTTCTAGACTCCCCTCCAAGGTCTTCACCACAATATTGTCTGGGTCCATGGATTATGCATATATGTGTATAAGTTATTGGTTAATATCTTTCTACCCTCCTACCTTCCCTCTGAGTTTTGTCAGTCTGTTCCATGCTTCTGTGCCTCTAGATCTATTTTGTTCATCAGTTTATTTTGTTCATTAGATTCCACATATGAGTGAGATCATGCGAATCTTATCTTTTTCTGACTGGCTTAGCATAATACTCTCCAGGTCCTTCCATGCTGTCTCAAAGGGTAAGATATTCCTTTTTAGAGCTGCATAGTATTCCATGGCTTTTTCTTTATCTTTTTTTTTTTTTTTTTTTTTTTTTTTTTTTTTTTTTTTTTTTGTAGTTTAAATGTGATATGCCTGGGTATGGGATCTTTCTGTTCCCTCCTCCTCCCTCCGCCTTTTCTTCTATGAGCTTCCTAGATCTATGGTTTGATGTGTGACATTAATTTGGGGAAGTTCTCAATCATTATTGTTTCAAACATATCATCTGTTCCCTTTCTTCTTTTTTCTCCTTATGGTATTTCCATTATGTTTATGTTACATCTTTTGTGGCTGTCACCCAGATCTTGTATATTTTGTTTTAATGTTGTTTGTTTTTTTTCTGTCTTTTTTTTCTATTTGTTTTTCAGGTTGAAAGGTTTCTATTGAGATATCCTCAAGATATTCTTTCCTTAGCTGTATTTAGTTAACTAAAAAGCCTATTAAAGGTATTTTTAACTTTTATTATAGTTTCTTTTTAATCTCTAGCATTTATTTTGAGCAGAGTGGGTATAGCAGAGTGATGGTTAATTTGCATAATATATGCAAATTAACCATAGCAGCACAATCTGTGTTCATAGCAGCACAATCTACAATAATAAAAGATAGGATTATTTGTGTGACCTTCGTGGATGGTGGAGTGGTGTGAGGTGAGCGCTTACAGAGTAATAGAGATCGGCAAGGAAGTCCAGGGCATGGCCTTGGAGGCACCTCTCCCCAGTGGGACCTCTCCTCCGTCAACTCTTCCTTGCCGCAGAGTTAGTGACCATTGTATCCTGTGGCGCTTGAGTTATGGTTAAGCTTGTGGCAGCAGTTTAAGACTATGGCTCTTCAGTAAGATGATGTTTATTCATTGAGTTAGACTCAAGCAACTTGAAGGCTTGCCTAACTTCCTCAGTATATTTTAAATTGGTCATAGCAAAATTTTACAAAAAAGAGTTGGTTACTGAAGAATAGGAAAGGATATTTGGTCACAAGATTGGAAAATCTACTAACTATTGCTTAAGTTAGCATAATCTTGAAAGCATTTTACTCTAAATAATTGTGGACAAGTTGTAAAAGTAGCGGGAATTACTAGATTCTGAGGTAGAATTTGGCCTTGTCATACCCATGACAAACTCGTAAAAATGTGGAAAAATCAGGTGGCTTTAGAAACTAGCAAAGATAATTTTTAGTTAAAATTTAACTTCAAAATCCTTTTTTTGTTAATTTCAAGTGCTTCTGGATAAAAATATTAATGTACTCTAGCATAAAGAGAATTTTCTTATGCACAAACTTTAGTCAACTGGTTTAGTGATCTCTCTAATCTTATTTATATTAACTTATTCAGCCTAAGTGTCAGGTAGAAGAATAATTAAAGTTAATATATCAAGAAAAGTATCCACCATTCAAATGTTCTGTCAGAATAGTTAATGTTTTCCTTTTTGGATATGCTTTGAAAGAACTTGTAGGCACAGCAATCCTGAGAAAGAAGGGTAAAGTAGGAGGGGTCTCAATACCAGACTTCAAACTATATTACAAAGCCACTGTTCTCAAAACAGCCTGGTACTGGCACAAGAACAGACATATAGATCAATGGAATAGAATTGAGAACCCAGATATCAACCCAAATCACTATGCTCAATTAATATTTGACAAAGGAGGCACGAATATACAATACAATGGAGTCAAGACAGTTTCTTCAATAAATGGTGTTGGGAAAATTGGGCAGACACATGCAAAAGAATGAAACTAGATCACCAACTTACACCATACACAAAAATAAACTCAAAATGGATGCAGGACTTAAACATCAGATGGAAAACCATAAAAATACTAGAAGCATCCACAGGCTGCAAAATCTCAGATGTATGCCAAAAGAACTTCTTCACTGATACTGCCCCTAGGGCAATGGAAGCTAAAGAGAAAATAAACAAATGGGACTACATCAAAATTAAAAGCTTTTTTACAGCAAAAGAAACCATCAACAAAACAACAAGAAAGCCCACGGTGTGGGAGAACATATTTGCAAATAACACCACTGATAAAGGTTTAATCTCCAACATCTACAGACAGCTGATACAACTAAATAAAAGGAAAGTGAATGATCCAATTAAGAAATGGGCAATGGACCTAAATAGAATATTTTCAAAAGAAGACAGAAAGGAAGGCCAAAAGCCACATGAAAACATGCTCAAAGTCACTAATTATCTGAGAGATGCAAATCAAAACAACAATGCGGTACCATCTCACACCTGTCAGAATGGCCAACATCAACAAATCAACAAACGACAAGTGTTGGCGAGGTTGCGGAGAAAAAGGAACCCTTGTGCACTGCTGGTGGGAATGCAGACTGGTGCAACCACTGTGGAGAACAGTGTGGAATTTCCTTAAAAAACTGAAAATGGAACTTCCATTTGATCCAGTAATCCCACTCCTAGGAATATATCCCAAGAAACTAGAAACACCAATCAGAAAGGATATATGCACCCCTATGTTCATAGCAGCACAATCTACAATAGCCAGAATTTGGAAACAGCCTAGGTGCCCGTCAGCAGATGATTGGATCCAAAAACTATGGTACATCTATACAATGGAATACTATGCTGCCATAAAAAAGAAGGAATTCTCATCATTTGCAGCAACCTGTATGGAATTGGAGAACATCATGCTGAGTGAAATAAGCTAATTAATGAAAGAGAAACACCACATGACCTCACTCATTTGTGGATAATAAAGATCATTATAAACTGATGAACCAAAAGATAGATACAGAGACAGTAAAGCAACAAGCAGATTGTTAAATTTCAGCAGGGAGGGGAGGAGGATCTGGGGGAGATAATAGATCAACTGAAGGACTTGTATCCATGCATATAAGTACAACCAATGGACATAAAACTCTGGGGAGGGAGGGGGGAAAAATCAATAAAATATGTAAAAATAAATAAATAAATGTTTTTAAAAAAAAGAACTTGTAGGAAATAAGTGGCTATCTTGTGTATTTTTATGATTTCAAGCTTTTTTACAATTTCTAGCACATGCAAGCAAAAGGTCAAGTTTTTAGGGGACATTAATTATTTTTTCATTAAGTATTCCTGAAAAGTGACAAATATCTATCAATTTTAATGTATACCATGATCTGAAATAACATTGAATGCCTGCTTTTCCAAACTAATAAATATCAAATAATCCCCTTAAAAACACAAGGGTACAATTAATGTAAACAGCAACTTCCAGTAATCAGCCAGATCAGTGCTGTAGAATTAAAAGATTAAATATAAGTAGAAGGCGTCAAGTGAACAACAACAAAACAAAACAAAACAACCAAACTAAAAAACTATGCTTTGACTTCAGGTGCTATCTGGCCAGGGTTTAATTATGTTAAGGCTATAGTTAAGCTTATGCAGGAAATGCTCAGACCTTATCCACTGAGTACTTTCAATACATCAGGCATTGCTCCAAGCATTTTCTATGTAGCAATTCATTTAAACCTTACAACAATCTTAGAAGTTAGTACTATTACCCCATTTTATAGCTAGATGAACTAAGTACAGCAAGTTTAAGTATCACATAGCTGAAAAAAATGAGCCCAAGATTTGAACCCAGACAGATTGATAGTAGTGCTCATAGACTCCTGCACTTAATACCAGGTAATTTGATCCTAGACAAGGTGGGATTATCGTCTGAAGAGAACAGCTGCCATTACACTCAAAATTTTCAATTATGCAAGGTTAGCTGCAGGATTGCTTAGATTTTAAGTGCAGAGCCAAACCCCTACCGCTTAATAGCCAGGTGACTGAGGATAGGGTAATTAATTTCTCTCTATATCTCTGAGCTGTAAAACTGGGCTAATAAATGCACCCAGCCGTTCTCCAAATTTAGTGTGCATAAGATCCCCAGAAGGTTGTGGTTCAATAAAACTGGCCAGGCTCAGGAACCTGCATTGTAAATAAGCACTGAAAGTAATTTTGATATAATCTGTCCGCAGAAACCCTTGGGGAAATACTGAATTCTCTCTCATGAAAGAGGTGGGGAGATTAGGCCTGTGAAACAAGGCCTGGGCACAGTCCTAGCACATAATGAATGGACAGAAATAGCAGCTCTTATTTGTTTCACGTTACAGAGACAGACTTAGGTCAGAACAGTGAGAGGAGTCTCAGATCTCAGAGGATGTTGCAGATGAAGGGACAGAGTATTCCAGGAGGATAACGACCAGTATTCCCGTACTCTTTGCTTTTGGTTAGGTATCATGAGCAGGAGGAGAGAGGTAATTGCCAATTCCTTTCCTTCTCACCCCAGATCTCCTCGAAAATACTTACTTAGGTTTGCCTTCAGCTTTAACAAGAGAGCTACTCTA
Source organism: Pipistrellus kuhlii (assembly GCF_014108245.1). NCBI lineage: Eukaryota > Metazoa > Chordata > Mammalia > Chiroptera > Vespertilionidae > Pipistrellus > Pipistrellus kuhlii. The sequence goes on from NW_023425529.1 coordinate 64,350,599, forward strand.
TTTCAAGGGTCCCTCTGCTCATTCTCTCCCCATATTTCCTTACACACTTGCACATGCCAGTTTCCTTTCCTAGGAGCAACCTTTCACTCTATAGTTTGATGTGAAAAACAAAATGTAAATGTCTGGATGAGGTCATGTTTAGTTTGAATATGTTTCAGCAATGTGTCATTAGTTTAACGAATGTGCATGCCCATTTAATAAATCCATCCTTGTTTTGATAGGGTGAAGTGGTGAAGGAAACTGGAGATTTTACTGTACCTAAAACAAAGGAAGGAAATCAAGGAGGGTAGGAAGCAGGCTACAGTGCAGAGAGAGGACTGGAGATGACATACTGACCACGCACTGTGTCTGGCTCTATTGACTTTTGTTCTTTAAAGTGAGCTGGAACCCTTGAGGCACTGTGTCCAAGAGCTGCAAACACAGCTAGCTCTTTTGCATAATTTATCAACTTTTCTTAAACTTACTTGTTTTTTAGAAACTTTCTTAATGGAGGGAGCATTATACAGTATTCTGGTGTAATGTCTGGGCCCCAAAAATGTAGTCTAAGAATAAATCTACAACCTACCTTATCATAAATAAGTGTGGTAGATGTGTTTTAAGACTAATGTACCAACACTCACACTGCCCCTCTACAATGTCTTAAAGTAGGACATGCATGCATGTGTACCTTTCTTTGGTGTGTGGTAAGACCACAGTGCACAGACATGCACTGGGGTCCTCGGGGCCTGGGGCTTGGGTGCCATTTACTTTGGGCGGACAGCAGGAGGAAGGCTCCAGGCTCCTAGGTTAGGATTAGGCTCACCAGGGGTGGGATTCCTGACCTTATACAAATCATTTAGCATCACTGAACCTCACATTTTCTATCTGTAAAATGATGAGTCATGAAAATTAAATAATGAATATAAAATGTCTATTACAGATTCTGGTACATAACACAGAAACATTCATGATGTAGCAGCTCATTATAAATCTTACATTTTTTTGTTATCTCTGCACTAGACCGTCTGTTGACCTATGCTTAGGCAATTATACATTAAAAATCTTATTCTGGTTTAGTTTCTAAAATGTTGTGTATACCCTGTTTTCCTGAAAATAAGACAGTGTCTTATATTAATTTTTGCTCCCAAAAATGTGTTGGTCTTATTTTCAGAGATGTCTTATTTTCAGAGATGTCTTATTTCCAGAGATGTCTTATTTTTCCATGAAGAAGAATTCGATACACATTTATTGTTAAATGAAAATAAAGGACATTTATTACCTGTATACGATACGGTAGTACGGTAGTTGTCAACACAAACCAGACAAACTGTGAATCCTACAGTATCAAGAATTTACACATTTATTATTAAATGAAAATAAAGGACATTTATTACCTGTATACGATACGGTAGTACGGCAGTTGTCAACACAAACCAGACAAACTGTGAATCCTACAGTATCAAGAATTTACTCATTTATTCAATGACAATCATGTCATCATCATCTGGAACATCATCATAACAATCCAATTCCTGAATTTCCTGGTGAATTTCTTGTGACTCCATTTCTTTCCGAATCAGTGGACCAAATCTTATGTTTAGCCTAGGGGGGTGGGGCTTATTTTTAGGGGGATGCCTTATATTTCACTCAGAAGGAAACCTATAAGTAGGTCTTATTTTCGGAGGATGTCTTATTTTTTGGGAAACACGGTAATATGGCTTGTGGTATTTAAAATACTGGTATATCCTGACCACAATGGTCAACACATGTGATTTTAGCCATAAAATCACTTAAAAATTAGCTTCATGTTTGAAAGTGCAGCAGGAATCTTGCAACCATGGAGCCATACACATGAGAAAAATAATAATGTTTAATAATAGTAGAACAGAAAGACTGGCAAACTCTGGGACACTTATGTAACCACTGAGTAATTATATTAGCCCTAGACTGCTTACCTCTGTGCATCTTGTTATATGAAAATAAAATAAATCTGTATTTGCTTGGGTCGCTCTAGTTTGATTTCTGTTACTTGCAGACAAAGGCACTTTTATCAATTAATAAAGACTAAACCATTCTGGGTGAGATAATGAGAGTTTTTCTCCCCTGCTCTAGAGAACAGATGGCTCAGCTGACATGTTGGAGTATGGTTGAAATTAAGAATTCTGGGGCATTAAAACTCATGATACTGGAATAGCCAGAGGACCTTTTAATAACAAAAACGCCTATTGTTCAAAGTTCCTTGCAGAGTTGTATTGTCAGTAAAATCTATTGACCTTATTCATATTTTATGAATAGAGTCTTATGGAAATGAGAGAATAATGACATTTCTCACCTGGATCAAAAGTGTTTTAACAGGCCGAAACCAGTTTGGCTCAGTGGATAGAGCATCGGCCTGTGGACTGAAGGGTCCCAGGTTCTATTCCAGTTAGGGGCATGTAGGTGGGTTATGGGCATGTCCCCAGTGGGGGGTGTGCAGGAGGTGGCTGATCGATGTTTCTCTCTCATCGATGTTTCTAACTCTCTATCCCTCTCTCTTCCTCTCTAAAAAAATCAATAAAATATATGGTATATATTTTTAAAAAGTGTTTAACAGAGAGAATATGTGCAAGTAAAAGTCCCAAGATCAAACTGAATTGGGGAACATAGTCCAAGTGGCATACAGTGAAATTTGGGGTGGGCTTTATGTTTGCACAGGTTGGTTCATTTGGGTTGAGGTTTGAGCCAATCTTACTTGGTAACTGCATTGGAAGGCTTCTGGGTGACATTTGGATGGCATGCCAGTAATCCAATGACTGGCAATTTGGCTAAATTGAAGAATCCTAATAGTGTACTTTTACTCCTAAGATATCAGAATGCTTTCAAGCATGTCCTTTCCCCCCTCTTCTGATAGGAAATCTACATATACTTCCTTAAGTTATCTGATCTCCCCTCTCACCTTTATTTTTAGAATTCTTTGCCACTTACTTTCTTATCTCTACTCCAACACAATCCTAACTTACAGAGTTGAAAAAATACGTTGTCATCCTTGTGTGTGTTTAAAATGTTCTACGCATCACTGACCTGCAATTGCATTACCTGCTTGGTCTTCCTTTTATGGTAAAACAGAAAACCTGTGGACGGACTTCACAGCTAAAAGTTGACTAGAGGGTATATTCATTTCCTGCTGTAACAAGTTACTGCCTCCTACGTGGTTTAACACCACAGACATCTATTCTCTCACATCTCTAGAGGCCAAAACCATGAAGTCAAGATGTCAGCAGCGAGACGCCCTCTTGCAGTCCTAGGAGAACCTCTCCCCGCCTCTGCGTCACCTCCAGTGGCTGCAGATCCCTCAGCTTCCCGGGCTGTGGTAGCGCCACTCCAACCTGTGCCTCTGTTGCCACGTGGCCTTCTTTTATGTCTCCTTGGTGTCTCCAAATCTCCCTTTTCTTACAAGGACACCAGTCATTGGATTGTTTATGAGAGAAAGTTTAAGCTTATAGATAAATTTTATAAGAGTTTATTTGAGCCAAATGAGGGTTGACCCAGAAGCAAAATCTCAAAGGATTGAGAAAATGCTCCCAGCACAGCAGTTTTGCAGTTCTTTTCGTGAATTTGGAATCAAAAGGGAAGGCATAAAGGAAGGTCACATGAAATCCATTGGTGGTAGATTGAGGTGGAAGAAAGCAAAGTGGGGAAATCTTTTGGATTGAATGAAAAGTAAAATGAAGAGAGATGCATACTTCTTTTCCATTGGTGGGTGCGGGGTAGTTAACATTTACAGTACACAGCGAAGGTATGTGGGCAAAAAGATGGCACTGAAGAGTTTTGTGGTCTCCTGCTCTGGTGCTGACCATTGTGCCTCTGAGGTCTGGGAAAGAGAATTACTCTGACATTGAAATGTGTGTTGTCTTAGATGCATAAGAACAATGGACAGGGATCCCTTAAAGTAAAGACTGACCTGTGTTAAGGAAGCTATAGGCATGGGACATGACTACCGCCATGACCTGCCCAGGTAGAAATTAATGATTAGACCATCCAGTGTGGTTACTTTCTGTCACTGAGCCTACCAGGCCTTCTAGGCCTGCCAGGTAGCCCCTTGATGTTTACAGAATTTAGGGCATATCCTAATTCATTAAGACCTCATCTTAACTTGATTACATCTTCAAAGACTTTATTTCTAAATATATAAAAGGCTAAGTGACTGACCGTCTATCCGACCATGTGACCGACCAGCTGGTGCATATGATGAGTACTGGCAATCTACAAATAAATAAGATTAAGTGACTGACCATATGTCCTTCCGACTATCTGACCAACTGGCCACTACACAAAAATAAACATTGACTCGTGCATGCACGATATATATAAAGCTTTCACTGGCACCAATTTTTGTTGCTGTTATATAATGTTATTGTTTATTTATTAATCAATTTATATATTATTTTCATATACATTTTTCTAATTTTCTTTCATCCCTGATAGCTCTTCTATTATAGAAAAAGGGCAAATGGCAATATTAAAATATTTCTTCTAATTAATTTCCTTTCAATGTGCACGAATCCATGCACCGGGCCATTAGTTTAAAAATAAACATTGATTTGTGCAAGTGCAATACATATAAAGCTCTCACTGGCACCAATAGCACGCATGTGTTTTGATCTTTCCTTGTCGATTGTGAATCTGGTTGACATATCTATTATAGAGAAAGGGTGAATAGTGGTATTAAAATATTTCTCCTAATTAATTTTCTTTCAATGTGCACACAAATCTGTGCACTGAGCCACTAGTTTCTAAAAAAGGTCACAGTCACAGGTCCTGGATGGACATGATTTAACCCAGGACAAAAGGGAAGTCCTAAGTATAAACTGCCATTTAATTAAGAGGAAATCATCTCTTTTATCCTGTCCCCATCCTCACAAGTACAAACTGACTCGCTGAAAGTCATCTACAGCAGGAGTCAGGACTTTTTCTGTAAAGGACCAGATAGCAAACATCTTGGGTTTTGCAAGCAATCAGTTCTGCGGCTGTAGAGTGAGAGCAGCCATGGACAATACATAAACAAATGAGCATAAAGGTGTTCCAATAAAACTTTATTTACAACAATAGGCTGCAGGCTTGATTTGCTGGGATTACAGTTTGCTGATCCCTGATCTATAGCATTGAGAAATTGCTAACCAAGATAGAAATAGATAAAGCTGCCTAAATTTCTATGAACCCTGGTAGACATTAACATGTAGTTCAGAAAAGAATAAATTACAGCCGAAACGGGTTTGGCTCAGGGGATAGAGCATCAGCCTGCAGACTGAAAGGTCCTAGGTTCAATTCAGGTCAAGGGCATGTACATTAGTTGCAGACATATCCCCAGTAGGGGGTGTGCAAGAGGCAGCTGGTCGATGTTTCTCTTTCATTGATGTTTCTAACTCTCTATCCCTCTCTCTTCCTCTCTGTGGAAAATCAATAAAATACATTTTTAAAAAAAAGAATAAATTACAGTAATAACATTTTCCAAATAAATAATATCCTTTAAATGACTTCTACGTTTTATTCTACCTTGGGTATTGAAGAACATGAGAATAGAAGTAAAAGCGGAAAAAGTATAGGTGTGCCAGGCATCCTGGAGTTAAGGGCTAGCTGAATATTACTGTGAACACAATGTGGTTTTTTAATATTTTGCAATAAAGTAAATGTTGAAGTTATTCCAGGAAATACTATAACCATCCTACTGCTATAACCAAGTCATGCCAGTTTAGTCAAGTAAAAAATGGTGCATTCGAGTGCAATTTAATGTGTTGTGGAAGATTTTCATGAACGTCGAAGTCTGGTTATGACCATGATGACTAGACCCAGGAGAAACCAGAGGAATTTTACTAGGTACTTGAAAATGGAGAATACAAGCAAGATTGCCTTCGGAACAATCGGCACTCTTGTTTATTGGCCTCTTTAGTTTATTCCAAGAACTATTAAGGCACGGCAAAATAGAAATACTTAAACATCATTAAACAGCCTGGAATTTTACCTGTGGCAAAGGGCACCCAACCAAGCAACTGAAGAGGATGGCATGAGAGCCATGTATGTAGGGGCACCGGCAATGATTTAACCCTCCTGGGCTACTGTGCAGAGGCTGTGCCCCAAGATTCTAGCAAATGGTGGACTTCAGGAACAAGGAAGTCTTCAGGATCCAGGGACGTCCTCCCCATGGCAGCACCCATCTCAGTGAGGTGGGACATGCCCCTTTGAGGGAGCCCAAGACTTTGACCTTGTCAGGATAATCGCCACTTTCCATTCTTCCTCAGGTGGTACAGGGCCACACAGCTGTGCCACTGTGTTGGCTGATTTAGAAAAACTCGAATGGGGCTGTCCTTAGGGATGGACACGCCTTGTCAGTGTAGGTGGATCAGAGTTCTTTTTACTCCCCACGCTGGCCTGTGGAGATGCTCTCCCTTCCTCCTGTTTTCCTCTGCCCACAGATAGGGGGCAACATGAGCCTACAATTTAATATCTGTGGTCAGCACTTGGTGCTGACAGTAAAGTGTGTGTGTGTGAACCTGGAAATAGGCAAATAATGTTCCTTTCTTAGAAGTACATTAGCAAATAACACACACAGCACATGATGGATGAATGCCTTCAAAAAAACAAACAAACAAACAAACAAAAAAACAATGAAGTGTCATAGGTTAAAAGGAAGCATGGCAAGGAGTGGAAATCAAATCAAATCGAATGGAAGGTGAGAGAAAGCGGTACCCTAATTGATGTTAGTGTTACCCCTGAAGGCCAGGGGCGTGAGGGAGAGAAGCTGGAGACACAGAGGACGGCCCGAGGAGTAAGGATTGCAGCGTGTCCCCAGCTCTGCCCTCCCACGTGGGCGCTCTGACCCGCTGGCAGGAACTTCCCCGCCCAACTGGCTGTAATATCACTCAGTGATTGTCAGAGCGTTTCTTAGTTGTGCTGAATGCTCTGTGTATGACACCACTTAATCCCGACAAAACCTTGGGTGGTTATTATGATTCCACTTGACACCTGGGCTCACCAATGCCGAGAGAGGTCAAATGATTCACCCGCTGTCTCACAGCTGGGCAGCCACAGAGAGAGGGCTGGCGATCTCTGTCTGAAATGGGAGATCATGTTCTTAACTTGCTGTCTCTGCCTCGCATGGATAGTCTCCTCATGGATATGGGATTGTAGGCCTTGGCAGACTGATCCTACTAGCCTTTGACATCATTCCACTAACATATTCACATTTTAACTCTGTATTTGCTAACTTCACTGGTTGGGATAGACCAAACTGCTGTAACAAACAAGACCCTAAAATATAGTACAAAGTTTATTTCTCAAACACAGTACAAGTTTATTTATCTTTTGTACTCAAGAGAGAAGTTATCAAGTGACTTTTTCCATGTGGAGAATCAGCAAACCAATTCCTTCCCTCTCGTGTCTTGACCATTCCCTAGAGTCCTGTTTTAAGCTGTAACAAGTTGGCAGACAGGGAGAGGAAGAGCATGCGGGAAGTTTCAAATCAGACACAGAAGCACAAATACGCTGTCTGCTGTTTGTAAGCTATAGCCCAAGCATGAACCTTCTCAGCCTCATTTCCTCATCTGAGGTTTAAATGAGATGTCACAAGTTTAGTGCAGTGCTCAATTCAATAAATATTAGCTACTTATTATGTACCTGGCATACTTTCCTAGACACTGCTCTGTGACATTAGTATTATTCCCATTTACAGAGGAGAAAGCTGAGATCACATAGCAAGTAAACAGAAGAGCTGGGACTGGGACCTAAAACCCATTCTTCTAACCCCAGACCAATACTTTCTCCTAAGTTAAGTGTGGAAACATTGGCCTCTGGCATAAGAGGACTGAGTTCCTTATGCGCTACTTAAATGTTTTCAATATTAACTGGATCTAAAGTATAACGATCAAGTCACGCTCCCTTTTCCACCCACGAGGTCTGAGGAGAGGCAGGCTGCCCTCAGTAAACGGTGTGGCACCAGCAGCCTGCTGGCGAGCAGCATGTGGAAATACTTGCTGACACAGACCAAACGTGAACTCGGATAACTTTTTATTTCCAAAGGAGACCTTTTAAAATACTTCCTTTCAGAGAGTAACCACCAGACAAGGTTATACTTTAAGAGAACAAGTTTGGATAGAGAAGATAGAGTTTTTAAAAAATATTATTATACTTTTACAAGTCAAAAGCCATATAGAATTTCCACTCTCACATACTTCATAAATGACTTTTCCTGGTTTTCGTGAAACTTGATCCTCCAAACTCCAAACTCAGCAAAGTCTGAAGATGAGCCGGTGTCTGGAACTGATATTCTAAAGGCTGTGCAGGAAGGAAAGGAGACTTATGGATTAAGAGGAATGAGACATCTTTTGCAGCCATCAAATTCTGACTTGATCTTACTTCTCACTGTCCTACTAATATTTCTACTTCTCGACTAAAAAAGTGATCTTCTTGTCTTTTATTTATTATTATTATTCTTATTATTACTATTTTGACATTTACCAAAAATAGTTAATACACTGACCTAAGATGAATTAAAAAAAAATTTTTTTATGAGTTTACTAGTGGCCCAGTGCACAAAATTCATGCACAGAGGGGGCAGGGTGTCCCTCAACTCAACCTGCACCCTCTCCAATCTGGAACATCCCTCTAGCAATTGGGACTGCTAGCTCCTAACTGCTCACCTGCCTGCCTGCTTGATTGCTTCAACCCAATCTGCTTGCTGGCCTGCTTGCCACCAACTGCCCCCCCTGCCTGCCTACTCGCCCCCATCTGCCCTCCCTACTGGCCTGCTTGCCCCACTGGCTTGCCCTCCACACTGGCCTGTTCAAAAGAGGCAAAGTTGAACAAAAATATGGCTCCTTGGCAAAGCAATTATTTGATTTTCTTTGGATTAATATTTTAAAAGTCTTATTCAGCATTTATTTTAGGGGGGTAGTTGTGGCTGAGAAAAATATTTTTGTTCTTCACATAAAGATATTTGGAAGAAGCAGGAGCAATACATATTTTGCCGGCTATATAAGAAAGCTGGGGATAGTTGGCACATGTTTCCAATGTATTATGTAAAGTTTGGGTAAATCTTTATGGGTTGTTGAGCTAGCCTGATTCTCAATATAGTTCTGATGCAAGAACTATATTTGTCTCAGTTAGCAACTGCTTGCTGACAAATGATCCCCACATATAATGGATTAAGTCAAACATTTTATTATCACTCACTATGGTACCACTGGGCAGGTCTGCTGACTTGGGCTAGGATTGGCTGATATTGGCTGGTCTGCTGACTTGGACTAGGCTTGGCTGATATTGGCTGGGCTTGTTCACATGTTTTTTGTGAGCTGGTAGATTGGTTGGGAGCTGCCTTGTTTAGAAAGGTTTCTGCTGGCATGAATCAACTCCACACCAAGTGGTCTCTCATGTTCCAGCTTTCTAGCCCGGATTTTTTTTCTCATGGCAGAGGCAGGAGTCCAAAATAGAGAAAGCTTCAACACATGAGATCTCTCACCATCTGGCTTCAAATTGCTGTGTCATCATTTCTACTTCATTCGATTAGCCAGAGCAGGTCACAAGGCCAGCCAGATTTAACGGTTGGGGCAATGGACTCTACCAGCTCATAGGAAGAACTGCAAAGTCACATTGCAATGAGCATGGATAAGTGAAGGTGGATGGAGAATTGGCACTGTGCTTACAATCTACCATGGCCTGTAATAGCAAAATCGTGGAGTAAATGATGTTTGTGTTCGATAATTAATTGCTCCCTTTCCTACAGCACATGTCAATTGAAAGCTTAGTGGACTTGAAGTCAACAAGAGCAGGTTCAGATCTCAGTTCTGCTATTTCTTTTGACAAGTCATTTTGTTCTCTGAGAATAAGTGTACTTGTCTTTAAAATGATGTTATGTCTTTCATCCACCTTCTGAGTTGTTGTTTTTTAGTTTTGCTCTATATGCTCTCAAATGTTTAATAAATAAGGTTAACAACACACACACACACACACACACACACTCTTTCTCCACATTCAAAGCCTTTGTGCTGGTCCCTGGCCTCTGAAGCCCTCCTCCTCCTCCATCCGCGCCCCTGTCCCTGCCCCATGCACAGCCCTGCTCCATTGAGGTTTATCTTTCCAAACCCCTCCTCCCACCCTGGTCTGGACCTTTCTCGGTTCTCATGTCTTTTTTCCCTTCATCAAAGATTAAAACTCTCCTAATTTTATTTTCTTATTTTAAAATTGTTTAGCTAATTGGATAAATAACTTCGACCAAAAATTGATTCTAGATAATATTTTAACATCGCCTTCTGAGGAAATAGGACTGTTTCCACATTTCTGTTAAGCTCTGCTGGGTTCTCAAAGCACTCTGCATGCACATTTTCAGTAATCACAACCATTGCTGGAGCTTTGGAAGTATTTTTTCATCTCCTCAACTAGATTTCAAGAGCCCCAGCCCTGCCATCGACCAGCTGTGTGATCTTGGAGCAGCACTTCACTTTGCACTTTCTTTTTCTCACCTCTGAACTGAGGAAGTTTGACAAATTGACTTTGACAGTCTCTTTCAGCTGTGATTACTTATGATACTCTAAAATGTTTAAGACATAAAGCATGGAGAATGCAGTATGGTTTTGAATACCTTTTTTAATTTTGTGGTTTACTAAATCAAGTATTTGGTAGCCAATGATGACTTAAAAAAGAGGAAATAATTAAAACAGCTAGTGTTTTTATCGAGTAGGCTCAGATTCCAACTTGTAAAGAAGTCAATTGCTATAAAAACCATCTCTAAACTTTTAATATAAATTGAAGAATTGTTATAGTATAATCAGTAGTCATATCTGACATGAGGCCTTTTCTGTATAGAGGAATGGGTGATGGAAAGAGAAAGAAAAGCAAGTAGGGCAGGATGGAGGGAGGGAGAGATGGAGAGCGGGAAGTAGGGAGGGAGGGAGGGAAGAAACCAATAGTTACTGAGGTCTTCCTGTGTGAATGGTAAGAATGATCACAGAAACATGATCCTTGGCAGAGATGGTTAAATGTTCAAATGCTGGGTCCTCTTCTTGGGGACCTGCCAGCCCTGGTATACCTGCCAGCCAATGCAGACAGCTGTATCTGTGTGCCTGAGTCCAGCCGACAGAATGTTAGTGGAGGGGATGCCCAGCCTCCAGGTCTGACTTCAGAAAGCCTTCCAACATGCTTCTCCTACTTCTTCCCGCTTCTAGCTTACGGATGGAGTTGAGTTATGTGCCGGGGGATCTTGAAGGCCGTTTGTTGAAGACAGCAGAACAGCTGTCAGCCTACTAACCTTGAGGAGAGGTGCTGCCAACATGCCACACCTGCCTCAAACCACAACGTGAGTGAGAGGAAAACTTGTAATGACGTTTGAGCCTTGTACACCTGGGCATCCACTGGTTATAGCAGTGCAACTTATCCTGCCTAAAACACATGCTAATTTTCAAATCGGCTCATGAGTTAGATACTTTTTATTTTTATTTTATAAAGGACAAACTGAAGCCCAAAGTGAGAAGGTGACTTTCTCGGGTTATACAAATGGCAAAGCAAGGTTTGAACTGGGGTCAGTCGCACAGAGACTGCAAACATTCTATCCACGCAGAGAGAAGAGCTGTACTGTAAAAATTCTCATCGTACTTACACATGTTGGACAAAAGACCACCTTTTTATAAATTAACTTCTAGTTGATTTTGTGCATGGGGGCGGGGGGTCCCTCAGCCCAGCCTGCACCCTCTCCAATCCAGAACCCCTCAGGGGATATCTGACTGCCAGTTTAAACCGACAGACATCCCTCTCACAATCCAGGACCGCTGGCTCATAACTGCTCAGCTGCCTGCCTGCCTGCCTGATTGCCCCTAATTGCCCCCCTGTCAGCCTAGTCGCCTCCAACTGCCCCCGCTGCCAGCCTGGTCACCCCATGCAGCCTGCTGTTGAGTTGTTTGGTAATCCCTTACTAACCCTCCTGCCAGCCTTGTTGCCCCATGCAGCCATATGTTTGGTCGTTCGTCTGGTTGTTTTGGTTGTGACGGCCCCTGGCTTTTTATATATAGGAGTAGAGGCTCAGTGCATGAAATTCGTGCACTGGAAGGTGTCCCTAAGCCCAACTTTTACTCTCTTGCAGCCCAGGACCCCTTGAGGGATATCTGCCTGCTGGCTTAGGCCTGATCCCCCTTGGAATCGAGCCTAAGCTGGTAGTCAGACATCCCTCTTGCAGTCTGGGGCTCTCATAGCCCAGGATCCCTCGCTCCTTACCACCCGCCTGCAGTGGAGGTGGAAGAGGCTCCTGCCACAGTCATTGCACTCACTAGCTTTGAGCTCGGCTTCTGGCTGAGCAGTGCTCCCGCTGTGGGAGCGCACTGACCACCAGGGGATACCTCCAGCATTGAGCGTCTGTCCCCTGGTGGTCAGTGCACATCATAATGACTGGTTGTTCTGGTCGTTCCACCGTAATGGTTGCTTAGGTTTTTATTATATAGACTAGAGGCCTGGTGCACGAAAATGTGTGCACTCGGAGATGGGGGTATCCCTCAGCCTGGCCTGTGCCCTCTATAGTCTGGGAGCCCTTGGAGGATGTCCGTCTGCCAACGTAGGCCCACTCCCCAGGATATTGGGCCTAAGCTGGCAGTCAGACATTCCTCTGGCAGCCCAGGAACCCTGGGACATCTCTAGTTCTGCCCCCTGCTGGTCAGTGCATATCATAGCAACTGGTCATTTTGCTTTCAGGGTCAATTTGGATATCACCCTTTTATTATATAGGAGGCCCAGTGCATGAATTTGTGCATGGGTGGGGTCCCTCAGCCTGGCCAGTGATCAACGTTATTGGGGGGGCTGGCCAGCTGGGAGGAGGGGCTGCAGGAGGTTGGCTGTGGGAGTGCACTGACCACGAGGGGGCAGCTCCTGAGTTGCGTGTCTGGTCCCTGGTGGTCAGTGTGCATCGTAGCAACTAGTTCACTGGTCCTTCTGATTGTTCAGTTTTAAAAGTTGCTTAGGCTTTTATATATATAGATGAGCTAAGGTAGTAAATCTTACATCAGTCTGAACCCAATATAAGCAAGAGGCAATGTGCCCTGATGGTATAAGAGTCTGACAGAATCTAAATCAGCCATTTCCTATAAGGCATATCATTTAACTTCTATTGGTCTCAGCTTTCTGATCTAGAAAATTAATGTAAATTTTTTTTATTGTTTATTTATTTATTTATTTATTTATTTATTTTTAATATATTTTATTGATTTTGTACAGAGAGGAAGGGAGAGAGATACAGAATTAGAAACATCGATGAGAGAGTCATCGATTAGCTGCCTCTTGCACACCCCCCACAGGGGATATGCCCGCAACCAAGGTACATGCCCTTGACCGGAATCGAACCCGGGAACTTTCAGTCCCCAAGCCGACGCTCTATCCATTGAGCCAAACCGGTTTCGGCTGTAAATTTTTTTTTAAAAAAAGTCCTGAAATCACTGAAAAATGGCTAGCTATTCAAGTTTTTTTTCCCCCTTTCCCTTTTGTCAATAATACTTTCTAAAACAAAATTTATATATATGTTACTCTGTCCTGGGGTATAAAAATCTTCAAAAACTAGGGTTGGGTATTAAGAGAAATAATATTTTGAAGATTGAAAGAAATAACTCATGTGAAGCACCAAACAAATATGCACAGTACCTAGCATAAATAGGTGTTCAATAATATTATCATGATTTTTTTGTTGGTGGTGGTAATCCTCACCCAAGAATATTTTTGCATTGATTTTCAGAAAGAGACATGAGAGAAACATTGATGTGAGAGAGACACGGTGATTGCTTGCTTCCTGTACACGTCCTGATCAGGCCAGGGATTGAGCCTGCAACTGAGGTACATGCCCTTGACTGGAATTGAACCCAGGAACCTTCAGTCTTAGACCAATGTTCCAATCACTGAACCAAACTGGCTGAGGCCATGATAATAAGGCGAAGTGAATTCTGTGTTTGGGTATTGTGTTCAGAGTTGCTTGAGAATCCTGCGGGGTTTTTTTTTTCTTCTTTTCTTGCATTTATCTATTGGGATGTGACTTGCTTTGCTATTTGCATAAGTCATAAGCATCCTGTTCTGTTTTTTCAGGAAAAGGAAGTAATTTGGGCTGCAGCCATGTTCTCATTAGAGAGATTGAGGGCAGTTAATGGTTAGTGTTGAAGAACAACAAAGCTCTTTTAGTTGCTTAGCAACTAAACCTGGGGGTGGGGGCGGTGCAGAGACTATATAAGCAGCAGAGAGGAGTGTAAAAAAATGAATTGAATGTCCAGGTCATTCCCAGGTGGGTGAAAAAAAGATTTATGTAGTGTTAATATTTATAGCTATAGTCTATTTGTTACATGACTGGAAAATTTAATGAAATAGTTTGAAATTCAGCAGTGGTAAGTCACAGTGGACATTTATTGTTCTAATGCAATACCTAGCCTATTTATTTAACATGTTGATTACAAATGAAATATGGGAATGATTTAGCAGTCCTCTACACCTGGAAACCCATCCTTTTGAATAGACACTACTGCCACCGTGTGGACAATGCTGGGAGCCCGCTGGGAGCTGAAGGGTGCGGGATAGGCATGAGAAGGTTCATCTCTGGGATAAGAGAGTGGTCTGCAGATGCTTTTACTCATGTCCCTTAGAATAATCTGAAAATTTGTGGTACATTTTTAAGTTGCTATATAAAATTTTAAATTATAAGTTAAATATAATTTCCTTAGTTTGTGAATATTAACATTCTGAAACGAAACTGCTATCTCACTCCTTTAAATGTATGCAATGGAATCCAAATGGAATTTAAAAGATTTAATGCATACCATCAGTCATTTAAAATCATATGTCAATGCTTTTTTTAATAAGTACTTTTGCATATTTTCTTTTCCTCTTTAAAATTATATTTGAATTCTGCTCCCCCATTAGACTTAAATCCTGATGTTTTATAGATATCTTAGTTATATAATTATACTAGAGGACCAGTGCATGAAATTTGTGCATGGGGTGGGGGGGAATGGGGGGAGGTAGATGTCCATCAGCCCAGCATGCACCCTCTCCAATCTGGGACCCCTCGAGGAATGTCCAACTGCCCATTTAGGCCTGATCCCTAAAGGCAGTCAGACATCCTTCTCACAATCCAGGACTGCTGTCTCCCAACCACTTGCCTGCCTGCCTGATTGCCCCTAACCATTTCTGCCTGCCAGCCTGATTGCCCCTAACTGCCCTCCCCTGCCAGCCTGGTCACCCCTAACTGCTCTCTTATGCTGGTCTTGTTTCTTCCCACCTCATCACCCCCCCACCACCACCCCCCAACTGCCCTCCTCTGCCGGCCTGGTACTCTTTTAATATACTAATATATATATTGAGAGCAAAAGAATTGGAAGCTACCTAACCTGCAAAAAAAATTTGGTATCCACTCATGAGAATCATTTATTTTCTCAGCACAGATACCAATGTTTAGAACTGTTCCTGAGATGGACATCCCATAGATTTCTATAACCCAAACAATGTGCCTGCGCAGCCTTCAATTGTGTAGGTGAGCTCTTCTTTTTCAATGGTTGAAAGAACTTTAAAAAGGGGGGAATGGGAGCAAAGTGCTTTAACAGCACAACACAACGTGACAGGTATACCAGCATTAGCTGGCCAGAGATCACCAAGGCTGTCAAGTTTCTCTGGTTTAGTAATTACTACGATGACCAGCTTTAGAAATGAATACAAATGAAATCTGAAGATACCAGGAAAGATCTACCTGTCCCTTGAAAACTCTTTTTACACCTCAGGTTGAAATCACTTGTTTACCCCCAGAGCTTTTCATAGGTTTGATGCCAATTTGGGTTGTGACAGTGCTGGTTAAGGGGACACAGTTAAGTTTTCGACCTGTTGAATTTACTGAGTTGAAATAGCTTCCTTATTTTGCAATAATGTCTTCTGCATTAAGAAAAAATGGTGCTAGGAGATGTTCATAGCGACTTTGAAGACCCATGAGGAGAAAGCCTGAATTTGTCTCCCGGAATAAAGAATTGAAGCAAATTTTTAAAATAGGGATAAGGAAGACTATGCATATTCAGGAATTCTAGTTCAGGGAGATATTCTGATTGGATAGTCTTGGAACTATGCCGTCTAAGGTGAGGAATGTGAAAGAGGCTGAGACGGGAACACAGTGATTTCAATGTGGCAGAGTTTGATGGGTCAGTCCTACATGTGTCCATATCTGGTCTCGGCACCGGATCTTCCTTGCTGGTGGGCCTCTTGCTTTTTAAAGGGCGTTGAATGGCTACAGCGGCACCTCTGTTACTTGAGTTCTGTGTGCTCTGGAGGGCAGCTTAGGGTCAGCTGGATGTTAACTGTATCTGCTCAAGCTTCTGGGACAGGTTCTGGCTTTGTCTGGTGGGCTCTGGAGCACTGTGAGGTGACCTGGTTTGTTTATCTGCCAAAAGACAAACAAACGAAAATGGGACAGAGAGAGAGAGAGAGAGAGAGAGAGAGAGAGAGAGAGAGAGAGAGAGAGAGAGAGAGAGAGAGGGAGGGAGGGAGGGAGGGAGAGGGAGAGAAACACCACATAAACACTTAGGTTTGGTGTCAGTGTGAGGGCCTGCCTTGGTCTTACCAGAAACCATCTTGGCAGAGTGAGTGAGAGACAGCCTTGCATGACTTTCCTGGGCCCCTGCGTTGTGTGCAAAGCATTGGCAAGACAACCATCCTAGAAAACTAGCATTTCTGGGCTGTGCGTGGTGTGGTGAATGGGGCCTGAGAACCCACAGACTCAGAGGCTCCTGAGGTTGGGCGAGGGAGGCCCAGCAGGGGATGCCAGGAAGTGGATGAGGTGTCCGTGGAACTCACAGTGGTTGTCCAAGGGATAACAGGGACCAAAGGGCAGAAGGCACAGTGTTTATCTCAGCTGATGTCAATTTGACCAGGTAAGGCCTGAGGACCAGCTTGTCCTTGCCCAGATGCCATGATGGCAGAGAGAGGTGTGGCTGTAGTGGAGCAGTTGTTGCTAGCTGGGGTCTGTTTCCTGCTTTTCTTTTTCTTTCTTTTTTCTTTTTTTAATATATTTTATTGATTCTGTACAGAGAGGAAGGGAGAGAGAGCCTAGCTCTCTAGGCTCACATGATTCCTCTGTGAGCCTAGAGAGCTAGAAACATCGATGAGAGAGAGTCATCGATCAGCTGCCTCTTGCACACCCCCTACTGGGGATATGCCCGCAACCAAGGTACATGCCCTTGACCAGAATCAAACCCGGGTCCCTTCAGTCCCCAAGCCGAGGCTCTATCCATTGAGCCAAACCGGTTTCGGCCTCTTTCCTGCTTTTCCCAACCTGACAGAACCACATGGTGTTCAGGTGCCCACCCCTCCCTTACAGAGCCCGTGGGCCTCAGTTCCAGGAATGTCTACATCAATGGTTTTGAAAATCGTTTCATCACTGTTGAATCCCTTCACTCTCAAGGCCTTGAAGGTTTTCAGCAAATGGATTTTGTGGAGATTGCTTTGGAGGCCAATGCTGTGGTTTCTTACCTCTGCCTCCTCAGAGCCAGCCACGAAAGGGAGGTGCCGGTTGCCACTTGCCTCTCACCGCTTTCCTGCAAATGGAGGTGTATTCTGTGGGACCCTGGCCTGGGGGACCTGCGGGTGTGGGGGTGCCAGCAGCACTGAAGGAAGAGGCTGCTGAGATTGGCTGGGCCTTTTCTCCAAGAATCAGGTTCAGGACACGGATGTGGGCTGATGGTAGAGCAGCCTGGGACGGTTCTCATCCTGCCCAAGAACCTGTGCCCTTGCTGGGGCTGGAAATGTAGACAGGCACGCGAGGAAGGACAGGGCTCAGTGGAGACACAGGACCATGCCTCCTCTTTTGTACATGAGCCCCAGGGCAGTTTTCAGTGCTCCTCCCGCATATGAATTGAGACGGTCTTTTTGGCTTGAAATGACTATAGAACTTCTATTACTTATATTAATAGTAACCAGATAAGTCATAGCACCTAACCTAATACTCATTCCATGGCGAGTGGGCTACCCCCACTGACTTAAAGAAGCTTAAACATGCCTGGAGACAGATCAGAGCTGCTTTCATGATTGTTCCGTGAGCCTCAATGCACGGTTCACACCGTTAAAAGTCAACGAAGACGGGCACATGATATTGGCAAATGCCTGCAATACAGCAGGATGCTGCTATAATGTAACACGTCACTACATATGTGCCCGTGAAACCCTAAGCCTGGTGCTGTGTAGAACAAATTGTCTGTGATTTGTTTTATGTGTCTTGTGAGACTAAGGACAAGAGCAAGAAGTGACATGTTAGATGAGGTCACAGTACAACAAGGGAGGCACAAGCTGACTCTGGCAAAGGGGCAAGCCCTGTTATGGGGTTCTGTCCACCATTTTGGGGGCTTCTACTGGGGTACCATGCATTGAGCTGGATATTGCGATATTAAAGTTGTTGTTTTCTCCAGCACCTCACAATCCAGCAGGGGAGACTGACAACAATGTAACATAACTGACTCTGGAGTATGAGTTAGTGTAAATCAGATTAAGCCTGCTTGGAGGATCATTTAAAAGTGAGGGTTGCCAGGACCGGTTTGGCTCAATGGATAGAGCGTCAGCTTGGGGACTGAAGGGTCCCGGGTTCGATTCCGGTCAAGGGCATGTACCTTGGTTGCGGGCACATCCCCAGTAGAGGGTGTGCAAGAGGCAGCTGATCAATGACTCTCTCTCATCGATGTTTCTAACTCTATCTCTCTCCCTCCCTCTCTGTATAAAATCAATAAAAAATATATAAATAAAAAAATAAATAAAAGTGAAGGTTAGCAGCCCTGGCCAGTGCGGCTCAGTAGGTTGTGCACTGTCCTGCGCACCAAGGGGTTAGAGGCTCCAGGCCGTCAGGGCGCATGCCCGGGCTGCGAGGGCTCCGTCCCACCGGGGGTGTGCAGAGGCAGCGGATCGATATCTTTCCCTCATCCAAGTTTCTCTCTCAAATCAATAAAAACATGTTTGTTTTTAAGTGAGGGTCATCACCTGGCCAGCATGGCTCAGTGGTTGAGCACTGACCTATGAATGAAGAGGCCACAGGTCGATTCCCCATCAGGGCACATGCCCAGATTACAGGCTCAATCCCTAGTGTTGGGCATGCAGGAAGCAGCCGATCAATGACTCTCTCTCATCATTGATGTTTCTACCTCTCTCCCTTCCTCTCTGAAATCACTAAAAATGTATTAAAAAATAAAAATAAAATAAAAAGTGAAGGTTAACAGTGGAATTTGGCTTTAAACTAAAGGTGGGCGTTTGCTAGACTGAGAAACATTTAGGCTTTGGTCTGTATTCGCCTGTGATTCTTACTATTGCATAAGCATGAGTATCACCTGGAAGCTCCAAACCTCCAGAGATTCTAACTCAGATAGCATTCTCCAAGCTCCCAGGTAATCCTGATGCAGTAGGTTTTGGCATCCACCAGAAGGTCTCAGAAAAAACATCGGATTTGGGTTTCTGAAGGCCTGTTGGCTATCCTGTCCCTGTCATGGTTTTCCTGAAGATGGCACTCAAAAAATCCACCAACAAACATACTAACATCTCTTCATTTTTATTTCTATTTTATAAAGCCTAATATTTTTCTAAAAAAAGAAAATCAGTTTACATGTAGTAAGTTACAAGTAAACAGCTATAGATAACATAGCCATTAGAAAAAAAAAAAAAGAACTACCGTATTTTTCGGACCATAAGACGCTCTGGACCATAAGACGCACCAGTTTTTAGAGAAGGGAAATGAAGAAAAAAAGATTCTGAAACAAATAGTGTCCTAAAATATTTTATGTGCATTAAAACCCAACATCACAGTCATAAACACATGTAATCAACCCTGTAAAGTAAACAGCAGCATTTAGAACCATTTTAGAGCCGGGCAAGCACACAGAGACCACACAGAGCCGGGCAAGTAAAAAAACTTTTTTATAAAGTATATGTGTAGGCTATATTTGGACCACTTCTGGGGGGAAAAAAGTGCGTCTTATGGTCCGAAAAATACGGTAAATATGAAAACAAAAGCAGTAAGCAGCAATAAAATTAACACCTACATAAAACTAGCAGTGCAATAAGATAAGCAGAAAGCAGCTTTACACGGAAGGAAAAAGTGATTTAAATACAGAAATAGCACCTTACACAAAGGAATTGAGACATGTAAACTTGGTAGGCAGATTCAAGTATAAAAGTTACACCCCCAACTCTTGCACCAGAATGAAAGGGTTTCACAAACCCTGGACAGTGCAGGGCACACATCCTCCTCAGTGCCAACTCAGAGCTGCATTTCCTTAGTAGGATCACCAATGATTGTTCTTTTCTTTTACTAAATCATACAATGACACTCAAGATTGCCACTGCCACGTCACGGCCCCAGACACCCATGTCCAGCTCAGCAGTGTCACAGAGTTGGTGGCTCTGTAAGAAACAGATGCATCATCCGGACAGAAACCACCACACTGCTTTCACATGTCACACGGCCACATTATGATGTGGGTACTGAATACAAAAGGCACCTGTTCTTAGCTTTCTATCGCTAAGTATGGTCACAGAACCATGATATTCCCATTTATGGGGTTACTTCCTAACACCCCTCAAGAACTGAAGTCTCTGAGGTTTATGTGGTTTATCATGAACAGAATTTTTTTATAAAGAAGATAATAAAGTGAAAGTGAGGAACTTTACTGGACAGAGGAGATAATCAGTCTGTGTTCTGATTTAAATATAGACCTCTTGAGTGAAAGTATTTGGAGACAGTGCCCAGCAGGACAGCTCTGACCTGCACCCCTTGTACAGGTGTATATACCGGAGTCCTGAAAAGGCCTGTTTTTATTTGTTCCTATAGGGAACTCATTATATCCACTCAAGGTAGTCATTACCATGCAATGGTGGATGACTGAACATTTTTATCTGTTGAACTCCAGAGAAGGTTATAAAAAAGGGGGAAAAATAACATCTTGTAAATTTTAAAAGTTTAGTGTTAGTAAAATTTTATATGGTAGCAAATTTACTTGTTCTAACTACCTACTTTTAGTTTCAAAAAAATCTTATGGGGGTAAGAAGGCTAATAATATCTGGTAATTAATATAAAGCTACTTTACCCAGAATCCCAGAGTCTCTTAAATTAATATTTTTATTCTTTCATATAACATTTTAGGTCCAAAAATAAAAATAAAATAAAACCCTAAACCAAAATTCCAAATCTAAGATAGAAATTAAAAAGAAGAGAAAGGAATAAAGAAAGAGGAAGGGAGGGAGGGACTTATTTAATCTGAAGCAACAGGAGTGAGGTTAAGATAAATAAATTTAGCATACAAAGATCTAGTCCGGCTATGTACAGAAACCCTGAAGAAATCCAGTTTGACAAAGGAATACTATATAACAGCTTCCCGAATTGCAGTCATGCTGAACTATCAGCCCTGCGTTTTCTGTCCCCTGAAAACAACTCTGGTTTGAATGCTCTTGGGTACAAAACAACCTGTGTCCACTTCCCTCCTACCCTTCCAAACTGAAGACAAAAAAGTAAAAGAAAAAATAATCACCTATTGTCCTGTTATCCATTTCTACACTAATTCTTCAGAACTCAACCAAAAGGTCCTATTCAGATTCCAATTTCCCATACAATTACATTCCACCCTCCTGATTTATTCAATGAACATTAATTGCTAGAAGGCATGCATACCTGACATTTAATATTTAAGTTAAAAAAAAAAAAAAAAAAGCACCCCACAGGGGCATGTAGTGAAGGACAGTGAACATGTAAGGTTTTTTTTTTGTCCACGATTACCGTGTGCCCAGACAGGGTTGGCACATCCATGGTAGCCAGGTGTGCCACTCACAGTTATTTGGGTCTTGACATTGTCACGTGTACCAACATTATCCACGTTACCTGTAATCTGTAAAGTAAGTGCAGGGCAAATTATAGGGGAGAAGTACAAACATTCAAGTCGTCATACCCTGAAAAGCATGTGTTGCTGTACTTGTAAACGTTCTGCACGGCGCCCCATCCCGGGAACAGAATAAATAACACGGAGGACTCGCACGGGAGGCTGTCTTCCTGACGAAGCCTCGGAAGCCGGAGCTGTTCGAACTGCAGGAAGGAAGGCTCTCTCGCCACAGATCTACGCGGGGCGAGGGGGTACCGGTTAGGGACATCCACCCTGGTTAAGTGCTGGACAGGCCCCTCCTTTAGGGAAACCACAGGCTCCAGCAGCCCGTTCAGATCTATTTCGAGCAAACAGAGGATTCTTGGAGCAAAACCACAAGTCAGCGGGCGCTTTCCCTGTGACTCCAGGCACAGGGTCTGGGCGCTCACTGGTACTAACTGCGCCGCTAGTGACCATGACTTTCAGGAGAGCAGACGGTGATGGGAAGTTCACCTGAGGACCGGAGGGTGAAAGAGGTACAATGGCGTGCCTTCTGCTTCCGCCCCGGCACCAGGATGTGGCCTGTGACACAGACGGGAAGCTCAGGGGGGCGGGCGGAGGCAGCCATTGGGCCGGCACCGGGTCAGTGGGCACCGCCGCTGGGTATTTCCAGTCTCCGCTGCGCCGAGCTGGCGTTTTGCGACTGCTTGCTCTCTTTCCTCCTAGGGACATGGTCTCCAAGGCTGCCGGGCGTCTTGAAGAAAGCCTCACCATGTGTGTGTCGGGTGCTCTTGGGGGTCCCTGGAGTCGGGGGCTAGAAAAGAAAAGGAGAGTAAATAAACTCAGAAGGGAAGTCAAATTGTTCGCGGTCTCTGAACTGGAAGCCCAGTCCTGTGTCGTCATGATCCCTGGGCAGGCGTTTCCCTCGTCTTTGCTTTTCTATCGCATTCATGCGTTTTATCTCCTCAACCCTGACCACAACTGGAAGTAAACTTACCTTGTGTGCAGAAAGGCAGCCTGACAAAGAATTTATAAGCGTGGCACCTGGAGCCAGGTCTGGGCTCGGCCATAATTAGCTATGAGACCTTGGGCAAATGATTTAACCAACATGTCCCTCAGTTTACTCATCCATATAATGGAGATGATAAAAGTACGAACTTTAGAGGGTTGTAAACACTGAAAAAGATAATGCTGGTAAGTTATTTTAGAGCATACTAGGCAAATAGTAAGTGGATGTTTCTTGGCTCTTTTTATTTACTGATATTTATCCTCTCCTATTAAATGTTAAACATTTATTCCCTTGACAAGCTCTGAGAGAGCAAGACTGTTTACTGTTTACTGTTACATCTCACTGCCTAAGCTAGTGCCTGGCACATAATTGGTGATCAGGAAGTACATGTTATGTTGTAATAGCCTTGTTTAAAAACCAACATGTTTATTTCAACGTCTGCTAAACTTCTGAACCTCTGAATAACATGTTTAAAATATTTTTTTGCTGCAACATAACTTTCTTTCAGAGAGAAAGCAATCATTCTAAACAATGTTTAGGAATTGATAGGAATTCAACAAATACTTATTGACTGAGGAATAAATGGAGTTGGGGGAGAAATACAGTTTGATTAATTTATATTAATCATATTCACTTATCTATGTACACTTGCATATATTCTGAGTGTGTAGGCATAGAGATGCCTCCTAAACACTGCATTTTAAGAAGTGACAGATGCTAAAAATCTTGTGTCAGTATCAACATTTCCAAAGTTTCTCCTGTTCCTGTACAATTAAAATTCAGGGTGGTCTCCTTTATGGACCTAATGAAATGAAAACTTGGAGAATCTGAACATTCAGCATTCATCAAAAATTTACCTGAACTAAGCCTAAAATAGTTTCCTCAGATTAAAAAAAAAAAGAAGAAACATTTTTGTCTTTAAAGCACGAACCTCCTGCCTTAGGCCTTTGTACTTTATAAGCAGGTAGGCGGATCTATGGGGGAAGCCGGGAGAACCTCACCCAGAGCCTCCACTCTGCAGTCAGGTGACTAAAAACAGAGCCGATGAGATGCAGGCACACCCGTCCCAGAGCGATGAGCTTTCTTGTGCCAACTGAAACGAAACTTCAGGACTCACCTGCTGCAATGTCACCACGGAGCCTGGATGGCCTTCGTACACCTGGGATGCGGGCTGGATGGTGTTGTGGGGTCTGGACATCGCTGGGCTCTGGTTAAGTGAGTGAGGACCCTGAAGCTGAGGGTCTGCCGACGGGAGTGCCGAGGGGTTTGGGTTAACCAGAGCTGCAGGGCCGATGAGGAGATGAGGTGTTGATCGAAGGCCTGGCAAGTGGAAATTCCCAGGTCCCGTGTTGGGGACAGTGCCAGGGGCAGGGGACACTGGCCCGGCCATCGTGGGAGAGTAGAGAACGGGAAATGGGCCCAGTGTCGAAGGTGGTAAAACCATGCAGGGCATGGTAAGACCGAGGGATGGCAGCTGACCCGAAGGGGGGCCCGTAGCATGAGGGGTCTGACTGCCAGGTAAGAGCACATTGAGACCATTTAATCCTGAAATAAGCAGAACAAGGCAAAAGTCAGCATGAAGGTCCCATTCAAGCTCAAATTCCTCTGTGCACTTGCAAATGGGAGCACCCAGTAAATCAACTTGAGCAGCCAGCCCCTCCCCTGTGCCCTCCCAGCTCACACTGCCACTTTGCAGCAGCAGCTCTGGCTGATACACCACATATTTCTGAAAACTGGGTGGATGCTTGCATCTCCTGAGGGGGATTTCAATGTGAGTACCACTGCATCAAAATGGAAGAGTAATGTGAACTTGGATGGGAAAAACTGTCTCTTTACTTCTACGTCCTTCTAGCTGAAATTTATATTCCCCTCAGTTAAGATCACGAGTAACACAACAGTGTTAGTACCTTGACTTTGTTACTAGAACAAAGCACAGACATATTCATAGAACATTACAGCTTTGGCAGATCTCTGAATAGACTGTTATGCTCATCACAACTTTTAAGTTATGGGAGTATTGGATTTTTTGTCACATAATTTTATTACTATAATTAAAAATATTTTTCTAACTGTATCTATAATAATAAAAGTGTAATATGCTAATTAGACCAGACAGCTGAATGACCTTTCGGACATCCTTTTGGACGACCTTCCAGATGAAGCCGAGGGGGAGGAGGGAGGGCTGTGAGGGCCGAGTCCCTTGCATGAATTTTGTGCATCGGCCTCCAGTTTCCACATAATTGGCTTCCTTTGTATGCCTGTGATCTGTGCACTTGTCAGTGTGTTGAGGAGGAATCCCTGGGCTGCCCCACAGAGGCAAAGGGCCCATGGCCCTGGATTTTGTTCAATGCATTGAACTGTCACAAAACACTTGCTAAGAGAATAAAGCATGTCTTCTAGAGGAGTAAATAATCAGTTCCTACCTACCTGTGAACAAGGACTTGAGGAAAATCAATTTAAGTCTCTTTCCGTCCAGAGCGGCTTCAAGTACCCCTGCATATCTAAATTAGGCATCTATTATATCTCAGCTCTACTTCAAAATGGTAAAATGGTAACAGCATGCATTAAGTATCAGGCACTGCTATTCTAAAAGCTTCAGATATAGTCTCATGAACTGAATTTTCACAGCCCCCATGAAGCAGGTGCTGTTAGGATTGCTGTTTTACCACTGAGGGCGGCTGCAGACGCGCCTGACTCTCCCACAGACAACAGTGTCTTCACACCCAGCCCTCTGCTGCAGCCCTGCCACCGGCCAGTCACAGGCTCCGTCCCCCTGGACATTCAGGAGATCAGCACACGAGGGCACACAGTGGCCGACTGGCTCCTACTGTCACACTGCACCACAGCCAGACTCAGCCGAATTATAAAAAAGAATCTTTTTTTTTTTTTTTAATTTGTTGTGTCTTTTTAAATTTTAAATCCTCACCCAAGGATATGTTTTCTTATCGATTTTAGAAAGAAGGGAGAGAGAAACATCGATGTGAAAGAAAAACATGCTTAGGTTGTGGGATCGAACCCACAACCTAAGTATGTGCCCTGACCAGAAATCGAGCCCAGAACCGTTTGGTTTGGTATATGGGATGAAGCTCCAACCAACTGAGCCACCTGGTTGGGGCTATTGTGCTCTTTTAGCAAGTAAAGTTTAATTCGTTAAAAAAAAAAAGTCACCTGGCATAATTATTTTCCCATTAACCTTGAGGTTGGTGAAAGCCTAAGCAGCCTCCCCCTTCGTTTCATCAGTGGAGGACACAGGAGGCTAAGAGTCAAATGACTGGGAGGCTCATCAATGAACTGCTTTAGTCAGGTGACACGGAACAAGATTTAAAAGTCCAACTGATCGTCGATTACCCCGAGGGCCTCTGGGACATGACGGCATCCCTTACCGGCTGGCGGCGGCAAGTGAAGGCACTGCAGCAAAGGGGGCTCGGCGGTGCCTCCGTGTCCTCGCAAAGGCTTTCCGACCTCCGTGCTTCTTGGAAGACTCCCCCACTCAGAAGCCACAAAGCCCCGTGCTGGAGCCTTCCCCCAGGCTCCCCTCGCAGCAGGGAGCTGGCTCTCCGAGTGCGTGTCAGCCAGGGACACAGACGCCCTGGTGTCCGGCATCGTGGGAGAGGCCACGTCTGAGGAATCGGAGGATTTCTAAGCACAACCAAAGCAGGAACCAGAAAAGCAAGTCACAATCCCCGCAGCAAATCTTAAAGAGACAGCTTTATCAAAACAACTAACAGAGAAGCAGGAAGGTCCGACACAGCCGTGCACAACAGTGACGTGCATGTCTGTCGGCTCAGTCACGTTTCAGGAATGGTCTGAAGACCAGTGTCACGTCTGAAGCACGGAAATGGCCGAGATTTTCCACAATGGAAAACTGGCCGTGATGTGCAGGCTGTGAAATAAGTTTCTCAGCTGCCAGCACAGAAAGGGTGAGGATACCAGTCTTTGAGGGGCCTGCTAAGAACTGCGGTGAGGCCCAAAGCTGTGTTGGCTATCCAAGGCACATACATCCCAGTCAGTCTTTCATTTCTGTTCTGCAACCC
The DNA here is from genome assembly GCF_014108245.1 of Pipistrellus kuhlii. Classification (NCBI taxonomy): domain Eukaryota; kingdom Metazoa; phylum Chordata; class Mammalia; order Chiroptera; family Vespertilionidae; genus Pipistrellus; species Pipistrellus kuhlii. The sequence continues at coordinate 64,377,469 of NW_023425529.1, forward strand.
GTGCTACATGCACACTGAGGAAAGCTCGCCTGGGCAGGAGGGCGGGCCGTAGGTAACGAACTGATTCCCACGAAGGGTGCCCAGCTGCCCACTACACCCACAGCAGTGCCAGCGCTCCTGCTGCCTGCCTCTCACTGCTCGCGTCTCGTTAACCTCTGCATGGCCGCCCGGAGGGAGACGTGGGCAGCTGCTGTTTTTGCTCTTTTCACTCCGTGGGGAGGGAGACGGGATCTCTGAGCAGAGAGGGAAACCGACCGAGCACAGACTCGGAAACTGAAGTAGCGCCCACGCTCCTGACTCTGGAACTGAGTGGAGCCTTGGATTAAGGCGGTTTCAGTGATCTCCATGCATTTAAAAACAAAAGGACGGAGAAAGACCGGAGGAAACGTACAGGCGTGTGAACAGTGGTGGCCTGTGTGGTGGCATTATGGGTAGAATTTTTTTCTTTAAACGTTTTGTCATTGTATACAAAGTGTGACTTTTATAAAAATCACTTTTCTTACAGTACTACTTTATGGCAAGGTCTTTGGGGAAAGCTAGTTCAGGGCGTAAATGTACAAGTGGCCCGTGAAATACCCCCTATGCCAGACTCAGTGGCTTATTAGCCTCCGTGTGTCCTTGTTAGGAAGGAGCTCCTGTCACGGATTGTCCCTAAGCACACCCACCCGGACGCCCTTACCTTGGGCATGACCAGGGACAGGGGGCCGTCTTCGCAGCCCCGGCCTTGTCTCTTGGCGGCCGGCTCCTCCCCTGGCGGCTGCCTCTCCTCACCCCCGCGCTTCTGGGCTGCGGGCTTCTGGGCTGCGGGCGGGGACCACAGCGCTGCAGCCGCCGGGGCCCCGGAGCCTCTGCTGTCCCGCTGGGACCCGGGCTCCGGGGGCGGGCCCTCCCGCAGGCTCCCGCACAGCATGAACAGGGAGGCGGAGGGCACGTACAGCAGGGGCTGGCCGGCCAGCAGGGCTGGCTTCAGGCTCTCCGTGTCCGAGGCTGCAGAAGCCAGGGAGACACCTGCTTGTCCGCTCAGACCACCCTGTGCGGGGAAGGCCTGTGGGTCCGTGTGAGGCGCGGAGAGCGCCTGGCGGGCGGAAGGACTGGCACAGTGTTCCGAGTCCGCAGGGCGGACAGGGAAGGGAGCGGCGGGGTCTAGGCCGCTTGATGGAAGCATCACCCCCGCACCGTCCGAGGCTTTCCCCCTGTGATAAAAAGAAACGTAACAGGAACCGCTGAGTTACCGCGTTCTGCCAGCTCCTGACTCTGCTTTTCTGAAGAGATGCACCAAAGTGAGAGTGGGGAAAACTGCCCGGTGGTTAAAGTGGATTCCCTGAACACACGTGAGTTAAGCTAACCACAGAGGCGATGACCAGGCAAAACCAGGATGGACAGTTGGCGGTGGTGGGGGTGGGGGTGGGGGGTTGGGGGGTGATGGCTAATGGGGGAGTCACTCTGGGAGGATCTCAGTTTAGAGCTAATACTGGCCCCTCAATTGCCTCTTCCACATCTAATAATTATCAGTTACCCAGCAGGTACTCCTTACCAGGTACATGTGTACTACAATAATTTGCATAACATTATAATACTTTACCTATTTATAATACTAGAGGCCTGGTGCATGGAAATTCATGCATTGGAGTGGGGGGGGTCCTTCAGCCCAGCCTGCCCCCTCTCAGTCTGGGAGCCCTCAGTGGCAGGAGGTGAACCGGCCATCAGGGGAATGTGACACCCCCATCACACTTCTGCCGCTGCTTCTGCTGGAAGCACAAGCCTCGGCTGTGTTACCTGTGCCTCGGGCTGGCCCTGGGCGGCTGGGGCTGAGGGGGCTGGGGGACTCTGCAGGAAGGTGCGCAGAGTGGCTGGACCCTCCTGGGGGCGGGCCTGGCTGTGCTGCGCCTGCTGCCCCAGGGGGGGTGAGGGGACTGGGCACCGCCATCTTTGAGGGTGTGACAGGCAATTAGCATATTCCCTCTTTATTAGATAGGATTAGTCACCACTCTCACTCCCCCCCCAGTTTACTACGGAACAAAATTGAGGTTCAGAGGGTAAGCAATCTGCCGAAGGTCATCCGAGGGGCCTCTTGCCCAGTCACTGTGAGACATTCGGGCTGCTTAAGAGACTGGGCCAACTTTGATTTCAAGGATATATCCATTCGTCTCAAATCCTCTGAGAGACAAATGAAGTGGGCAGTGAGTGAGGAAATACACGTATCTACAAAATTATTCTTTTCTGTCATTCTTGTCCCATTCTGTTCAGTATTACTATAGACTTTATAGGTAACACATTCAAAATCAAGATCCATCAATATGTGAGATTATAAACATTATCTGGTCTTTTATTCAAAAAAAATTTCCAAATACTAAAAAACAAAATGTTTATATGTCCAGTATATTTTTGGCAATAGATGAGGGAACTCCTTTAGAAACTGGTAAACAGAGAACAGGGATTCCTGCTACCTTTCTGATGGAATCACTGAGATCTGGACTGCCCCCCATCTCACTGTCCACTGTGTGCTGGGAATGAAACGGAGGGCTCCCGGCTGCAGCGCTGAGTGACTCTCAGCCACAGCCCGCTCCGAGTAAGCGATCGCTATTCCCCAGCTCTGTGAAACGCAGTGTGTCCACACTGAGCACATTACCCACCTTCCTACCCCCAGCCGTCAGCCGTCAGTCTCTCCCTCTCCACCACTGTCCCCATCACCGGGACCCAGGGGTTTCTGCAATGCCTCCCCCTGCCCTGGCAGGTCCTTCTGACTCGCCGTTTACACTGCTTTCCGTCTCTGGCTGCGCCAGCTCAGGCCTGCACCACAGACAGAACTGCTGCAAATGCTCTGCTCTGTGATCTGCTCACCGAGAGGACGTTCTCTACTTCCCATCCCACCTGCTGAGAGCAGCCAGAATGGTCTTCCCCATCGGCACCATCCGTCTCCTAAATCCAAACCCCTTGACCTGGCTTTCAAAGCCTTTTGCCAACTTGGCCTGCTTACCTCCAACACCCTAAGCTCTTCTTCTGAATGGTGTTTCCTTTCACTATTCTATTTGGATAAATCATTGTCGTTAATCAGCTTGCTGTCCCTCCACTCCCTGACCCTGCCTCGGAATCTGTTTCTTCCCACTTCAGTCATTAAAAACGTCTCTTGTTCCTCCTTTAGCATTTCCTCTGATATGTGACTGCTGTAAAAGGAGAATAACAGTACCAACCTCAAAAGATTGTTATGATTAGCCCTGACCAGTGGTTAGAGTAAGGGTGTCAAACTCAATCAGAGAAGGGGCCAAAATCTAAAATCCAGCCTAAATCGCGGGCCGAATGGTTTACTGAACAGTCATAAACTGTCATTGTGATGGAAACGCAGCGGAGTGCAGTGATGACAGCGTGGTGCGGGCCACATTGCAAGGCCTGGCGGGACGGATTTGGTCCGCGGGCCTTGTGTTTGACACATGTGGGTTAGAGTGTCGGCCCATGCACCAAAGGGTCCTAGATTCAATTACTGGTCAAGCGCACATTCCTGGGTTGTGGGTTCAGTCCCCAGCCCTGGTGGGGGCATGTGTAGGAGGCAACCAATCGATGTGTCTCTCTCACATCGATATTTCTCTCTCTCTCCCCCACTCCCTTCCTTCTATTCTCTCCCTAAAAATCAATGGGAAAAAATCCTCAGGTGAGGATTAAAAAAGATTGTTATGATTAGATGAGTTAATATACATAACTTCTGGATTAGCACCTTGCAATCATATATTACAATAATGACAAAGTGATTCTAGACTATGTTGCATCATTTTTCAGTGTCACACTAATAGTGATTTATCTTTTGGAGAGCATTTGTTTTTTTTTCCCTATGAGCTTTCATAGCTCAGGGGATAATTTTTTGTACTTTCGTGTCCCTGATGCTCTATCATGCACATTGTCTTGCATAAAGGGAAAACTTACGAACGTTTTAATAAATAAATGGCTGACTTAGGAGCAAGATTGCTACAAGTTACCTTTGGGTGGGTGGCATTTCAGTTTAGTCTAAGTTAACATTCGAAATCAGAGAAGAATACACCTGGAATTTCAAAAAAACTTACTGTGAGTTGTCTTCTATTTGCTGTTGGTAAATAGCTGCCAGACTTCCAATTTCTAGGAAGCCACCTGGTCCTATGAAGGCAAAGGAAGGCCTAAGAAATACAGCCAGAGACGTGCACATACCAGTTTTCTACAGCAAGGACGCCTTTCACAGCTCAGGGACTAAGACTATCGCAAGTCTATTCTGGTTTTGAGTCAAAGAGAGAAATTTTGAGAGGCTAGCTGTTACTGGTAAATTCAGGTCTCATCGAGAATTGGTAAGAACAAGAAAACAAGTGCTGCTTTGTCTAGTAAGTCGGATGCATTTTTGAGGTGCATCGAACAGTTCATCCGTGGCAAGCTAGCTGATCTGCCGGGCTGACAAGGATCACTATCCAGGAAGGGGCCCATGGTCACACCCTGGGAAGTCACCAACTCTCTACCCCCAGCAGTTGTCCTGCTTCAGGTAAGTGAAAAAGCAGGCAGGGCCCAGAGAGGGGACTGGATTGGAACTGCCAGTGTGTGCGTAAAGCTACGATGGCGCGGACTGACGGAGCCCAGGGTTCAGAAAAGGCAGGTAGATACCTTGTTCTTGCCTGGAAGGGCTGCTGGGTTCCGAGTTCGCTTTCCTGTGAATCCTCTCGGAAGCTGGACCTTGGTTGAAGGAGCCACAGCGAGCCAGCTTCTGTGCAGCACAGGCTTGCACTTTGCTGTATGTTTCTCTTTTCAGTTCTGGTAAGACAGATGCAGAGACATCCACTAGTTCTTCACCTACATAAACAAGAGACGTGGCAGTGTTGTTACACAACTATAATTCTGGACAACTTGACTCTTACCCTTTTAAGATATGGCTTGGAAAGCCTATCATTGTAATGGAGCTACCCTATAAGTGAGAATCTAAGACACTCCAAAGAATTATATGAGCCTTTCTCAAACCCCAATTTCTCTCAATGTACAATTTTTTTTTAAAGTTAGTGGAGGACTATAAAGTGAGACTAAAGCCATATATATTCTAAAATTACCTAACCCGCAATAAAAGTAGAGCAAGATGTTTTTCACCCCCAAATGGAAGGGCGCTTACATTTTAGATACTTTCAGAGTATCAAAGGAAAACCCAGCTATGCTCAGCCCAATGTGCATATTTTGAGATTTTTAACGTTAATTGAAACCTGTCTTTTATGCCATAGCTCTAAGGCAATGAATATAAAAATTTCTATATCCTATTGCTTTATTATTCCTTATGCAGTAGGAGGCCCCGTTACCCAGTGACCAAAGGAATAAGGGCAACAGAAACCTCGTAGTTGAAATGCTGCAGAAAAGTGAGGATAATAAAAGACTGGGCCTGAGGAGCCCGTTCTATGCTTCAAGGAGCCGATATGAAGTCAGGACAGAATTTCTACATAAAACCAGGCCTGTATTTCTAGGTAGAAATAGGCCCCATTGCTGTTGCTCAGACAGTTATTCCTACCCTGTTCTTCTGTGCTGTTTATGTAGAAGCTCAAAGCATGCCCATTTAAAAAATATATATATATGTATATTTTATTGATTTTTTACAGAGAGGAAGGGAGAGAGATAGAGAGTTAGAAACATCGAGAGAGAGAAACATCGACCAGCTGCCTCCGGCACATCCCCTACCTGCGACCAAGTTACATGCCCTTGACTGGAATCGAACCTGGGACCTTTCAGTCCGCAGGCCGACGAGCATGTCCATTTTAATAAGACTGATTAAATAGACTGAAAGGTCCAGCCATACTTATGTTCTCTAAAACACACAAATATTGAAAAAGAAAATCACCTTTATGGATTTCTATTTCTTATAACAAAAACAAAGTAAATGTGCTTTTTAGAAATTCAGAAATTACAGAATCAAATAGAAAAAAAAATGGGTCAAGACAGTAACGGGGGTCAGAGTTCCCCTCCTTCTTAAAACAACATTGGACAATATAGATAAATCAACCAGCGGCTCTCAAGACACTGAACATCAGAGCATGAAAGACAATGATCCTTTAGAACCAGGAATCAAGTGAGGTGAGCTCCGTGACTGCCCTGGTCACTGCCTGGAGAAGGTTTCCAGGTTGGGGTGCAGAGAGGGGGGCCTAGAGAGAGCCAGACATCTCTCCAGGCTGAGGATGGAGCTGGAGGCCAGGAAAGCAAGGCAGCTGGAGTTTGTATGGTGGAACATGAGAGCGGAGAGCCATACAGAAAGAGATGCTGGGGACGGGCGGAAGGAGCCCCTCGAGAATGCAGTGGAGTACTCGCACAGGTGAGAAAACTACCCAGGGCCAATGGGGAGAGAACCGCTCAAAAGGAGCAGAAGGAACAGCTGTTTCAATAGTGGGGACAATGTACATGCACATACACTGAGTGGCCAGATTATTATGATCTCTGAATGCAAAATAATCTCGCCACTCAGTGTGTGTGTGTGTGTGTGTGTGTGTGTGTGTGTGTGTGTGTATTAGAGGCCTGGTGCATGAATTCGTGCATGGGTGGGGTCAGACCAGCCTGGCCAGGGAAAGGGGACATGGTAGTTGGCAAGCCTGCTGGTCGAACTCCTGGTCGAGAGGACAATTTGCATATTAGCCTTTTATTATATAAGTTATACACTGAGTTGCCAGATTATTATGCATTCAGAGATCATAATAATATGGCTACTCAGTGTATATGCATGTGTGTGTGTGTGTGTGTGTGTGAATATATATAAATCTTCATCCGAGGATATTTTGTCATTGCTTTTTAGAGAGAGTGGAAGAGAGAAGGAAAGACAGATAAATATTGATGTCAGAGAAACACATCAATTGGTTGCTTCCTGCCCAACCCCCCAACTAGGGCCTCAACTGGGGAGGAGCCTACAACTGAGGTATTCCCTTGACGGGAATAGTACTACCTGGAACCCTTCAGTCTGCAGGCCAATGCTCTAACTATTGTGCCAAACTGGCTAGGGCTACATGCATATTCATTGTAGCTTTATTTGTAATAGCCAAAATATGGAAATAATCTAAATGTCCATCAACATGTAAATGATTGAAGAATTATATATCCATACAATGGAATACTTCTTAGCAATAAATAGAAAAAACTACTGATAAATGCTAATACGTGATTAATCTATATAATAAAAACCTAAGTGACTGAAACCACCAGAATGACTGGTCACTATGATGTGCACTGATAAGTTGACAGCAGCGCTGATGAGGAGGATATCAGTAAGAAACTAGGGAATGCAGAAGGAGGATCACATTTCTGAGGGTAGGTACGCTACTTTTAAGGTTCCTGACCTGGTTCTGAGCCCTCTTTCCCTCCTCTAAGATCAGAGCTCCCCCAGTTGCTGTCCCACTGGTTATGCAAATACATGAACTCATTTTCTCAACTCCAACTCATTTCCCCAACTACCTCATTTTCTGCAATGATACCACCACCCTTGAACCCCTCCTCTCTTTCAACCCACCTAAAGACCAAAGACCCCTTGTCACGGCAGTCTGTGTATCAGTACAAATGTCTTGGCCTGACCTTTGAAGGCCACCAAAATTCTGTCCCAGCGGATCACACTCCGTGCCTCGTCACCCTCTGCCTTGTGCCCTCCACTCAGACCAGGAGGGCTGATCTCTCCCACCCGCACCAGACTTGTGCTTAGGTATCGGTTCCTCCAACTACAAAGCTCTCCATCCCTCCAAAACCAAAAAGTCCATCAGAACTTACCCCAAATCCTTTGATTTCCTACAGCACCACTACCACTGTGTACAGTGCTGGACTTTAAAAAATATATATATTTTATTAATTTTTTTACAGAGAGGAAGAGAGAGGGATAGAGAGTTAGAAACATCGATGAGAGAGAATTATCGATCATCTGCCTCTTGCACACCCCCTACTGGGGATGTGCCCGCAAGCAAGGTACATGCCCTTGACCAGGATCCAACTTCAGACCTTTCAGTCCGCAGGCCGACGCTCTATCCACTGAGCCAAACCGGTTTCGGCTGGATTGTTTTTTAAGTTTCAAATGAGTGCTAATGATAGAACTCCAGTAGAGGCTCATTAACCAACGGAAGTGAGCAAGGCACAGATCTGGGTACTCAGGTGATCAAAGAGGAACAAAAGACCTCTTCTGCTCACACACCCATGGAGCAGGGACCACAGCACACACCAGCATCACCAAGTACAACAGTATATATAATACTGAAGTGCAGTAGGTCAGATGAGAGACTCTCTGCTCTGGGTGAGGAGGGAAGCTTTATGAAGGGGTTGACATTTGGGACAGATCTGGAAAAGAGAATGAAATATTTTCATGTCAGAGGAGAGGGCTTCAGAGGGGAAAGGATGAAGAGAAGCCAAAGGCAGAGCAACAGAAAATGGTGAAGTTGTATATTCCATGCAGGCACGGATGGCGTGCTATATACAGCTTTAAGTCTCTCATGGCAGGTGCACAGTCCACACTCAGTAAGTACTTGCTGGGTGGAATTAGTTATACTAGGTTTCAAGTGGTTTCATCTAGACCCTAAGTGAATAATGTGCTACAGTGAGGTAGAGAGCTGTAACTTCTATAGGCCTGGGTTAAGTGGCAGGAATTCATACCACTAACTCCAAAATTGCAAGGGTAATTTAAAAAGGTTAATGGCTTTTACTCAAACTGCCTAGTTATATGTAAAGTAGCAGGATCCAGCCCCCAATTGCTCAGCTATTACCTGTGAAATAGGTAGAAGATAATACCCTCTTCTGCTCTAGTTTTAGTAAAATTGACATTGGTAACCTTTGAAATAAATGATAAAAAAAACAAACAAAGGTGTTCATTACATACATACTTATATTTAGGAGCCATTTTTACCAAAAGTGACACCACAGACTAATTTGAACGTGACTTGGGTAACGGAAAATGAGGGAGAAGATCGGCCTCACTCTGTAGTAGACGTGGGATTTAGAAAAGGATTTAGAAATGTAGGGTTTTAAATAAAACAGGCCCCTAACAAAACCACGCCTCACCACCGGAAGTGAAGTCCACAGGCCCGATCCACTTGAAGGCTGGCTTCCGGCCTCGCTCCTCCGTCACATGCACTTTCTTGATCAGAGCCAGGCTGGTCAGGACGTTGGCGATGTCGTAGAGACGCCGCACCTTTGCTGGGAGACACAAAACACCATTACGGCCATGCTGCCTGCGACACCATTACATGGTAGTTTCGTGACAGGTACTTTTTTCTTGGCCATCCTATAAACCTCAGGGGAGAGCAGTGGGTGGGATGAAACGACCAATGGCTAGGTCATGAAATCACCCAGGATTAATGTATCTGCAGCCACAGACCAAGGTCGGGGTGTCCTTCTGTTTCCACAGCTTCACACCTTTACAAGACAAGCAGGGAGTGCCAGGACTGCAACAGCACCCGCGGGAGGGAAGCGGGCTGTAATTAGAGGCTCGGTGAGTGTGACTCTGATGTGTGGCATGTCGGAAGCCTGCCCGAGTTTCTCCCAGCAGGAGGTTGTGGCACCAGCTCCACCAGGCAGCTGGGCTGTGAACGTGACAGGGAATCCCCAGAGCTTCCTGCAAAGCAGCCGCACTCCCGGGTGCAGGTGTTTCGGCTCAGGATTCGGAGGTACTGCTGTGCCGAAGACAGGCAGTTCCTCACCCGAAGTCCTGGCCTCTGGCCACCTAGAGGGGGTGGGGGGTGGGATGCACAATCCTTGAGTCTTAAGAGCTTTGGGGAGACACATCTGAAAATGCAGGGACTGGAAGAGATATTCAGAAGTGGGGATAGCACAGTGAATAGACAGGTTGATGCCCAGAAAGTAATTTCTATTTAAGAAATCAATTTACAGGTAGGAAACCCACTTGACTTCAGGGCTAAGATCAAGCAAAGAAGTGTTGATTATTGTCTAGAAACAGCAAGCATTCATTTTCTTTCCAATCGTGGGAGAGCTAGATTTTATTTAGTAATTTCTCCCACAGGGTGGCTCTAATTCCAGCTGGAAACAAACAAACAGCTAGGTAATGTTGAGCTCATGGCTGTTGGTAGTTCTGAATGGACTACCAGCAGCCAAGGGCCTCTGGCTTGGAATCCACGCTGGACAAAAAGTATGAAACTTGGAAACGCTCTCCTTGTCCGCAGCCATGTCCCACCACCCTTTCCCTACTCTGGTCATTCTGCTGGTTCTTACCTGTATACACCTTTCATCTCCACCCATCAGAAGAGTAAGCAGGGGGTGGGGAATAAAGGGGAAACAAAACTCAGACATTCTGTCTTGGATGCTGTGATACTAAAGAGAAGTGCGAAGTATCTTACACCCACCCTGACCTGCATTTGCGTATGGCATTCTGCTTCCACCGTCCGCTCTAGCTGCCAAGGGGACTTCAATGGGAATCCAGCATGTGACTAACTCACCTCTCACAGCACCAAGGACTTTGAGATGCAGAAAGGAGTACGCTTCCCCAAAAATGATTATTCTTTTACTTTCAGAGGCAGAAAACATCCCCGTATGAATCCCACCCTCCTGTGCTGGCGAGGTGGGTTTAGGTGAGGATGCTTACTTTTAAATTTACTATGGTCCAGCGCATTCTGGCTTCCTTCTATCAGTATCTTGGCAGCCACATCGAGAGTAACAATCTTGGTTTTAGAGACGAGGAACAGCATGACAAACTTCTGGCTCATGATTCTCAGAGACTTGTCTTTTCTGTTTGCAGACGCTACAAGGGGAACGAAACAAAGGCATCAAAAAAGATAACTTACCACAAGAAAGACTGTATTTACAGTTTGCCAGAACGATCTAAGTCTGCTAGTGCATGGAAAGATCACTTTTGTTACAGAGAGAGGCCTTCTGGACAGTCACAGACGGTGGCTTATAAAGACAAGGAATAGACTCTGAAAGGCAGAATGTTAATCTACTCTTAAGGCCTTACACTCACACTGTGTGGAACAGAAAGCAGGAGGTGGTTTTCCTGAAGCGATTCTCCGCCAGGATGGATGTGGGAGGAGAAAAGGATAGGTAGAGCCCTAGCCGGTTTGGCTCAGTGGACAGAGCATCTGCCTTTGGACCAAAGGGTCCCCGGTTTGATTCTGGTCAAGGGCACGTACCTTGGTTGGGGCACGTGCAGGAGGCAACCAATAGATGTGTTTCTCTCACGTCAATATTTCTCTGTCTTTCCCTCTCTTTTCCATACCCTCTTTAAAAATCAATGGAAAAATATCCTTTTGTGAGGATTTAAAAAAAAAAAGAAAAAAAAAAAAAGCGTGGGGGGAGAGTAGGGTAGGGCTGAGAAACTGCTTTCAAACATCCACTCTGACCTTAAAGGCAAGGCTTCCACTTTAATTTCTCTGTGCCCACAATACTAACCTCGTTTAGTGCACTTCACAGATACTGTAATTTTTACAAATCGAAGGCAAGAACCCTCCACTACAACGTGCCTTATTGTGGAGGTCTGGAACCAAGCCTACAATGGCTCTGAGGTATGTCTGTTTCCAGAATGTGCTGTAGTCACAGCAGGTGCCCACCTCTTCCATTTCTCTTCACAAATAAACTGTAACTAAACAGGAGAACTGATGAGATGTGTGTTGCGGAGGATGGCAGGCAAACCATCCCGACAGATGGCCGTCTCCCCTGGTTATTAAGATACAACTGGCTCATGGGCTGGAACTAAAAGGCACGAGGCAGTAAACTGAATGAAAACCAGGCCCACCTTTCCATTCCTATTTCTTAAATTTGCAAGTGAAACGAGTGTGATAATTGTACTTTATCGTCTTAGCAAGTAGGAAGAGAACGATGAGGATCCGAGGATCCATGGTTAAGACAGGAGGAGGATAAGTGAGTCAGGAGGGGAAGGCCAATGTAGATGTAAGTGAAAAAAATTCTGCATCCAATGTCTATCTTTCTAATCAACGTTTGCTGCTAACGGGGCTCTTTTCTACAGAATCTACTCCAATATGCAACTTGAAAAATTAATACCATTGTAACAAAAACTTCTTCCAAAGCAATTTTTCCTTAAAGGCTCACAAATAGGAACCAGCATGGGGCTGTCAATCTGGAATGGGAGCTCTGCTAGTGATCTGCAGTCCGCACACCCAACACCAAGCGACCTGCCAGCAGACAGGTTTTCAGTGAGGATGAGTGGGCAGCCCAGTGGGGGAGCCATCTGTCTGCCTTTCTGCAGCGGAGAGAGTAAGAGGACACCTCCCTCCAGGGCTGCCAATCTGGCACTTTCCATCTCAGCAGTGAGTCTCTGTCTCCCTGCTATGACTCATGTGGTTACAAGGAACTCACAGGAGGGACAGTCGGGCTCAGAGAAATCCAGCAACTGTTGATCGTGGGGATCTGCACAGCCATCTTTTTTACGTTCTCCAAGTTTATAATCCGTCAGGTCCAGCTCCCTCTGTTGGAGGTGTGCCATCTGCTCCTCGTACTTCTGCTCCTCTCCCAGCCTCTGGAGGTTCCTCAGGGTTCTGGGCAGGCTGTGCCGTCCATGCCAGCCATACTGATTCTTGGCCACCCGGCTGACCAGGTGCAGGGACTCCAGCACATTCACAATGTCATAGATGCGTCTCCTTTCAACGCCTGTTTGGAAGACACAAGCCAACCATCATCATGCAGACATTTTTAGGATAAATTCCTTGAGAACCTGGACCATATGTGTGAACTACTTTGCGTGATGCCCCGTGGCATGTCCGTGAAGTGTGACTGCGCCACAAATTCATCCCAAAAGGGTGGCAAGTAACAGATATTTTTTTTTTCTTTCCTTTTCTTGTGATCTAACCCCCAGTAGGATAAAACATCCACCCAGAGATGGCTGATGTCCTACCTGGATTGCATGCAGCAGATGTCTGTTCTTTAGCCCTGTTGGCATGCTACAATGGGAGGACTGAGAGACCCAGGTAGGTGCTAGCATGCCTGATGGACACTTGGTGAATGCTGGCTGGCTGACTTTGACTTATAGCCCTAATTATGCAGACTATAAGATAAATTGTGTCCAAGAGCAGACACTTTGTTTGGACAATACTTTCCTTTCCTGGAGTTTGAATGATGCAAAATGATTATCTTATTAACTCTCTTAATGGCCCAATAAAGGGAACAGATGGTAAGTATCTTGCGTCCTATTTCACACTGGAAACTGAGGAGTCAAGAGTTTGAGGAGTCACCTTCTCAAATGATGGATGAAGCCACGGTTAGGGCTGGAACAACATCCGAGTACCCTCCGCTTCACCATGGTTACAGACAACTCTTCCCGTGCTCTCAATCACCGTATCCCACCAAGCAGCCCAGCGAAACAGAGACTTCATGTACAGTACAGTCGGACCATCAAGTTCATCAGTTCCCTACTCCTTGCCCAATGCTTTGCCCAAATAGCTAGGATTATGAGCCGTCTACGAAATTTACCAAAACTATTTATGGTGGTGAGGGTGGGGACTTTGGGGTTAGACGGCCTAGATATGAATCCCCATGTTGTCTGTCCCAATCAGGTGACCCTGAGCAGTGACCTAACCTGTCTGTGACTTAGTCTTTATCTCATAAGATGAGGAGGGTTCAATGCGACCACAAACATGGAGCGTCTCCAACACATGTTCGCTGTGTGGCGCTTCCTGCGTGGCCCTGGGGCTACCTCAGGTCGCCGCTGGCACAAGAGGATCAGTGGAAACAGATTTAAAAACCTCCAGTGCAACAGGCACTTGGGCTTCTGGCACCACCTCCCCCTCTGCTCTCATATACGTATCCATGACAGAGGCAGCCAGGCCCCATGGAGAAAACCAGCGCAGCTGCAACCAGGCCCTCTTTCTGCGCACTCGCCAGGAGCTGTTGCATAATCCGGGCAGACACAGTAAATGCAGCATGTGGCCCTTCAGAAACTTCACAGGAGAAACAGACCGGATTACAAGAAGCCCGGAGCTGAGAGGAAGTTCATCACATGCATGAGGAGGCATTTCACAGCCCATCAGAGCATTTCGGCTCCTCGCCCCGTGTTGGTGCCAGATGTCTGCTGGAAGGCGGTGGCAGGGCGGTCAGCAGCCCCCTGTCCAGACCCCCGGGGTTCCTTGCTCCAGTCTGCTTTCCGATATTAACACGTCGTGTGTAGAGTGCAACATTCTATAAACCTTCCCATTAGAAATGTCATGTGAATGCAACTGAAACACCCCAGGGCCAGCCATATGCCCGGCTGTTTGGTTGTTTCATATTAGATGTAATCTGCTGAGTCTCCATCGAGTGGCTAGACATCCCAAGAAGGGAAAAGAAAGGGAGATCTGACCACCCGGAGAGGAAGACATTCATGGTGCACTGCACGACAGGCGTTTGTTGGTGACGCCAGTGAGGCACGTGCAGCCGCTGCCGGCACCAGCACCGCCTTTTCCCTCAGGACTGCCTGCCCCTGGCCTCTGGCTGATGCACTGAAAAGTCCCATTTCACAGGATACAGGATGCACCAGTTGCTCTGGGCCTTGTCCCGCTGGGAAGGTTTTCCCGGGCACCAGCCTTCCTTTCCTTTTGTATCCAGGCAATCCTATTCATCCTATTCGCGGCACTACACCAAGGATTTATCAGTTCTTACCAGGCTTCCCTTAGTCCCCGATGGAGCTTACCAAGAACATCTCAGCCCCATAAACTATTTTCTTAGGACGTGCTATTTCCCACTTACTAAGGTCCTCCTAGCCCTTCAACTTATCTGTAATATCCATGTCCAGCCTACATGGGACCAGAATCTGGGAAACTTTGCAGTTTGACTGCTCTGCACATCCTTGGCTAAAATATGGTCTTACAGCTTGTGACCTCGGATGCAGCAAGGCGTTTACATTCAACCTGAAGAGTCAATCACCCCTGAAATAATTTCCTGGAGGGACCTAATTTTTGACCTCACATGAAGAGAGATGTTAAGTTCATCTGGCAGGTCTGGGTGATGTGAGGCATTTAGCCAGCTGTTGCAAAAATCCTTGGGTCTGGCCGAAACCGGTTTGGTTCAGCCTGCGGACTAAAAAGTCCCGAGTTCAATTCCCGTCAAGGGCATGTACCTTGGTTGCGGGCACATTCCCAATAGGGGATGTGCAGGAGGCAGCTGATCGATGTCTCTCTTTCATTGATGTTTCTAACTCTCTATCCCTCCCCCTTTCTCTTTGTAAAAAATCAATAACATATATTATTTAAAAAAAAAAATCCTTGGGTCTGCCCCAGGCAGTCACAACTCGGGGGCCTACAGAGTGACCTGCAGCCCCCGAGTAGGAGTGTATCCTGTAACACAGCCTTCCTACCTCCAACCCTTGGTCTTCGGCACTGACATCAGTGCAGGGTCCTGGCTTCGTGAATCCCAGCGAGAAGGACACTGGTTTGCTGCTTTACCCTCGTCCTCTGTAAGACTCGTTTCCAGGACGCTGTGCCTCCGATGGGTCAAGCCTCTCCCCAGCTGGGTCCTTTTGCCCTTCTTGTCTCATGGCCACCAGTGCCCAATACTGTGTTCCCATTTCTGGGTTTCAAAATGGCTCCCCAAGCAAAGCACTCCCCCTTCCTAACTGCAGAGGCTGAAGGAACAGCTTAGGGGAGAGGGGATACATCTAGTAAGAGCGAGGGAAAACGTCCACATAACAGTAAGAACCACCCCTGCCAGGGCCCGAGGTAGGCCTGTTACTGACATTATCCCAACCTGGCTAAGTTTCTGCCAGGTAGGCGCTATGATCCCAATGGAAACAGGTTGATTAACTTCCTGAAGCTCTCATGGCCTGTAAATTGGAGAACTGGGCTTCAAATCCAGCCTTCTCTGACCAAAGCCTAGCCCCTCCGTGGTCTTCCCATCACAACCCATGGCCTCCTCATTATTTCAGTTTCCAGCAAGCACAATCTTTTTAACCATCAGTTTGAATAATTCAGACCGACAATCATCTGCTGGTGCATATTTCTCTGGGCTATGGGAAGAACTAGAACTAATAAACAAATTAAAAATATAATCTATCAAAATTATGTGTTGTAAAACCTCCTAAGGAGACACTTCCACCTTCAAATCTTTGTGATTCCTACTTATTTAATGACTGTCGGCAATATGGGCATCCTGAAACCAGCTGCCATCCATGTCCACCAGGGGTCTCTATTCGGAAGCTGCTGGACTTATTTATAGAACATACAGCTTTGCACATTGTACACACCCTCCCATGTGAACACATGCGTTCCTCTTTGTTATAAGGGTTAGCTGTTTGCGTTATGACCAGATGTGCTTTTCCGAGTTTGGCAGGCTTGTTGTGAATGGCACAGAATAGGGCTTCTAACATCATGCTCTCGCTCTCCAGTCTCGCTTTGTAACAGAATTAACACCAATTCTGAACCTTTAGAAGCATTATTGTAAAAATAAACAGCAGGATATTTCAAGACATTTTTTAGTCTGTCTGAAATAAGATGAAATTTAAATAGGAGACAGGGCTCTGTAATGTGAGTCTCGACCAAGTATTTTTTAAGCTTAGGAAAACCAAATTCTTGTTGCCCCTCAGGCCTAGAAGGCCCCTGCAAGCCTACACTGGATGGTCATGGCGGAAGGAAGCTCCCCCTGCTTCTCTCCTCACTCTTTTGGGGGGCCTGCCCCAGGAAACCAGTGTCCCACTATAACTGGGTAACCGGACGATACATACCAAGACTGACAGCCACTTCATCTAGGGAAATGGTGGTTTTCTCAGCTGACAAGGGATAACTTGGATAGCGAGCTAGAAACTTCTGGCACAGGAGTCCTAAACTCTTTTGTTTTCTGCTCGGCCTGCACTTCTCAAATTTCTCCACAGCAACGTCCCCCACAACACGAAGCTACAGCGGGCAGACAGAAGGAGGGGAGGAGACATCGTGGTTAACATCCTAATAAATTGCAATGGGCAGTACTGGCACATGGGGGGGACATCCCATTCCATACCATCCTGGAGTCTAGTTAAAATACATTTCCTAAACTAATTTTCTTAGCATTCTGCCTATTACCTTCTCTAGACTAAATTTCTTGTCCTTTGCAATTTGAGGCCGAGCCTACTAGTTAAAAGCGTGAACAATGAATAGTACGGACATTTACAGGTTGCTAGAGTCCTGCTGACAGGGTGTTTGTTGGACTGTAGACAAGCATCACTAAGAGCTTGTTAGAGATGCAGAGTCTCGGGCCTCACCCCAGAACTGGTCCATCAGAATCTCTTTTCATAAGATCATGAGTGATTTCTATTAATATGAAATTGAAGATGCAGTGGTCTCACTGTGTCATTAAACTCTTTTCTAAGTTTACAAATGTCCAAGGGTTGATGGAACGGAACAAGAGCAGCTAAATCTTATTCTTTCTTATTGCAAGTACACAAAACTAGTGTCCTTGTCTTTTCAACCCACATTTCAAAAGGGCTGAATTCAACCTAAGAAAATAAAAGGTTTTTCAGTGAACACATCAATAGGATGATCTCAATAGTTTCAGAAAAAAAAACATTTAATGCATTTAACAACCATTCATGATTTTCAGAAATGTCCTTAGACAACTAGGAATGTAGAACTTGAATAAAGTGTATCTATAAAAACCCAACTGAAAACAAGTGTTAAAGAAAAAAACCTTGAAACTACCCCTTTAAAAATCAGGGAAATGATAAGGATGCTCCTCTTCTGCACCATACTGGAGATAGCCAGTGGATGAGGACAAGAAAAAGAAACCGAGGCACAGGAATTGGGAAGGAATAAATAAGCAAAACTTTCATTCTGCAGTGATTGTTTACATGAAAAATATAAAACTGACAAATTATTAACAATAATAAGAGAATGTAGAAAGCTGCTGAAAAGACAAAACTCTTTAAGGGAAAAAAATCTAGTAAATATCTATTTGTATAAAATATTAAATTTGGATCTTTACAGAAACAGACTTAAAACTTAGAGAAACACATATACTCATGGATAGGAGGGCTCAGTACCATAAATAGGTTCATTCTCAAATTAATCTATATGCAATGCAATTACAATTAAAATCCAATCTAAAGTACTTATGGAAGAAAAAAGGGCAAAGCATAGTCCACATATTCTGAAGGAAAAATTGAGGTTCCTGTTTTGCCTGATATAAAGGCTTATTATAATACTAGAGGCCCGATGCATAAAATTCATGCATTCAGGGGGGTGGGGGGGTCTCTTAGCCCAGCCTCCACCCTCTTGTAGTTTGGGAGCCCCTGGAGGACATCTGACTTGATAGTTTGGGCCCACTGCTCATGGGGAGCGGGCCTACGCCAGCAGTCAGACATCCTTAGCGCTGCTGTGGAAGGAGAGGCACCCACAACTGCCGAGCTCCCCAGCTATGAGCCTGGCTTCTGGCTGAGAGGTGCTCCCCCTATGGGAGCGCACTGACCACCAGAGGGTAGTTCCTGCATTGAGCATCTGCTCCCTGGTGGTCAGTGCATGTCATAGCAACTGGTCATTCTGCTGTCAGGTAGAAACTGGCTCTCCAACATCCCCCAAGGGGTCCTGGATTGTGAGAGGGTGTAAGCGAGGCTGAGGGACCCCCCCACTGGTGCATGATGGGGGCTGGGGAGGGACATGGGAGAGCTCCAGGGCGTGTCCAGCCTGTCTCACTCAGGCCCAATTGGCCAAACCCCAGCAGCAAGCTAACCTACTGGTTGGAACATCTGCCACCTGGTGGTCAGTGCACATCATAGAGAGCGGTTGAGTGTCCTTAGCATCTCATTAGCATATTATACTTTGATTGATTGGATAGCCAACCAGATAACCAGACACTTAGTATATTAGACTTTTATTATATAGTATGGTATTGGTGGAGGGATGGACAAATTGCCCAAAGGAACAGAAAAGAGCCCAGAAACAGATGCACACACAAGTGGATCTATATGTGACAGGTGTAGCACTGCCAACTCCAGGGAAGAGGAAGAACTGAATACATGATACAAGGATAAGTGATTATAAGAAGCAACATAAAGGGAAAAAAGACAGGCACCAAATTGAAATGTAACACGTATAACTGGTAAGGTTTAGTTTCATGCATATATAATAAACCCTACAAATTAATAAAAATGAATGAAGAACACCAACAGGTATTTCACAGAAGAGGAGAAAACATAGTAGCCAGTAAAGATATGGAAAGAAGTTTAACCTCATTGGTAACCAAGGAAAAAGCAAACAGATACCACAATAATATACAATTGTACACCCACTGGATTGGCAGAAATTAATAAATTTGAGAATTTCAAGTGTCAGAGAGGATATGGTTCACTATATGTTTATACATTACTGAGGGAAACAAACAGCTCTTGGTAAAACAATCTGGCATTATCTTGTGAGTATTTGAACACCCAATAACCTAATAATTGCACTGTTAGGTATATACCCTAGAATAGTTCTCAAACTTTGTGGTCACAGGATCCCTTTATATTCTTAAAAAATACTGAGAAATATCTTTTAAAAAAATTGGTTTTCTTTTTCTTTTACTTTTTGGTAGAATAGTTGGTCATATAAAATACACTTATCGTGTAGGTAATGTCTTTAATACCCATGACACTATCGCATAACCAATCCCCAAACCAGAACAATACTATTAATTTACATATTTATAGATTTAAAAAATCCACCAAAATGACTGGAAGAGAAATAACATTCCAATCTGTGAGCAACTTTTCTTAGCAAGTCTGGGAAAGTTTGATGGGAGAGTGAAAATTATTGACCACTGATTTTTTTTTTTTAAAGTATAGATATGCAGCTTACTTAATAGCTCTGGTTAGACATGTAATTTAAAGATAACTTTAAAGCCCAAACCAACAAACTGAACATACATGAGAATAATAAAATTTCCCAGGTCAAAAACATTTAGATTAAAATTATCCTTGCCTGGCCTGCGTGGCTCAGTGGTTGAGTGTTGACCTATGAACCATGAGGTCATGTTTTGATTCTGGTCAGATCTTTCTCATCCCTCATCCCTCCCTTTCTCCCTCCTTCCCTCTCTAAATCAATAAAAATATATTAAAATTAAAAAAAATCCTTAAAATTGGAGCAAAATTAAATCTACAGCAGCATTTTTAATAAAAACACAATTTCCCCCATTAAATCAAAGTTATTAAATATCATTGCTTAAAAATGGATTTTTAAAAATATTGGTTAAGGGAATATTATAAAAAGAAAGTGTTCCCTATTATTTGTGTCCAAACAATAGGGTGCTGAAGGCCTGGGGCCAGGGTTGGAATAGAGGGAGTCAATAGGGGAAAAAGGGTACATATGTAATACTCTCTTTAAAAAAAATTTCTTTATTGATTACTGTGTTACATATGTGTCCTTATTCCCCCCTTGCTCCTCCTACCCCCATGCCCTCATGCCCCTGTTGTCTGTGTCCATTGGTTAGGCTTATTTGCATGCATATAACATATGTAATACTTTTAACAATAAGTATTACATTTTTTGTTTTAAAAAAAAGTGTTCATTGTGAAAAATAAGATACAGAATGAGAATTCTTTTTCAGCTATATAAAGAAAAGATATTAAGCTTAATACTTCCTTTGGCTCAATAGTAGCTGAAAAATTGAGAATTCTATAATTAAAAAAAAATAATCAAGTAAAAAATTTTAGTTCTATCACAGCCTGTTTACCTGCAGAGAGTCTGTGAACACTTCATCCTTGTTCTCAATGGGCCTGAACAGCCCCTTCTTCTTCTCCCAGTCTCTGATGTCAGGGCTGGCAGCACTGATGAGCATTTTCAGGTTAGCTGTGGGCGTCCATGGTTCTGTCTGCTGTCTGTCCAGAAGCTTAACGGGAGTAATGGGGTTTCTTTCTGGAGTGAAGATTCTTTGCTTCGATAAATCAATTGGTTCATTTTTTATTGGAGTTTTCGGGGTCATCCTTGATCGATCAACAAATATATTTTCCTATTTTGAAAAAGAGATCTTTTAGCAAGAATGAGACAGGTCAGCTATCCGCTAAGAGAACTGTTTTATTCCCACCATGAAAATACAACCAGCCCAGATGCTCAGGGCTGAGAAATAGGTAGGACAGGACCCAGGGGACGCACGGAGAAGCTCCGGCGAGAAACGGATTATAATCTGCTGCTCCTTTTGTGCATGTTTTTCATGGAGTCGCTGTGAAAGAAGTCATGAGTGTATCTACCACAGGTGGGTGCTTATAATAGTTGGGGGTGAAAAGGGCAATCGTGAATTGAGTCCGTATACCTCTAAGTGCCATATTTCTTAAACACTGCAAGTTTGCCTAACCAGTGAAGAAAACCAATGCTTTGTAGTTCAGTGTTCAACAGTGCTAATATAACAATCAGCAGGACCAATGGATATAAGTGCATCCAACAAAATGCCACATATAAAACAAAACTAGAGAGCAGTCTCACTCCAAAGGACTCATATTGCAACCCCGACCCTATATGACTCCGCACGTGAGATTACCAATCAAACTGACCTTCAGCCTGTTCAATAAGAAGAGACCACTGATCACACACAGGCTTAGGTGTCATGGGGGCGATATTAAATTGCTATAGAGACTTCCAAGTGCTTATCTCTCAAGTTCTGTTATTAATTTTTTTTCCAGCTTTGTAATAGTTTGTGGAGTAGAACCCACCCTCAGATCACACGTTGAGATTAATGATGGGTGAGATTAATGATGGGTGCATTATGTCCCTTGTAAAACAGGACTGAGTACAGAGAATCCACATTTGGAACTACTGAGTAACGCAAACAAATTTCTTTCCCCCAAAACTAGCTTTTGGCATTCAAAAACAGAAAGATTTGGCTCTTCTTATAGCAGAATTCACCTGCAGGCAATAGCATCTTATACAGTTATGAAGGTGGGTGGTTAAGTATTTGTCACTCCCTCTCCTGTACACGTAAGCACTCTATAGCTACTGCATGCTTGGATTTCGGCTGAACAGTGGTTTACAAAAAGTGCTTTCTTATAAACAAGCAACATGTGCAGAGGGAAAAGATTGGGAGAAACTGGAACCTGTGTTAGCACGCCAACGCCTGTTCTTGAATTGGCAGAAGCTGCCCACTAGCCATGGTGGTCCTGTCCTCCTGGGAGAGGAAGGAGCGGGTGGGGATGGGAGCCTACGTTCCTCCTGCCACAGCAGCAGTAAGCTGCATCTACCGACTTATCTCTCTCTCTCTCTCTCTCTCTCTATCGTTGAACTCTTTTCTTTTTAAAAAACTTTTATTGTTGACTCTATTACAGATGTCCCCCCACCTCTCTCCACCCCATCTCCGCTCCTCCCAGGCTTTCACCACATTACTGTCTACGTCCACGAGCTATGCATATATATTCTTTGCTTCCTCTCTTCTTCCCCTTTCTACCGATATCTCTTAACAAGTTCCTGTAAGTGTGCAATTCTGACGAAGTCTTCTACAAGGGGGCCCTCAGAGAAAGTATTGAGGGTTTACTATGTGCCACACCTGTGTTTCATGTACTTATGAATATTAACCTCTTCTACTCCTGTGACCTGGGTACTATTATTTTTCCAGTCTACAGCTGAAGAAACCGAGGCACAGAGAGGTTAAGTAACTTGCTTGAGGTTACATACAACCTCATTCCGCAGAAAAGTAGCTGGTATGCAAGACATACTGAAAGCAGAGTTTCTGAAATTCTGCAACTATTATAGAAATAAGCTTGTCCTGGGTGCCTGTTGGAGGAAGCTGTCTTTCTCACCGCTCCAACACCCCGTACCCAGCAGGCCCCACAGTATCGATGGGGGGGTGGTGGTGGGAAAGCAGTCCTGCATGCAGGTTCTGGTGCCAGGGAGGGCACATCCCTTCTCCTCACTAGGCATTCAGTCTCGCAACTGAAAATGAAGTTCGTAAAAAATACCAACCTCAGGGTTATGAGAATAGTTCCTGGCATATAGTAAGCATGCAATAAAGCCTAGCAATTACGCATCTTTTCCTCTTTCCTAGTCTTTTTTTTTTTTTTTTAAATATATTTTATTGATTTTTTACAGAGAAAGGGACAGAGTTAGAAACATCGATGAGTGAGAATCATCGATCAGCTGCCTCTTGCACACCCCCTACTGGGGATGTGCCTGCAACCAAGGTACATGCCCTTGACCGGAATCGAACCCGGGACCTTTCAGTCCACAGGCTGATGCTCTATCCACTGAGCCAAACCGGTTTCGGCTCTTTCCTAGTCTTTATTACCATTCATTCTGACACTCAGAGCTAATATATTTAACTTGCGGGGTGAATGTCTGTCTCACTCATGAGACTGTGCACTTCTGGAGGCCAGGGAGTAAGTACATGTCTCATGCCTCACAGTTGTTGGCACAATGCCTTGCCCCGGACAAGTGTGCAGAGAACACAGTTATTCAAAGAGGTATCCCTACAGCAGAGGGTGTGGCCCAGGCTTACTGAGCCAGGCAGAGATTCACCCACCTTCTCTACCTTCCATGGCACCTGCAGACACAGAAACCATGTGCTCTTCCTCTTTTCATATCAAGGAACAATTCTGATAGATCATGAAGTTGAATAATTGTAAGTTTAACCATCTTAATACAGGACCATCTGTACTTCGAAGTAGGAGGAGAATCAGGTTACCTGATATGATGTGATGGTATCACACCTCTATAGCAAAAGGAAAAAGAAAAAGTCTAGCAAATTGTTTTCCAAGGTCTCAGCAGTTGGGTAGAAAGTCGACTGCTATCTAGTCGACCCTGCTCCATCTGCCTGTTTATCCTGCAATCCTGACACTGCATAAGGCAGTGGGAAGGGGACTGAAACAAGAATTTGGAAACCTGGTTTTTGTCTCAGTTCCGTATCTTTTTGATACTGAACAAGCTGTTCATTCTGTCTGGGACCAAGTTTCCTGGTCCATAAAACAAGGAGTTCAGACTGAAGTCTCTGTCTCCAAGGCTTTCCAGCAAGGCTGCCCAGCGGTGTGGTAGATGCTTGGATGCAACCAGACCTCTTCAGGAATGAATCGTTCCCCCAGTTGCTGGGAGTGACGCCAACAGGAAGCCCTTCACTGGAATGCCTCGGTCAGCCAGAGGGCTGACTCATCTGCGATCGCCCCCTCCCGGGGAGGCCTGATAGGTAAGACCTGATAGGTAAAGCCGGGTCTACTCCCAGGGGTCATTCCAGACCTCCCCTAGGGTAAACTCAGACTTCCCCTGAAACTCTGTTGCAGATCTGCCTCTTCCTCTGTCCATTTCTGCTGCCTTTCCTTCTCTTCCCTTCCCAGGCAACTCGTCCAAGAACTCTCCCTAGAAGCCTCCTGCACACTAAGCTCTCTGACACACCTGCTTGTTAGGAAATCTAAGCTGCAACACCCTAGAAATCACTTCCTCCCTCAGAAGAGCCCGGAGAAAGGAATCCAGGACACAGGTTTTCTTATGTAAAAAGTAGTAACACACACTGGAGAGCCTGCTACAGAGATACTGTGAGGATCAGATCGGATAATGAAGGGGAAAACAGTTTGTAATGGTGAAAGGATATACAAATGCTCATCATTATTGATTATACCAGCGTCAAGACTATGCTGTACGCTGCCACCGATAAGGGTTGGTAGTCAAAAGATCTTGGGTTCAGTCTTGCTTTTGTTTCAGATACAGCTTTGATCATGTGACCTCAGATAATACAGTCTTTTGGCATTATGTCAACCTCTTTTCCAGTTCCAGCTTACGCAAATTCCACATTTTGCCCCAACAGTCCACTTGCTTTTCTTAAACCTGCCCTGCACTTCATACAGCTCTCTTTCCCTTCCGAGCACTTCTAGAATGAGTAATCCACACTGAGGATTTGCCCCTGATCATATCCCAGGGGTTCCTCAAATTATCAGTGTGTTCTGATCCACTGCTTCTGACTGAGGTCACCTTCCAGGAGCCAGATCAATGGCAGAATACCTCACTTGACCTCACTGTTATAGTTAAGACTGTTGACTGTTCTTCACTCTATAAAAACTGTTGGTCCTGAGATAACAGTCCTTTTCTGTTGGTTCTCTTCCTATTTCTGTTTCCTCTCAGTCTCCTTCATTGGTTCCTCTTTCCCCACCCTTACAAACCTCAGCCTGATACTTGTCTCTACTTGCTCTCTCTTGCTTAGTTCATGACTCTCATGTACATGATTTTAAAACCAACTTGTATGTTGATAATTCTCAAGTTTGTGTTTGGCTAGCACCTTCAATGAATTCCAAAGTCGGGCAACCAGCTGCCTTCTGCACATATTTATTTACCTGTAATCATATATATCTGTATTTTTGTGTGTGTGTGTGTGTGTATATGTGTGTATATATATATTTGGAGACAATGTGTGTGTGTATATGTGTGTGTATATATATGTGTGTGTATGTGTGTATATACACAATGTGTGTGTGTATATATGTGTATATATATATTTGGAGGTCCACATATACACACACATACACACCTGTGCTCACTCAATCTAGGCACTGTCTCCAAATATACCACTCACTTCCATTTTTTCAAATTGATTTGAGAGAGACATTGATTTGTTATTCCACTTACTTATGCATTAATTGATTGCTTGTATGTGCCCTACGTAGAGATCCAACCCACAATTTGGCATATTGAGATGGCACTCTCACCCACTGAGCTAACCAGCCAGGGTCTCATTTCTACTTCTTTACTAGTTCCTTTCTACTTGCCTAAGTCTTACCCTTCATTCCTTCAAGCCCTAGCTCAAGTGTTACTTCTTGCACAAAAAAGCTCACTCACTCCTCACTGCTCATCTCTTTGGCCCAAATCATCCATTTTCTATTTCTGTCATGCTTAAATGCACTGTAATCAAATTAGGAGAGTTGTTTATAATCCCACAACTGGGAACAGATTTGGGTAACCAAGTTGAAAACTTTATGTTTTGTTTCTCCATGAGAAATAAGAAGATGCATGTATGTTACAGTACTTTAAGAATTCTTGACCAATCAAGAAAGATAAATTGCTCTATATCAGCAGTCGCCAACCTTTCAGACCTCATGGACCATTGCTCTCTATGCCAAATGACGCCCAGGACACTGTAGCAAGCATCCCTCAGAGGGTTTTAAGAAGGAACAATTCAGCACCATGAGTTCTCGGCCTTACTGAATCTCTTGAACATTTCTTAAACACTCACACATCATGTTGTTTCTCCTGCTTAAAATGTTTCTCTCACTCACTCTTGTTTCCTTGTGTGTTGAACATCCTCAACCTTAATGTTAGCTCCTCGGAAGCCTTCCAACTCTCTAGACGACCCATGAATTCATTTCTCCCCCCTCTGTTCCCTGGGGACCACTTTGTTCTCACTAATTACAGCACTTATCAAATCATAGTACAGTTGGTTAGTTTTACATCTGAGTTCCTGAAAGTCTCTCAAATAAACGAGGGCAGGGTCTGCACCATATTCATCTCTGGGCTGTTAGTTTGAGTGCAGTGTGAACAGTATGTGTTGCCGAGTGCTCTACAAAAACCCAAAGAGGGAGGTGCTACTTATTAGTTGCAATTTAAGGAAGAAAGAAAACAGACTTAATGAGGTTAGAAGATGTATTGACTCCTAATAAATGACTGTCCCCTCAGCACCTTTGACATAAATATTTGTTTAAAAACTGAATAAATATATCTGTTTGAGGTGACATAAGTGAATAAATAGCAGAGCAGAAACTCAAACCCAGATCTGATGCCAAATCCCACATTCTCACTATCCCCAGAAATCCTTCACAGCAACAGGAAAAGAGAAAAAGCCCCTCCAAGCAACTAGCAGAAGCACTCTGTTCTTACCCCTTGCTTTCTCTTAAAGAGGGGAAATAATTCCTGCTCAGACATTCCATTTCAAACATTGTAACCACTTTTCCAATCACTCCTGAGTCACTTGAGGTTTTCCTCCATATCCATTAGAATGAGAAAGCTCGACTGGATATAGCACTTACTGATGCTAACTAGAGCAGAAGTTGAGGCACTTGATAAGAAGTCATTGACCCAGCCCTAGCCCGTTTTGCTCAGTAGTTAGAGCGTCGGACCAAAGGGTCTCGGGTTCGATTCACATCCAAGGACACTGTACTGGGGTTGCAGACTCCATCCGTGGCCCAGTTGGGTACATGTGGGAGGCAACCTATCAATGTTTCTCTCTCCCCATCTCCACTCTCTCAAAAAAAATAAAAAATTGGGAAAATATATCCTTGGGTGAAGATAAAATAAAAAAAGGGGGGTCCAGAAAAAAAAAAAAAAAGTGTACACTGACTTGGGCTTTATATACTATATGTATACATATTTTTTTCAAGGCTGTCCCATCCAAATTATAAAAGATAACAGTTTTGCTCTGAAACTCCCAAAGCTAAAATTCTGAAAATATAAAGTCTGGGAATTTTCACCCTCATATAACTTCAATAATTTTTTAAAAAGTTCTCTTTAAAACAATAATGCTTTGGTGTACTTCTTTTCATAACAAAAAAACAACAACAACAAAAAAAAGTGAATGCAAAGAGGGGAAAAAACCTACATGGGAAAAACATAAAAGCATACAATTTGATACCTATCTAAAATTAACAGTTGTCAAATACTCTTCAAAGGGCCATACAGGTTCTTTGCAACCAGGCAGTGTCATTGTTGGCACTAAATCTAAAATTTAGACCAGGACCCTAGAAAAGTTCAACATCCAAGGAAGTTGCTATGCTCAGATTTATATTCAAAGTTTGCACATTCAGGTTTAATATAAGTATTTGCCTTTGCCTAAACACACTTAGATGTTTGCCACTAACAAGCTCTTACAGCTTTTTGGTAGGGCACTGTTGGGTGGCCAGTTTACTTGGTAATGTTTCTTAAAGTCACCACCATAGTCTTACAAATCACAGGGAAGGAAAAAAGGGGTAACGACTCAGTGCAAAACCAGACCAGAATACACAGCATGCATTGTTGGGCTCAGTCACTTATCTCCCAATATGGGTGAATGGAACTGCCTCCAGAGCAGATTAATGAATGGGTATGAAGAACATTTCACAGTACTTTAATAACCCGGCATTTACAGCAGAGTCTTTCTTCCTGGGCACTCAGGCTTAACATTCCTGCACAGCATTAGCTAATTCCAACGTTGACAACCACAAGTATTACAAACTTTTGATTGACGGGTTCAGCATATCTTTGATTAATACAGATTGGTTCCAACACTACATCTAACCTAGCCTCTTTCCGCTGCACAGTGACTGAGAGACTCAATTATTCATGGTTTGTGTGTCTGCATTAAAAAAAATATATATTTCTACAATGTTCATCATATTCATTAGGTTTATAAGACAAATACAAGTGCCATATTGAAACACATAGGTGAATTAGATATCACTACCCTAAATACGTTAGACCTTACCTTTTGTGCATTTTCCCCATCTTCAATGGCAAAATCTAGTCTGGGCTGCCTGGGGTTGATCAGGTCTTTCAGTGTTAAACAATTTACTTCCATCTGTAATGCACAATTACATTAAGAAACGATTTTACAACTAGATGCTTTCTCCCCCAACCAAAACACCTATTTGCTATTCGCTCGACGTGGACGTGAACTTCCCCTCCCTAAACCCATCCTGGGAATTTCCAGGAGCGTAGGGCCAATCCCCAACTCTCTGAAACGCACAGGAATGGATACAAACACGCATCAATTACTGAACACTTGGGAAGAAAAAGTCCACAAAAGTAGTAATTTTTTTTAAAAAAAATTTTATGAAAAGCAACAGAACAAAGTGAAGTTACAAGTCAGGAAGGTGTAGGGCCAATCTGTCAGAAAGTTACAGGGTCTCCTAAAGTCAGTTAATTTTGGCGCAAAGAACGGAGAGGAATTCGGCTGTAAAGAGGGTTTGAAGGGGGAATGGGGTGGGGGGAAGAGGAAATCTGATCGCTAGACCAAATCCATTCTGCGCTTAGTGCAACCTCTTCCCAAGCTCCCACCGGTCGAACCCAAAGGATACACTCTTCCAACGCACGACACCCCTCTCCCCCCCACACACACAGTGAGGGAAGGCAAATGCCCAGGACTGCCCGGGCTGGCGGCAGAGCCAGACAGGC
This sequence comes from Pipistrellus kuhlii, assembly GCF_014108245.1. Lineage (NCBI taxonomy): Eukaryota > Metazoa > Chordata > Mammalia > Chiroptera > Vespertilionidae > Pipistrellus > Pipistrellus kuhlii. The sequence goes on from NW_023425529.1 coordinate 64,406,391, forward strand.
CACCCCCCGCGGGCCTGGCCCCCCAGGAGGAGCGGGGGGCAGGCTGGCAGCCGTGGCGGGAGGACTCCCTCTCCCCCCAATTCCCGCCGGCCCCACTTACTGCTCCCGCTTGGCGGCGGAGGTTCCCAGCCGGGGACCTACCTCTACGTGGGATCCGGGGGCGATGCGATCAGCAGCCGGGTGGCAGCATCGGGCGGGGAGAGCGAGTCGCGCAGCTCCGGCTCCGAACGCCCCTCGCAGGCGGGGACTCCGCGGCGTCCGGACTCGCGCACCGCGACTGCAGCCCGGTCCCCGCTAAAACACCTCCTCTGGCGCCTTGAGGCCGAATTTGAGAACCCGCCAATCAGCGGCGGCCGGCGGGGCGGCCCCGGCCAATCACGCGGCCGCACGGCCGGGCTCGCCCCGCCCCGTCTCGGAGCCTTGGCGCTCCGGGCCCCGCGTTCCGCGCGCACCCGTCCCGCGGTCGCGGCCTCGCCCCCTTCCCCCTCCTCCCGGCACCTGGAGACCCGGCTTTCCGAGCCGCTTCCCGCTGAGGACGCGGGCCGGGCGGCCGCGGGCAGCCGAGGTGGGGCGGGCGGGCGGGCGGACGGGGCGGCGGGAGGCGGGCTCTTTTGTTGGGTTCACGGGGGTGGCTCCAGCCCCCCAGGCCGGCTGCGCGGGGAGAGCGCGGGCGCGGCGGGCGGAGGGGAGCAGATGGAGGTGGGAGAAGCCGGGTCCACGCCCTGGAGGCCACCCCCTCCCCAGCGACCTGCAGGAGCCGAGCTGCCGGGCCTGTCGGGGCACATTGCTCACACCCCAAGCTGGTGGGACCCCAGCCATGGTTACTGCTCCTCCGCGAGCAGATGGCACGCCAGTTAGCCTTGGAAACCAGACGGCAAGCCCAGCCAGCTGTTTCCCCCCCCCCCCTTTTTTTTTCTTTTCTTTTTTTTTTCTTCTTTTTTTGCAAGTCCGGGAAAGTTTCTTGGTGGTGTTTTACTTCATTCAGAACGTCGCCAATCATTAGAGGGGAAAAGGCTTTATTGAATAATTCCTTGCACTAAGGACCGGCGTTCTGGGAAATATTCGAGAACACGTTCTCAACATTGTATTAAATATCTCTCTTCCTCCAACTTCAGTTTCTTATTTAAAATACGAATATTGATAGAGACAGTCTTGTGTGTGTGCACATGTGCCTTTTTAATAGACGTTATGAAGTGTACAGAAAAATTGAGAAGATGGGATAGAGTTTCTCCAGTTTGTTAACATTCTATATTTGTGTAGTACTTTAGGTAAAAACAACGAACCAGTATTGATATGTTATTCTTTTTTTAAAAATATATTTTTATTGATTTTTTTACAGAGAGGAAGGGAAAGGGAGAGTTAGAAACATCGATCAGCTGCCTCCTGCACACCCCCACAGGATGTGCCCGCAACCAAGGTACATGCCCTTGACAGGAATCAAACCCGGGACCCTTGAGTCCACAGACCAATGCTCTATCCACTGAGCCAAACCGGTTTCGGCTGATATATTATTCTTAACTAAAGTCATTACCTTATTGAGATTTAATTGTTACCTAACGTCCTTCCTCCTTCCCCTCCCCACCAGATATACCACATTACATTTAGCCTTCATGTCTCTGTAGGCTCCTCTTGGCTATGACAATTACTCATAAGGCACTTTTCCTCATTTTTGATGACCTTGAGAATCTTGAAGAGTGCTGGTAAGTCATTCAATAGGGTATCTGTCTTGTAGATAGAAGCATAAGGAGAGATGTGTAAAGAATGAAAATGCAATTTATTAAATTTTGCCCTGACATGGAAATAAAATTTAGATGAGGAAATGTGTTGTTTTCCAAACTGTATTAATTTACTGTGGCTGCTATAACAAATCACCACAAAACTGGTTGGTTTAGAACAACAGAGATTTATTCTCTCACAGTTCTGAAGGCCAGAAGTCCAAAATAAAGCCCCACACTCTGGGTGTTAGAGGAGAATCTGTTCTTTACCTCTTTCAGCTTCTGGCACCTGTAAGCAATTTTTTGTTGTTTTTTTAAAAATGTTTATTGATTGACTTGAGAGAGAGAGAGAGAGAGAGAGAGAGAGAGAGAGAGGGAGGGAGGGAGGGGGAGAGAAACATTGATTTTGTTGTTCTGTTTATTTATGCATTCATTGGTTGATTCTTGTATGTGCCCTGACCAGGGACCAAATCCTCAACCTTGGAATAAGGGGACAATGATTCACTAACCAACTGAGCTATCTGGCCAGGGTCTGTAAGTAAGCAATTCTTTCTTTTCTTCTTTTTGTAATCCTCACAGCAAGGTTATTTTCCCCATTAACTTACAGAGAGAGTGAAAGGGAGGAGAAGAGGGAGTGAGAGAGAGGAAAACATTGATATGAGAGAGACATGCATCACATTGATGGATTGCCTCCCACCTGTGCCCTGACTAGGAAACCTGCAACTCAGGTATGTGCACAAATCAAACCCATTGAACTAGTTACCCTTTGGTCCACAGCTGTTGCTCTAACCATTGAGCACAGCAGCAAGGGCTATAAGGAATTCCTGACTTATGGCTGCCTCATTCAGGTCTCTGAGCTCTCTACATCAGTGGTCACATTACCTCCTCCCCTTCTATCTGTTAAATCTCTCCTATGTCTCTTATAAGGACACTTATTAATGAATTTAGGTTCTACTTATATAATCCAGCATAATTTTATCTCATATTTCTTAATCACATTTGCAAAGATCCTTTTTTCCAAATAAGGTGACACTCAGGGATTAGGATGTGGATATACCTTTTTTTTTGGATCACCATGTCACCTTCTAGACACATATTAGAATTATTAAAAATGTATTCATTTTTCTGATATTTCAAAATAATAGTGGTTGTTTCTTTGAGGTCAGTTTTGTTACAGACCTTTTCCTAGAATTTTCAGGGTATTTTTTTTTTCCTATTTCAATTCCAACATAGCCATTGTTCCAAACAAGAAAAATTCAATATGTAGCCTCAGGCACTTGTAATGCGATTGATCATTTAAAGTAAGATTGATCTTAGATTAGGAGGAAAATTGGAAAATGAATGTTTTATGGGCAAATTCAGAGACATTACTCCAGCACTCTTATTCATATTGATGCTTTCAAGTCCCAGAATTTGTGAATAATCCGTCAATGTCTCAGTTATTCAGTTGACATGTGGTGGCAGGGAACTCCGGTGGGGCATCAGTTCCTGCGTGTATTTCTCCTTGTTTCTCCTTCTCTTCCTTACAGCATTGGGGTTCAGGGCTCCCAAAGTGTCCAGCCCCTGAGGGGAAATGACATTGCTTTTTGCCTTGTAAAAAAATCTTGATTTATCATCTGTTCACAGAAGTGCAACCACAGAAGGGAATTAGAAACTGAGTTTTCACCATGTGGGTGACAACCTGGTAAGTCTCAAGTCTCCTTGAGTGGATCAGTGTAGCAGTTCTTAACCTGAGGGCTGCCATTTAAAATGGGCTTTGTTTTCAGCCAGTCACCAGTCTGGGAATATGACATATTTGCCTCTCCAACTGCTAATAAGTTCAGAGAAGGCAGAAATTAATTTTTTTTTCTTTTCTTAGCTTTAAAACAAAGACTACAAACCAGTTCTGTATTTTTATGGATGAAGCAGTCAAGGATCCGCCCATATTTAGGAAGAACAAGGAGGGGACATACATCCTGCCTCTCAATGGGAGAAGTGTTAAAGAGTTTGGGGCTAATTTTAAAATAGCCATACCAGGTTTCACGCTAATTTAAGTACATTTCAGTTCTACCGCGACAGTCTGCTTGAAAGGTCATTCACTGGGGCACAGTATGGTGGTATCTGTATGGCAGCAGTCCCCAGGGCCCTGTATTGTGCTAGCGCCCTGGGTTTGAGTCCTGTCTAGACTTTAGAATCACCTGGGAAGATTTTTAAAAAAATAATATCTGCACCCTACACCCATAGATTTTGAGTTTACTTGATCTGGACTTGGATTTGGGTTTGAAGCATTTTTCAATGCTTAGAGTCTTGTTCATTAGCATCATGCCAGCTGTATGCCTATTCCTCAATTCTTTTGTATGCTTCTGACTCAGTGGTTTAAAATGGGGTTCTCAGGTCCCATCCATGAGAACGGGAAGAATTGGGCAGGTGTAGAGGTTTCAGAGAGCTGAGTCTTGCTGGTGTGTGGCCGAGTCACTGGTTTTTGGAAGGATGTGAGATTGTCAGTGAGAAATATGAGCAGGGCATAGTGGTGGAGGTATATCAGAAGAATGAGCTACAAAGGCTGTGCTCAGGAGAATATGTGTCAATGATGTCTGCATTCCTCTGTGTAAAAGGCTTCCTCCACAGCTTCTCAAACTTGCAAATAGCCTTTTACCCTTCTGGGGTTCCAAATCCCAAGATTTATCTCACTTTATTGAAAGAATTGCACTGTTGTGAAATGTAATTCACGTCAGACAGTCTGAGATGTCCAGTAAATGGATAAGCTTTCTTCGATGTTTTCTCCCACTCCTGCAGGCACAGCCATCTTGATGTATCATCTGTTCACAAAAGTGCAACCACAGCAGGGAATTAGAAGCTGAGTTTTCACCACGTGGATGACAGAGGGTCTTTGGCGTCACATCCTGACAATTCTCAAGTCTCTGTGAGTGGATCAGTTTAGCAGTTCCTAACCTGAGGGCTGCCACTTACAATGGACTTTGGTTTCAGCCAGTCATGAGTCTGGGAATGTGACATATTTGCATCTCTTAACTGCTAAGTTCAGAGAAGGCAGAAATTAATTTTTTTCTTTTTAAGAACTTTAAAAAAAATTTGCTCCTATATTATTTTTTTGTTGAAATTATTGGGGTGACATTGGCTAATAAATAAGTTTCAGGTGTACAATTCTATGATATATCATCTGTAAGTTATATTATGTATTCACTATCCAAAGTCTAGTTTCCTTCCATTACCATCTATCCCCCCCTTTACCTTCTTCTGCCTGTCCCCATCCTCCATTCCTCTGGCAATCACCATACTGTTGTCTGCGTCTATGAGGATTTTTTGTTTGTTTTGTTTTTGTTTTTTGTATTTTTTTAGAAAGCAGGAAATTTATTCTTGACTGATACCAAGTAATGTCAAATGGAGCATAAGCCCATGAATATTTCCTGCTCATGGCCTTAGCAACAACAACGACAGATTAATTCCAAAGGGCAGCCATGGCTCCCATTGCAAATCACATCCAGATGTCCAGCAGTTCAAAGGAGGTGCTTAAGCTGTGATTCCATGTCCCACAGGGAACAGAAGGAATTCATTCTTGATCTTTACAGACACATTTTCATTTTTTAGCACTATGGCGCAAGGTCATTTTCTTTAGGGAGCATGCCGTTGGATTGTAATAAACATTCCAGACCACAACAGATAGGACAGATTTTGAGCTGTGTTGGCAGTTTCTTGGAACAAGAGGATAATGTGTCATGGGGTATACCTTTACATGGTGCCATTTAAAAAATATATATTTTATTGATTTTTTACAGAGAGGAAAGGAGAGGGATAGAGATTTAGAAACATCGATGAGAGAGAATCATCGATCAGCTGCTCTTGCACACTCCCTACTGGGGATATGCCTGCAACCCAGGTACATGCCCTTGACCGGAATCGAACCTGGGACCTTTCAATCTGTAGGCTGATGCTCTATCCACTGAGCCAAATCGGTTTCAGCAACATGGTGCCATTTTTATGCTGCAGGTTTGGGCCTGGTTTTTTGGAGGGACCACGGTGGTTGGGACAATAAAAATGAGGTTTGACCACTGTCCTGAAACAGATTCTAGAGAAAATGGGGATAAGCTTCTCCTTAATCTTCTAACCCAGCTGGGAAGGAATTAACTTGAGGAGTAGGAAGACATGGTTCTAGACTGAGCTTGGCCATGAACTTGCGGGGACAAAAGGTTTGGCTCACCTAGGCTTCAGCTTTCTCTTACGGCTGGTAGTAGGCTGATTGGAAGACCTCTGAAGAACCTGTCAATTCTGTCATTCTGAATGCTCATTGGATACTGAAGATACCCTCTTAAGACTGTTCGCTTCTGACTCCTAACTACTCAGTGTGGATATGTAAGAATATTGCTGACTTTTTTCCTTGAAAATGAAATCACTTTTTAAATTCCATATTTTATGAAACTAAATACATGTGTATTCTTTATAGCAGCGTTTTTCAACCGCTGTTCCGCGGCATACTAGTGTGCCGCAAGATGTTGCCTGGTGTGCCGTAGGTGCAGACAAGACAAGAATTTTATAATTTTTCACTATTTTGTTTACTTAATATTTCATAATAAAGTAATTATAAAATACTTTCTTTGTGTTTATTTGATTTCTATTCAAGAGAATTACTTTATATATAGTCAATATAGGCACAGAGTTAAATTTTTTAACATTTTCTAATGGTGGTGTGCCTCGTGATTTTTTTTCATGAAACAAGTGTGCCTTTGCCCAAAAAAGGTTGAAAAACACTGCTTTATAGTACATATGTACATGCATGTAGGCAAACATACATACATAAATAATGAGAATGGTTAAAAAAATATCAGGCCAAAGATTAACCTCTGTCACGTTCATTTCTCTAAGCTTTCTAAATGTTTGAATGTAACTTTTTATATCTACCTAATAGTATTATTTTAATAGCATTTATTCATGATAACTAGAGGCCTGGTGCACAAAATTTGCATACTTGGAGGGAGGTTCCTTTCCCTTACCTGTGCCCTCTCATAGCCTGGGAGCCGTTAGGGAATATCCAACGGATGACTTAGGCCTGCTCCTCATGGGAAGCAGGCCTAAGCCGGCAGTGGGACACCCTTAATGTTGCCACAGAGGTGGGAGAGGCTCCCCCCACAGTCACAGCACTCGCTAGCCATGAACCCAGCTTCTGGCTGAGCAGCACTCCCCCTGTGGGAGCACACTGACCACCAGGGAGCAGCTCCTGTGTTGAACATCTGACCCCTGGTGGTCAGTGCGCATCATAGCAACTGGTAGTTCCACCATTCGGTTGATTTGCATATTAGCCTTTTATTTTACAGGATACTTTGTATTATTATGAAATGAAAATATTTTCATTGTGCAGTGGAAAGAGGAGTTTGGGGCTAGGGCCTCAGGGACTAACAAGTTACCTTACCTTTGCAGAGCCTCCCACCTTGGGAAAGCTAGAGAAATGGAGTATTGAGCCCAGACAGAGATATATTAGCCCAGATATTGACTAAACAATCAGGAAAATGTTCATGTACAAAGATTAAGGTATTGTCTACAAGAAGTCCCTGTTAAAATGCACATTATTCCTGGAAAGAGTTATCATTTAACCAATATCACCCATGTAACATTAAGACATCTTTCCTTAGACCATACCTGGGGGTGAAAATGGACTTAACCTTTAAGTATAAAGCATTGTGTAGCATACTGGGCTTTCTAGTCCTGTTCAAAGACATCTCTGCCTCTCCAGTAAATTCCAGGTGACCCCAGCCACAAATACTGTCAAGTCCTTCCAATTTTCCTGAACAATCAAGGCCTCCATTGCCATATGCTGGTTTCTTTTTGTTCTTACCAGTGATGCATGATGTTTCTCCATGTAGTATGGCTACATCCTGTCAACAAAGCTGTTGGCACTCAGGAGGTCAGGGGTGCTCTGAGATGCCACTGTGCCCTCCCTCAAAAGTGCCATCTACTGCTGCTGCCATCAAGCAAAGCCAGACTGGATCTTGGCTGCCTCAAGGACTGGTGTTTCTGCTGCTAATAGTTCTGCAAGGTGCTGCTGCCACAGAGTGTGGGAGATGGCCTGGGCCCCCTCTTGTGTCCTCCCACCCCCCAACAAAGTCATATCAGGCCAGTGCCTCTCTGTGCTGAAATAGGGAGCCAGAGAACATTCTCATTCTGTTGGTGGTTATTTTTCACTTCTTATCCCTTTTCCTGAGCATTCGGTCATGGGGTCTAAACTGGGGGCCAAGTCTTGGGAGCAGACACTATGTTATACTCATAATTCCTTCCCTCCCCCTGGGGCTGAGACATTGTAATCAGACCAAATTTTAATGTCTTAGGAAGAATTTATCATGATGCTACTCTACTCCTTAAGATGGTCACTTTTTGAACATTCAGTATTGGCCTCACTGCACTCAGATGAGTTTATCAGTGTGGCTATAGAGAATGGGACATCAAAGCCTCAAGACCTGGGAAGAGAGAACTCAGGGCAGGCTTAGTTGAGTGGGGCAGATGTGAGCACATTAGGTAAGATTGGAGACGGTTGTTCCTCCAGGAGGAAGGCTTGAATGGGGATCACACTACATTTCTAATGGAATAGGAATGGTTAGTGTCTCCTGATAAAAGGAGAAAGATTCAGAAAGGAGTGTGGAAAAAATGGAGGCTTGGAGTATTCCTGGATTATTATTATTGTCAAAGATTGAAAGGATATGAATAAAATCTACAGTGAATAAAATATCTAGATAGAGCATACCTATCTCTTCCAAGATGGTAGAACATAGACTTGTTTTGTTCTTATATTCAGCCATACACATATTTAAAGAATGATACCATCTAGCACAGAGACCCACAAGGCCCTACAAATTAGAATGTATTCTTTTTAAAATATAAATATTTTATTATTTTCAGAGAGGAAGGGAGAAGGGGGGGGGATAAAGACATCAATGATGAGAGAGAATCATTGATTGGCTGCCTCCTGCACACCCCTTACTGTAGATTGAGCCTGCAACCCTGGGCATGTGCCCTGACCGGGAATCAAACCGTGCCCTCCTGGTTCATAGGTTTGATGCTCAACCACTGAGCCACCCTGGCCAGGTAGAATGTATTCTTTTGGTCAATATTTTATTGACATGTGTTTTCTTTTTCACATATTCTTTTGGTCTACATTTTGTTGGCATACTTTAAGTTTTCATTTTCTCATCTTCAGATGTCTGTTGTAAAAGTTCCATCAAAAACGTTTTGGCCAAAGGAGTGCCCAAAATTATGTTTAAGGAGTGCCTAAAATTTAAAAAAAAATTGTAGGCTCTTATCAATGAGAACGTAGCTTCCTTTATTTTATCTTATACTTTATGTAGTTTAAGGAAGTAAAGTATGAATATCTCCCTATTTTTTATGTGGTTTTCTTTCTTTCTTTCTTTCTTTTTTCTTCAAAATATCTAATATTTTGTTGCATTTATTTCTCTTCTCTCAGCCTACAACTATTTGGCAAACTGGTCTAATATCATATATGTGTTGAATTCCTTTCTTATTTTTAGCTGATGAAGTTAAATTCTGACGTATCCTTTTGACTCCTTCTTCCAGTGTTTGATACCCAGTTTTACTGGATTTCTAATTACTTGATTATGTTCCCTTGCAGCCACTTCAGCTATTTTCTTAAGCCTGCTAAAATTTACTCTGGAAAATAAATTTAGTTTTGCTGATTTCTTTACTTGTCTCATGGTTGTTAAGTATTTTATTGATGTTTGCAATTACAGTGGCATAATGCTAGAGTATCTGCTTAGGATAATTTTTATTTTCTTTTTTTTAAACTTTTTGTAATCTTGTGATTTTTATTTAATAATTAAAATTTTCAAAAAGAATCCACTTTAGTTAGTATCAACATAAACCAAGCAAAGTTGTTAGTTGAAGAACAGTACAGTTGTGTAAATGATTTATATTTTTTACAGTGACAGCTAAAGGAGTAAAATATTACAAACTCAGCTGAAATATAACTGGAAACATATGATAAAGGGAGGAAAGCAGACAGTATTGCCAGGGGGGATAGCCCATATTTCAACTATAGGGCTAATTTTCCCAATTGTAAGACAATAATTTCACTTTCATTATTTTCTAATGATTCTCTTGTTAAACATGCAACTAGAAATTAAGAGAAAGAAACCTCTCTGTATAGTCTGTGAGGCCAGCTTCACCAAATTTCACAGTTGTAAAACTGGCATCTTGATAGTTTTCCTATTAAAAATGGTATGCTAATTATTGTTTATTTGTTTTGAGCAATCAAAGTTTGAAAGAACTCAATGCAATCTTGTCTCTTAGGCCAACAGCAATGTCATGGTGGATAATAAAGATGGCACTGAGTATGAATATATTTTAATAGCATTAAACCTCAATGTAAAGTTTTTATGGGCTGAGTAATTCAGAAAGTGTTCATAAGACTAGGTTAGTTTCATTCACTTTTTACACATTAATTATTAATACCTGTAATGAAAGAATAATACCATTATGCATTGGCAGAGTCCTTTTCACTACAGAGGACACTGTTATGCCCAGACTTCGTGATCCCCAAACTAACTCGAGATAAAATAAAAATACAAATACACATCTAGCATCAGCCAGAATTCAGTGAGTCTTTCAAACTCTTACTACAAAGTAAAGTCATGGCACCAAAGACTTCACTGGTAAAATCTATCAAATACTTCAAAAGGAAGTGATACTGTTACGCCCAGACTTTGTGATCCCCAAGGACCACCAGGGAGCCGAGTCCAATGTAATAAACAAAAGAGCCTTTTCCATGCTAGGCTCTTTTGTTTATTACATTGGACTCGCTGGCAGCATGGCAGAAGAGAGAGCGAATTTTGCCCAGTCCAGGGGTTTTACTCCAGTCGGTGGTGATGTCACTGCCTCGGCTAACCCTGATTGGTTGGGTGAGGGCTAGGGATAACTCCGCCCTGCAGGGCGGAGTCGGGAGCTCATTCTCGCCCCGCCCTGCCCTCTCAGACACCAAGCACTTTAGGAGCCAATTTCTGCTCTTGATGCACGTATAGATCCCTGACTCTAGCCAGCCAGAGCATGAATATTATATATGCCTGCATTTCAGACCATGAGCTTTGGCACTACCTTGAAGGTATGTCCAGACTCCAAACACTGCTCACCACCTCTACCACAACCTCCCAATTCCAAGCCACTTTCACCTCTTCTGTGGGTTGTTTTAATAATGTCTAAATTGGTCTCTTTTTTGTTGACCCTCTGTAGTTTGTTCCTAAGTACCAGCTACAGTGAGCCAAATTATGTCAGATCATGTGCTCATTCTTCTCCCAATATTCCAGTGTCTTCCCAATTAATTGAAAGGAAAAGCCACGGTCCTTACAGTGTTCTACAAGGTGTTCAGATCCAGCCTCTTTTTGTCACCTTCAACTTTCCCACTCATTTGCTTTAGCCATGCTAGGCTCCCTGCTTATCTTTGGACACACTTATTCTCCTGCCAGAGAGTCATTCATTTACTCTTCCCTCTGCCTAGAATGCTTTTTGTCCAGAGAGATGTATAGCTCTCTCCTTCATTTCTTCCAGGAGCATATTAATTAGGGTAATGTTAGCTTCCACAGCAAAGAAACCTTAAATTTGCAGCATCTTAACCAAACAGAAATTTATCTCTGCTCATGGAACACTCTGATAATAGTGCTCCTGGCTGGCAGGTGGCTTTCCTGTGTGTGGCAGCTGTTGGGCCCAGGCTCCTTCCATTTATGGCTCTGCAGTCTCTTTAGACAGGCCTCTGAGTCCTCTGCTTCTAGCTAAAGGAAGGAGAAACAGACTGTGTATGCATGGTGTACGTCACTTCTACTCACATTCTCTTGAGAAAACAGCTAGTCACATGGCCACACTGGATTCAATGGGCCTATGGTCATAATCTCTGGCTCTGGAGCACATACATCGCAGCAAGAATCTAACTTTGGACAGGGAGTAAGATTTCATGGGACAGTTAACTATTTCTGACACAGACTGCCCGCTGGCCACCAGAGTTCCACCCAGGTGCCACCTCCAGGATGAAGTCTATGTACTCTTGGTAACGGGTTCCTTTGTTTCAGAGATGTAGGAATTCAAACACAATCTGTTGGCCCACTTCCCTCCAAAAATACTCATAAAAGTATGGACCCAAAACAGGATAACCACAGTAGAAACTCATATTTGGAAAAGCATAGATTGGAAGATCCATGCAGTGACTTGTCCACAGCAATGAGGGATCCAACAGGGCAGGCATCAGGAGAAAGCCGGTCTCTGGATGTGGGGCAGATTCCTTCCTTAGACTGTGGTCCTGCTCAGTGGACAGGAGGTGCTTATTCAGTTTCCGTGGTCCTTGGCTCTGCTCTCTGGGATGTACTTTGTCCATTAATCCTTCCTGGCAATACCTGATACCAGCAGTGAAGAATATGACTTCCTTAGAGGTTGCACAGCTTTCACAGCCTGCTTCCTGTAGGTGGATATTTGAAGTCCCTGGGAAGATATTTTATAGTAACCGGCTTTTTAAGGCCTAGATCACTATTCTTTGGGAACATTATTCCCTTGATTTCTAGTTAGTTCCACCTGCCAGCCACCATATCAAAAGTTCTTTCCTAGAAATGATCCTTAATTTGACTATTTCTTTCCCTTCTTGCCCTTATACCTCCCTGTCTTACTTGGATGGGGCTAACTCGAGGGTCCTTCAAGCAGTAGGGTTGGTGGGGAGAGACTAAGTTACCACGATCTGTGTTTCAGCCTTGCTCATCTCTGCTCTTAACCAAAACCACTTAATGGGTGCATTTGCTCAGAGCATTTCAAGTCTGATCTCCTACTGCTAGCTGCCTAGAAGCAATCAGCTTCCAAACTTGCGAACCTTGATTTCTAGATTCTCTTTATCATCTTTTATTTCTGCTTGCAAACCAGCTGGTTCTTCCCTGAACACATTTCTTTATAATCTTTGTTCAGTGCAGAGAGGAGCTTACTGTATATTTTATGAACTGGATTGTGTCACCCAAAATTCATATGTGGAAACCCTAACCCTCAATGTGGCTATATTTGGAAATAGGCCCTCTAAGGAGGTAATTAAGGTCAAATGAGGTATTAATGGTGGGACCCGGATGCAGTAGGACTGGTGTTTTTATAAAGAGAGGAAGAGATACTCACAGTACATACGCACAGAGAACAGGCCATGTGAGGACAGAGCAAGAAGCTCTCTGAAAGGCAAGGAGAGAGGTCTCAGCAAAAACCAATCCTGTTGTCTCCTTGATCTTGGACTTCCAGCCTCTAGAACTGAGAAAATAAATTGCTGTTGTTTAAGCCACCCAGTCTGTGGCATTTTTGTTATGACAGCCCTAGTAAACTAACATAGCATCTGTAGATGTTCTGAATCTTTTGAACTACTTGCTCTGATGCTACAGGATTACTAGGTTATCGCTCTGTCTTACAGGCATGCACAGCTTTACCATTACCTATCACAGGTCTCTGATTTGCAGCTTTTAATGTCTCTTTTGAATGCTAAGACAATGCTGTACATTGCAGTTCTTTGTTTTTAATACAGCACTTCAAGGAATCAGTTTCCGTAACAAATGGACCTTCATTTTTGAAGATTGACACAAAAATTTTTATTTTTCTCTCATATAATAATAACATATGGGTGTGCCTGTTTAATGGGTGGCTGCCTTCAGTATAGAGATTCATGTCCCACCCTTTTTTTTATCTTGTGGCTCTAACATATTCTAGACCTGTGCTGTCCAGTGGTGCCTCATGTGGCTTCTGAATAATGGAAAGGTGGGTAAAAGAACTTGAAACTGTGCTGTAAGTGTAAAATGTATGCTGGATTTTGAAGAAAAAAAAAAAAGTATAAAATATCTATTATTTTTTCTATTGAATACATGTTGAAATAATTTTTGTAAATATTGGGTTCAAAATTGCATTTATTAAAATGAAGTTTACTAATTATCTTTTACTTATATTAATAATTCACAATTATATTAATAACTAGAGGCCCAGTGAATGAATTCATGCACCAGTAGAGTTCCTCGGCCTGGCCTGTAGGATCAGGCTGAAACCGGCTCTCCAACATCCCCTGAGGGTCCTGGATTGCTAGAGGATACAGACCAGGCTGAGGGACCCCACAGGTGCACGATTGGGACCAGAGACGGACATGGGAGGTTGGCCAGCCTGAGAGGGACTGTGGGAGGGCTCCAGGGCATGACTGGCCCATCTTGCTCAGTCCCAATTGGCTGGACCCCAGCAGCAAGCTAACCTACTGGTCAGAGTGTCTGACCCCTGGTGGTCAGTGCATGTCATGGTGAGCAGTTGAGCAGTTTTAGCATATCATTAGCATATTACCCTTTGATTGGTTGAATGGACAACAGGACACTTAGCATATTAGGCTTTTATATAGAATAATACTATACTTCTATTAATAATATTATACTTAATCTTATTATAATCTTGTGGCTACAAGAAAATTTATTTTTACATTTATTTGTCTTTATTTGCTGAGGGTATTACAGATGACCCTTATTTCCCCCTATTGGTCTGCTTCGCCTGGTTCCCCCCCCCTCCCCCCCCAGGTCTTCACTGCACTAGTGTCTGTCCATGGATTATTATGCATATATTGCATATAAGTTCTTTGGTTATTCTCTGCCTTGTCCCCAACCCCCCTTCCCTCTGAGATCCCTCAGACTGTGTCATGCTTCTATGCCTCTGGGCCTGTTTTGTTCATCGTTTTATTTTGTTTATTAAAATAACACACATGGTTTCTATTACACTTCTTTTGGACAGCACTGCTTCAGTTGGCAGAAATGGAAGGAGACAGTGGAGAAGCCATATCAGATTCATGAAACCCTGGCTCAGAAGTAAGATAACGCACATCTCCACTTCCACTGGTGACAAGTAGTTATGTGGCTATGTCTTCACACAAGAGGAGCTGGGAGATGTAGTCCTGGCTCAGAGGTCTCTTCTAAGCAACAGTTCTCTAAGAAGGGGATCCATGAATGTTTGTGGACAGCTAGCTCTCTGCGACACCAGGTCTTTGCTCAAACATCACCACCTCCTTAGTGGAGTCTTCCCTGACCACTGCAACCACCCAGCATTCCCTTTTTCTTCCCTGTTGTTTTTCTTCAGAACACTTCCGCCATTTGGCAGATAGTGTGTTTTGTTTATTTGTTCACTTGCTTTCTTTTTCACTGTATTATAAATTCCTTGAAGGAATTTTTTTTTTTTTTTTTTTTTTACTGCAGTCCAGTATGTATAACATAAGTTATCATTTTAACCATTTTTACATGTACAGTGCATTGGCATTAAGTACACTCACACTGTTGTGCCACCAGCACCACCATCCACCTCCTGAACTCTCATCTTCCCAAATGGAAAGTCCACACCCTTAAACAATAGCTCCCTGTTCTCCCCACCCCATCTTAGTGCCTGGCAGCCACCATTCTGCGTTCTGCCTGTATGATTTTGACTTCACTAATTACCTCATATCAGTGGGATCATATGATCTTGTCTTTTTGTGACTGGCTTATTTTACTTGGCATAATGTCCTCAAGATTCATCCATGGTGTAGCATGGGTCAGAATTTCTTTCCTTTTGAAGGCTGAATAACATTTTGCTTACATGTTCCTCTGTCTATGGACATTTCCATTGCTTCTATAGTTTAGTTATTGTGAACAGTGCTGCTATGAACACGGGTATACAAATCTCTCTTTGAGACCCTGATTTCAATTCTTGTGAGTGTGTACCCAAAGTGGCATTGGTAGAGCATATGGTGATTATATTTTTAATTTTTTAAGTTAAAATAGTTCTCCATAGCAGCTACACCATTTTACAATTTTAGCAACAACCCACAGGGTTCCAATTTCCCCACATTCTTGTCAGTGTTTGTTACTTGTGTGTTTTTTGTTTGTTTGTTTGTTTTGTGTGTGTGTGTGTGGGTGTGTGTTTTAAAATGTATTTTATTATTGATTTTTTACAGAGAGGAAGGGAGAGAGAGACTCAGAAACATCAATGAGAGAGAGGTACATTGATCAGCTGCCTCCTGCACACCCCCCACCAGGGATGTGCCCACAACCAAGGTACATGCCCTTGATTAGACTCGAACCTGGGACCTTTCTGTCTGCAGGTTGATGCTCTATCCACTGAGTCAAACCGGCTTCGGCGACTGTGTGTGTTTTAAATAGTAACCATTCTAGTGAGTGTGAGGTAGTATCTCATTATGGTTTTGATTTCCATTTCCCTGACGATTAGTGATGTTGAGCAATTTTTCATGTGTTTATTGGCCACCTGTATGTCTTCTTTGGAGAAATGTCTATTTAAGGCTGAAGGCACTCAGTTTTGTCTGTACATTCAGTGTGGTGTCCCCAGTGCCTGGAACTGTGCTGCCGTGTTCCCACATGCTCAGGACTGTATGCTGAACAAATCAGTGATTGAGTCTTATTGGCCTGTTAACCCACAAATAAAGCACTGAGGAAGGAATTTAGGGTCCTTGAGATGACATAGATCAGAAACTCATTACTATAGTTGAGGTAAATAATATATCATATTCTATAAATATGTAGTTATGAGCAACCCAGAGTTAGACATAATAGATAACACAGATTTTTAAGCTTGAGCTGAAATTTACCACCCCAGTGTTGTGTTTTTTATTTTGTTGTTGTTGTTGTTGTTGTTCTGAACAGTATGAAATAATTTTTTGGAGAACTTTTAGTTCTCATTTATGTATTTTTTTTAGTATCTAACTTTAAAAAAATTGCATACTTTTATATTTAAAAAAAATCAATATTTTACTTATTTATTCTCCTGGGTTTTTAAAAAATATATTTTATTGATTTTTTACAGAGATGAAGGGAGAGAGAGATAGAGAACTAGAAACATCGATGAGAGAGAAACATCGACCAGCTGCCTCTTGCACACCCCCTACCGGAGATGTTCCCGCAACCAAGGTACATGCCCTTGACCGGAATCGAACCTGGGACCTTTCAGTCCGCAGACCGTCTCTCTACCACTGAGCCAAACCGGTTTTGGCTATTCTCCTGTTTTTTAAGTTATACATTTTTTAGTCTCTTAGTGGTTGTATTTAATTTGTATCATATCAGCATCCATTAATAATAATTATCAGAGTGATAATGAATACTTTTGGGGGTGAAAAAGAAGACAGAACCTAATTTTTTGTTGTTGTTGTTGTTGTTAATCCTCAACTGAAGTTATTTTTCCATTGATTTTCAGAGAGAGTGGAAGGGAGGGAAGGAGAGAGACAGAGAGAGAGATTGGTTGCCTCCCACATGCGCCCCTGCAGCCGTTTGATGCACAGGCTGACGCTCTAACCATTAAGGAACACCGGCTGGGCCAGAACTTAATTCTTTACAATAAATGTAGTAGGTAAGTGAGGAGGGAGGATATCAGAGTTAAATTTCTAAGCTTTTTTAGTGTCTGGAGCAGTTAAAGTATTAACTGTAGAATTAGTTGTTATGAATGCTAGGTATAATTTAAAAGATAATAAAGAGAAGACATAGAGTTTGTAATCTTCAGTCAGTAGAAGGAAAAAAAGAACAAACCATAATTCTACTCTTAGTAATACACCCACAATAATTGAAAGCGGGGGCTTGGACAGGTATTTGTACACCCTTGTTCACTGCAGCATTATTTAAAATAGCTGGAGAGTAGGAACAACCCCAATATCCATTAATAGATGAATGGATAAATAAAATATGTACATGTATATGTACAATGGAATGTTATTCAGCTATAAAAAAAATTGACGTTCTGAAATATGCTACAACATAGGTGAACCTTGAGGATATTATGCTAGGTGAAAAGTCAGACACAAAAGACAAAGATTGTCTGATTTCACTTATGTAACATATCAAGATTAGACAAATTCATATATTTTACCAGAGGCTGGAGGGTGGGAAGACTGAGGGAGTTATTGCTTAATGGTTGTAGAGTTTCTCTTTGAGGTGACGAAAAGTTTTGGAAATAGTGGTGATGGTTGCACAATATTGTGCCACTCATTCATACACTTAAAAATGGTCAAAATGGCAGATAGTATGTTACACATATTTTACCTTAAAAATATATATATATAAAAAAAAACCCAACAATTTGCCTGAAGAAAGAATAAAAAAAAAAAAAAAAAAAAAGGAACAACGAAGAGAAAAAGCACAAGCAAGAAGATAAAAAACAAGTCTAGGCAACAATATAAATCAACTGAACTCAACAGCTAAAAGAGATTATTAGATATAAAAATGCAAAATCCGCCGAAACCGGTTTGGCTCAGTGGCTAGAGCGTCAGCCTGTGGACTGAAAGGTCCCAGGTTCGATTCCGGTCAAAGGGCATGTACCTTGGTTGTGAGCGCATCCCTGGTGGGGGGTGTGCAGGAGGCAGCTGGTCGATGTTTCTCTCTCATCGATGTTTCTAATTCTCTGTCCCTCTCTCTTCCTCTCTGGAAAAATATCAATAAAATATATTTTTAAAAAAATGCAAAATCCACCCTGGCAGGGTGGCTCAGTTGGTTGGAGTGTCCTCCTGTACACCAAAAAGTTGTGGGTTCATTCCCAGTCAGAGCACATTCCTAGGTTGTGGATTTGATCCTCTGTCAGGAGTGTATGGGAGGCAATACTGGCTCTCTCTCTCTTCTGCTCGCTCAAAAAATTAATAAACATATAAATGTATCCTCAAGTGAGGATTTAAAAATGAAAAATTCATTTGCATGTTTATAAGAGAAACATCTGAAACATGAGGACTAAGAAAGCTTAAAAATAAAAGGATGAAAAAGATATCCCAAGAAAATGCTAGCCAAAAGAAAGTTGAGGTTTCAATATTAACATTAAATTAGATTTTAAAAGACAAATATAATTAAAGATAAAGAGAGACACAATGTACTGATAAAAGGTTTATTTCAGCAGGAAGTTTTAATAATTCAAAAATTTCAGAACTCAATAAAAAAGATAAAATATACTATGAAGTTTATGAACCCTCAAAAATATATAGAGCAAAATTAATATAATCACGAGAAAGGGACAAGTCAGTAGGTCTCAATTGTGATAGTTGTGTAGATTAACAGTTTAGTGAATAGCTGGGGCTATGTGACTTAGTGACTGAGTGTTGACCTATGACCCAGGAGATCACCATTCAGGTCAGGGCACATGCCTGGGCTGCAGGTTTGACCCCAGTGTGGAGTGTGCAGGAGGCAGCTGATCAATGATTCTCTCTCATCGTTGATGATTCTAACTCTCTCCCTTCATCTCTTAAATCAATTATAAATATATTTTAAAAAAATGTTTAATGAATATATGGAAGACTTGAATCACACATTTAGCAACTGGAAGTTAATAATATATATAGTATCATGTTTACAGAACCAATGATTAAAAAATACATGTTCTTCTCACAAACATAAAGAACATTAAAACACACAAACAAATCTGATTATGTGCTAGATCATAAAACAAGCCTCAACAAATTTCAAAGAGTGGGCGTCATACAACTCATTTTCTGTCAATAATGCAATCTAGTATAAAATCAATAACAAAAATATTTTTTTAAATGCAGAACCCCACACATTTGAACATTTAAAAATACCTATTTCTAAGTAACTCTAAGTAAAAAAGAACAATAATGAAGATGAAAATAGACTTAGAACTCAATGATAATGAATATACTAAATATAAAAATTTTAGGGATGGGTAAGAGTATTTAGAGAAAAACATATAAATGCTTTTCAAAGAAAAAGAATGTAGGTTGAAATGTAAGAAGTTAGATATACATTTAGAAAAAAGGAATAAACTCAAAGAAAGTATCGATAAAATAAGAACAAAAATGAATGTAAAAGAAAACATTCAAAGGAGAGGATAAACAAAGTGTATATCCTAGATTCATACAAATGTACATCAGATAAAATAGACTTAAGTGATGATAATACATTACAAAAATTTGAGATAAACAAAGGGGACATAATTGAATCACAAATAGTCAAAATTTACACAAAAAATAAAATCTGAATAACTATATCTTTTAAATAACTTGAATTTATAAGAAAAAGCCTTCCCATAAAGAAAATTATACTCTCAGAATTACTAGTGAATTTAAGCAAAAATTTAAGAAATAATACCTGTCATATATAAGAGCTTCTAGAAAATACTAGTATAAGAGAAAATAATGCTTTCCAAGCCATATTCTGAGGCCAGAATTTCCCTGGTAACAAATATATTAAAAGATAATAAAATTAAAGTCCAATATCTTTCAGGAACACAGACAGAAAAATTATTAACAAAATATTATTAAATCAAATCCAGCAATATTATGACCATATTAGACTAATTCCAGACATGCAAGAATGACTTAGCATTCAACAATCAATGCAATTCATCATATTAAAGGAATAATAAAGGGGAAAAACAGATTATAGGTATAGTAAAAGTACTTTAAAAAATTCAAGACTCATTAATTATTAAAAATAAAATAAACCTTGAGAAACTAGATATAGCAGAAAACTTCTTCAACCTGATAAAGGGCATCTCAAGAACCTTCAAATAATGTCATATTTAATAATGAAGAACTGGCTGTCTTTCCTCTAAGACTGGGAACAGGTAAGGATATATACTTTCACTACTCTTCTCAACATTTTCTGGTGATCCTAGCAGTTGTGGCAGGCTGGCAGGCAAGATAAAAGAATAACTGGAATATATATATTACAAAGAAAAAAGTAAAACTTTCTAGTATTTTCAAAAGATACAATAGTATATGTAAAAATTCCTAATAAATATGCAAAAAAGCTACTAAGACTAATAAGTGAATTTATCCAGATAGCATGATACCAGTTCAATATGCAAAACTACTGTATTTTTAATACTAGCAATGAACATTTGGAAAATCAAATGAAAATAAACAAGTATTATTTAAAATATCAAACACTAAATTTAACAAAATATATTTAATATCTTCACTTAGAATATTAACATATATTGCTTAAGAAAATTAAAGAAGATCTAAACAAATGAGATTATATATCATGTTCATCTGCAGGAATCAGAACTATTAAAGTTTCAAAATTCTCCACATTCTATTGATTTAACATCTCAATAAAAAATTCTATTACCCTTCTTTTTGGCAGATATTGGCACAATTATGATAAAGTTTATATGGAAATGCAGAAGATCTAAAATTATAAAAAAGATTAACGATATCAAGTGCTGGTAAAAATAAGGAGCATTTGTAACTCATATATTGCTGGAGGGAGTGTAAAATGGTACACCCACTGAAAACAGTTTTGCAGTTTAAGTTTAACAAGCAGTTATCATTACCTAGCAATTACATGCATAGGTATTGCCCTAAGATAAATAAAAATATACTTCAACACAGTCTTGTTCATGAAATTTATAGCAACTTTATTCATAAAAGCACCAAATTGGAAACAACTCAAAGGTCCATCAACAAGTGAGTGAAAGCCATACATTGGAATTTTGCTCATAGAAGAAGGAACACACAACATGGAAGAATCTCCAAAAAATTATTTGTGTCAAGGAAGCCAATCAAGAAAGAGTACATACTCTGTGAATCCATTTATTTGGAATTCTAAAAAGTGAAAACCAACCTACTGGGACAGAAAGCAGAAAAATGATTTCCTAGGGCCAGGAGTGAAAGAACCACAGTGAACGTTTTTGGTGAGGCAATGTTCTATATCTGGGTTGTGGTGGTGGTGGTTGTAAATTGTGGTAGCTATTCTTTGTCAAAACTTTCTCTGGTTATCTTAAAACAAGTGTAGTTTCTTGTATATAAAGTTGCTTAAAAAGATGGATGGCAAAAAGATCAACGTCGGATCTCCTCAGCTTAGTTGAGCACTGCTGTTCTGCTCTACTCAATGGAGCCTGCATTCCTGGGACGAAGGCTGCTAATTTGGGTGCTGCGACCAGGGAGGCTTTGAAATGATTGGTAAAGCTACTCCCTTCCAGAAATTTCTCTGATTGCTCTTTTTATGGCCACCTGTTATTGTTTCAGTGAATGTAATAGTTCCTAAATTATCTGAAGATTTCCTCTGTGGCTGTAAGGATAAGTAAAAGGAGTAAAGCCCTAACAGTTAGGCCCTAACTGGTCAGGGTTCTTTGCCCTTTTCTCCTGCTATTCAAGATGTTGACTTGAGATTAATGATAAAGAAGGATTACATATAATCTTAAATAATATATTGATTTTGAATATAGTCATTTTTTCTAGTGTCAAATTATAAACCAGATTTCACGTTCTGGGAAGAATACTGGATATTAGAAAACTAGAAAAAAAAAAGCAATATATTTATCACTGCATTATTAATGAGTATCTAGAATTAACCAAGTATTACATTTTTGTTTGTACTTTCTTTTATTCTTCACCATTGCTTTTATAATGCATTTACAATTAGTATAATGTTCACAAATGATTTCTTTGTAAAAAAGGCTTTGCTAAAATTAATCGTGAGAATATTTTCTTTCATTATTGTTAAAACAGGTGACATTTTTAGTTTTCATCTTTAATTTTAATTCTACTGAGAATTACCAAGTGCCTGCTATGTGCTCTGTATTGATACTGGAGTTGGAAGTGCCAGGGTGATAACTAGATATGTTCTCATGGCAAGAGAGATATGCAGAGAAGTAACTTAAGAAAATGCAGTCCCACATCATGGAAGTACATTTAAAAGACAGTGAGAACCAGATGAAAGAACACTTGGTTCTGCTTTTGGAGAGAGCATTAGGAAGACAAAGTGGGAATCAAAGGTGGAGGTACCTCCAGGTGAAAGGGAAGGGAAGGCAGTTTACATAAGGGAATGGCCGAATCAGGCTACTTTTGCTCCCATTGCCTGGGAGTGTTGAATCAAGGAACAGGTTATTCCAACAAACTTTCCATGATAATTTCAAGTTGTATTCTAGATTTTCACAAATATTCATGAATCAGTACCTCCAAAGTGGGCTGCACCAAAGAATGAGAGTGAGAGGATTATATATAGCTAGTGGAGTATGCTAGCTAGTGGAGTGTGCTGCCAGAGCCCCAGAGATGAGCCCATGTGAGAGTGTCACTCCTGTAAATGTCAGTCATCTTGTGTATCATAGTGGGGAAAAATGTAGATTGTTAGGTTTTGAACATTTAGACAGTAATTGAAAGCATTATTGAAATCACAGTAAAGGGAAACATTTTAAATGTGGGAAAACAAAAGAAAGTACACACAAAGTGACTATAAATAGGATAGTATAATCAAGAGTGCCATTGGTGCATAATTCTACAACACGTCATCTGTACACTGTATTGTGCGTTCATCATTCCAAGTCAAGTCTCCTTCCCTCACCATTTATCCTCCCTATATCCTCCTCCACCTTCTCCCTATCCACCTCTAGTTCTTTATCCACCACACTGTGAGTTCTTTATCTCTCTCTCTTTTTTTTTTTTTTTTTGCTCAGTCCCTCTATCCTCCTCACCCCGCCCCCAATAGCTATCAAGCCTGCTCTCTATCTATGAGTCTCTCTATTTTGCTTGTTAGTTCATTTTGTTCATTAGATTCTACATATGCATAAAATCATAAGGTACTTGTCTTTCTCTGACTGGTTTATTTCATTTAATAATTCTTTCAAGATCCATCCATGCTGTCGCAAAAGGTAAAACTTTCTTGCTTTTAACAGCGAAGTAGTATTCTATTGTGTATACCAAAGCTTTTCTTATTCACTTATCTACGGATGGGCACTTGGGCTGCTTTCAAATCTTGGCTAATATAAATAACACAGAAATGAACATAGGGGTGCATATATTCCTTAAAATTAGTGTTTCAGGTTTCTTTGGATAAATTCTAAGAAGTGGAATTGCTGGGTCATAAGGCACTTTCATTTTGAAATTTTTGAGGTAACCGCATACTGCCTTTCACAGTGGCTGCACCAATTTGCAATGCCTTTTCCCCATATCATCACCAAACAACTGAGCCGTACTGGCCAGAGAAATGCATGATTTTTTTTTTAATGCAGTACTGGATTTGACTTGCTAATATTTTGTTGAGAATTTTGCCATCTATGTTCATCAGTGATACTGGCCTATAATTTCTTTCTTTATAGTGTCATTATCTGGTTTTGGAATTAGGTAATGCTGATCTGGTAAAATGAACTTGGGAGTTTTTCCTCTTTTTGAAATTTTTGGGATTGTTTGAGAAACATAAATGTTAGTTCTTTGAATGTTGATAAAATTCCCTTGTGAAATCATCTGGTCCAGGACTTTTGTTTTATTTTTGGAGGTGTTATTATTATTTTTAGATTATTACTGCTTCAGTTTCTCTAGTTGTAAGCGGTCTATTCAGATTATCTGATTCTTCTTGCTTTAGTTCTGAAGGTTGTATGTTTCTAGGAATGTATCCTTTTCTTCCAGATTGTCCAATCTGTTGGCATAACATTCTTCACATCTATAATAATAAAAGAATAATATGCTAACTAGACTGGACATCCTTCCAGATGAAGCTGGGGCTGCAAGGGAAGCCTGGGTCCCAGGTGGCAGAGGGAAGTGGGTGCCAGCAGTTGGGGGCAGGAAGGCCTACTCTTGCACAAATTTTGTGCATCGGGCCTCTAGTTAGTTATAAGGGTGGCCCAAGCCTGGGCAAGCAGTTGCAGACCTGAACATATATCTAAAACAGGAGTAGAAAACCTTTTTTTCTGCCAAGGCTATTCAGATTTTTATAACATCATCTGAGGGCCATACAAATTATTATTTCAAAAATGAGTGTGCTATATTTAGTCAAACATTTAATGAACTCACTCCTAACACCTTGGCAGGGCCAGACCAAATGATTTTGCAGGCCTTATATGGCCTGCAGGTCAGACATTTCCTACCCCTGACCTAAGAGAACTAGCCATATCAAATCTAGTAGCTTAAAATCACAACAGTTTATTATTTCTCTATGTTAATTTCAATTCAGGCAGGGGTCAGATGCACTTCCCCTCAGTGACGATATCTGGGATCATTAATGTGGCTGAATTCAACTGGGAGTTCAGCTGGAGTTGGGACACGTGGTGGGGGGGGCTTTTGTCTCTCAGGGCACTTATTCGTGTTCAGTTTGGACTTTCATACATCACAGTAACTGGACAATAGTCGGGTTCATCTTTTCATCCAACCTTTGTTTTATTCCTCTCTGCATTCCCTACACTAAAGAAATACGTTATACAAGACATGTTCATGGCATTTTCTTGCCCCTGCTTACCTTCTGCCTATTGAATTCCCTTTCCTCTTACAAAGCCTTTATCTACTACCAATTTCTCAAAAAAAATGTTTATGACATTTTTCTTTTCACCTGCCAAATCCATACCCTCTGATGGTGGTATGTCAGCTCCTTCTAGCTTTCACAAAATCCTGTTTATCATCTGTCTTATGATTTGTTCAGCTGTTCAATGGTCCTGAGAACAGCGTGGCCATGTCTGTGAGTACTTGTTCTGTGAATCTACTTTTGTGTGGCCCTGAGGTCTCTTCTTTTAAGACAAATGTCTCATTTAGATGTCTCAACTTCCATATGAAAATGTCAACTTTCTATATTTTGATCGATTAAGGAGTTATATGAAATTGAGCATTGTAAAATAATTTGTACTCCAAGTTCTTGTCAGGGGTTATAACCTAGAAGTCTCTGCTGCCTAGTACCTATCAAAAACTCAATTGTAACAAGTAATATATTTGGAGAATTGCCTGAAAGATATGCAGCCCATCCATTCTCTAGACACACTTAATTTTATTCTTGGATTAAGCTAAAATAAGAAAGAACTGCAGCCTGAAATACTTTTGTTTTAGTTCCCCAGAGAATTGCTTTTAAAGAGTTGCCCTTGGCATTATGCCATTGGCTTTCATTTTGATGGACATTATGAGGAATAGCTTGTTCAACATTTTGCCCATAAATTTGAAAATCTAGATGAATATATGTCAGGTCATTTTCTAAAAACATAAATTATCAAAACTGACTTGAGTGGGAAACCAGACTAGACCAATGACTGTGGAGGCAATTGAAAAGGTTGCCAAAGAGCTAAGGTCTCCACAGCTAAGGTCCCCTCCCCCCCTTTTTTTTGGTAGATATCTACTGTTTATTGGCCTAGCAATTATGTTTCTTGCTATATCTTTCTCCATTTTTTCTTATACTCGTTATATCACTCTTTCCTTTGGATGGATGTTCCCTCTACCCCAATTATATGATACTACTAGAGGCCTGGTGCATGAAATTTATGCACTTGGGGGGAGAAGGGTCTCGCAGTTTGGGAGCCCTTGCGGGATGTCCGACTGCGGTAGAGGTGGGAAAGGCTCCTGCCACCGCCACTGTGCTTGCCAGCCATGAGCCCAGCTTCTGGCTGAGTGGTGCTCCCTCTGTGGGAGCACACTGACCACCAGGGGACAACTCCTGCATTGAGTGTCTGCCCCCTGGTGATCAGTGTGCATCATAGCGACTGGTCATTTCACCATTCAGTCAATTTGCATATTAGCCTTTTATTATATAGTACTAGAGGCCCCATGCACAAAGATTCATACGAGAATGGGCCTTCCTCCCCCTGGCTGCCAGCACCGCCTTCGCTCTGGCCATAGCCGCCTTTCTTCCTTCCCACGCTGCCCAGAGGCCTGGAACAGCTGGGGTGGTGCGAATGCCTGTGTCCCACTCCGCCTCTAGGTACTCAGTGCCAGCATATGCAAATTAACCCAATGCCTTTATAGGGTTAATTTGCATACTTACTCCTGATTGGTTGGTGGGCATCACGAAGGTATAGTCAATTAGCATGTTACTCTTATTAAGTAGATGGTAGCAAGAAATCATAATACACTGATTCCTGGCCACAGGAATAAACTATTAATTTTGAAACTTTGCTAAAGGTAGTTTCATTTAATTATCTTTCACTTGCAAGTGAAATATTTCTGACCAAAATGATTTTATAGGTGAACTTAAAAAATAATTAAAAGACAGATAATTCTTTTGTTCCTTTTACTATTCCAAGGCACAGAAAAAATAACCATTTTGTCTATCTATTTTATAAGGCTAGCATAACTCTGACCTAAAAACTGAAAAAGCATAGCACAAAAAGAAAACAATATATTTGAGTATGGATGCATATATCTTGAATGTAGCCCAGAATATATCTTTGTCCTTGTCCTCACAGAATGACTCCCTTTGTCCCTGAACCATTCATTGCAGAACTCACCCCTTTCTCTGCTTACTCAGAAAACTCAATCACATTATATATGTCAGAATAGACAAGTTTTTGTACGGTAACAAATAACCCAAATTTTTAGTAGTTTAAAACAATGAAAGCTTATTTCTTTCTCACTACTAAGGGCCAGCTGGAGATTTGTTCAATCAGGGATACAGGCTTTCCGAGTGTCAAGCATTTGGAAGATTATGTAGCGACGGCTACTATAGGAAGAAACATGGGGGATCATATTCTGGCTTCTCATGCATTTTCACAGAGATGATATACATAATTTCTTTAGGTTTCTTTGTCTAAGGCAAGTCACATGTCTGCATCAAACTTTTAAAGATTGAGTAAAAGTCATTCTATCTTAATCCTGGAAATAGGAAGGACTGGAATATTTGTAAACAATCCTAATGATTACCAGAAAACTCCTTTCTACACCCTAATTATTTGGTTCACTGTTTTCTACATTAAAAATATGATGGTGTCTCTTTCCAAGGGAAGCTACTCAAAATTCCCATGGTGTAATAACACCAGACACAAGGTCCAGGATCTCTGGGTGGTGTATATGGGTGCTTCATTAAGAAGAAAGTAATGACTAGTAGTTTCTGTTAGGCCTGATTGTGGCTTCTTTAGATCTGGAAACTTTTGAACTAAAATGTCACCTGTCCCTCACATAATCAATACACACAGGGATTGGGTAATAGGAAAATATCCTGTTTCTGAGATTATTCCTGATTAAGCCCTGATTTGGCTTTCTTGATCATTCATTATTCTTCATTGTTCCTAGTTTCTACCCCTAAGGAGATTCTTTCTTTTCTATTATTCTCTTTGTTCATATCTGAAGGGAGCATCTGGAACCATGCCCTTCATTGGAGCAAGCAGCTTTATTGGTTCATATCCTGTTCAATAGAAGATTGGGGCCCATCTCTGTCTTAAGTATAGAACAGTCATAATCACGTTGACCCAGGTAGGTGGAACTTTTGCCATTCAAATCTCTCAAAAACATCAATGGTTTCTTCCTTATTTGATTTCAGTCAGCTCAGTGTGCCAATATGTAGATATAACCACAATTCTTTTCTGGACATAATTCTCATATTTGCTCTTTGTTTGCCTTATACCACATGATTTCTCACTCTATAGCAAGTTTTAATCTTTTCAAGCTTCAGCAATGTTTTCTTTACCACCTACTTCCCATTCCTTAATCCAATGCCAAAAAGTTTAATATAGCAGCATCATACTACAAACTATCAATTTCTATATCAGTTAGGATAGACCAGGTTATGCTTCAGTAACAATCTAAACATATTAATGGTCTATGACAACAAAGATTTATTTTCTGCTCACATTATGTTCATCACAGGTTGACTGTGGGTCTGCTGGATGTAGTCCTCATTCAGGGACATAGGCTTTCAGAGATATCACTGGAACATGGCCAGTGGTTGTGACAGGGAAAAGGAAAAGTAGAAAACTATGCATGGCCACTGAAAGCTTCTGTCTAGAAATAATCCATGTTACTTTCACTTATATTTAGTTGTCATTGCAAGTCATAATTTTAAGAGACTGAGGATATTAAATCCTGCCATCTGTATGGAAAGACAGAGAAATAGACTATCTGAGAACATATCAATAAATGCCCCTTCTTCCTCCACACACTGTAATATTTTAATGATTTTTATGAACTTTACTGGAAATTTGTGGGGACTAAAAAAGGAATTATAGTACATGGTATATAGAATCTTACAGAAAAACCCTCACCTGAAATTCTTTCCTAGTTCCTTTTCAGTGGTGTCACTGTTTTATATTTTTCTCTCCTTCTTTCCTTCTGCAGTCCTCAGGCTCACTGGCTCCCCTCTGTCACTCTCAGTTTTTCTGTTTGGAACTTAAAATTCCGTGCTTCTTTATTATGGAGAGCAAATTTCATTATCTTGTTGTTTGCACATTTCCTCAAGGTCTTATGTACCATCCTAAGAAACTTATGAAGCATTTCTTCTGAACAAATATAATGCTTTATCTAAGAATCCCAGTGAATGCAATTTTCTTCATCTTATTACATTAATAATATTAGCAATTTAAATACAGCATTATCAAATAGATTTTGCTCCAGAAATGAAAGATGGTTTAGTGTTACTATATCTATTATTTCAATATCTTATATTACTAGATTAAAAGAGAATTCCCGTATGATCATCCGGATCTGCTCTGTCCAACATGGCAAACACTAGCCACACGAGCTCTTCCAATTGAAATTAAATTATTAAAATATTTCTTCTTTATTCCCACTAGCCACATTTCAAGTACTCAATAGCCATGTATGGCTGGTGGCTATGGTATTATCACCAATATAAATAAAAATTTCCATCATTGTAGAAAGTTCTATTGGACAAATAAATGCTTAATAGTCATTTTTTTAAAGTGGTATTTTTTTTTTTTTTTTTTTTTTAAATTAGAGTTAGGAGGAAACCTTATTAAGTTCAGAAGTAGTATAATAAGAAGCTAATGGCAAATATCACATTAAGCAGTGAGACACAAGTAGTATTTCCATTATGTCCAGGAAAAAGGTTGACACTCACTATCACAATTGTATATTTTAGGATTTGGTTTGATTTTAGTTCTCTCTCTTCTCTTGTTCAAGAAAACTATACAAAGGCAGTTAAGAATGGTAAAGTGAGTTGAATCTAGGGGCTCTTCTGTAGGTACCTAGATTCATTCTATCACTTAGGGTGTGGTCTTCATTCTCAGATTTTAAGATGACAACTCAAGTTTGAGATACCATATCTGCATTTAAGGCAGATAGATAGAGCAGAGGACAATGAGTAAAGAAAAAAAAGGCCAGTGTGGTATCTTCTGTTTTTAAAGGGATTGGCCAGTAATTGGTCATGTGGCCACACTGTATTGCATTGAGTGTTAGAAACTAGCCTTTATTCTGAGTAGCTGTGTTGCTCATCTAAAACCTAGGGTTTCCTATGGATGAAGAAAATATACTGAAGGACAACCAATACTTCCTGCCTTACCACCTTATTTAATATTGTCTCCAGGTTTTAATAAAAAGCAAAACAAGGAACTAAAAATATTGGAAAGAAATAAACACAATTATTTTCCTTTCCAGAAGATATAATTAGATGCTTCAAAATACAATGAATCAACTGAAAATGTATTAGAAACAAATTAGAGAATTCAGTGAGATGTGAGAGAAATATATAAAAATCATGAACTTTCTGATTGATGTTTTAATCTGTGAGAAATGGGAATTATAATGAAAAAAAAAAAACTAGATAATGCCTACAGATAAATTTAGCAAGAAATATGTTAAGTTTATATGAAGAAAACCATAACATTTCATTGAAGGACACAAAAATAAGATCCAATAAAATGAATAATCTTGGCATGTTGCTGGATGAGAAACTCAGTGTTGTAAATTCCCCCAGATTTGTAAATTTTATACAATTCCATTAAAATATATTTTAAAATGTATTTTAACATGTTAGGTTAATGGTGAAATTTATGTTATGGTTTATAGAACAGCAAGAAACAGAAAAAGAACAATGAGGGCATGTTACCTAGATGACAAATGTACTGTATACTACAGTGATTGAAAGTGTGATATCAGCTGAGGGACTGCTAATGGGACAGAACAGAGTTCAGGACAAGATATATGTGGCAGATGGGAGCAGTCACCTTGGGAAAATTCTTATTCATTTTAGATTTCTCATCTACTAGTATAAAATGGTGATAAAGTGGTCTACACTGCATAGAGTTGTTATAAGGTCAGCATGTGTAAAGTACTTAGAACAATGTCTTGCCTATTGTAAGTGCTATGGAAGTGTAAACTATTATTAGTGACAGAATTAAATATATAATAAAGGTGCCATTAAAATAAATGAGGAACCTGGCCAGCGTGGCTCAATGGTTGAGCTGACCTATGAGCCAGGAAGTCAAGGTTTGATTACCCATCAGAGTACATGCCCGGGATGCGGACTAGATCCCCAGTGGGGGGCATGCAGGGGGCAACCAACTGATATTCTTCTCTCATTGATGTTTCTATCTCTTTATTCTTCTCTCTTCCTCTTTTTCTAAAATCAATGAAAACATATTTAAAAAAATACAGATACTAGGCCATAACCCACTCTCTCTCCCTCTCCCTTTCTCTCTTTAATCAGTGGAAATATATTTAAAAAGTTAATGGGGAAAGAATGTGTAATTTAATACATGATGTTGGAGTAATTGACATTTGGGGGGAAAAAGAAGGAAGGAAGGAAACTAGAACTCTAGCTCACATTTATTATAAATTAAATGGTATAGATTCAAAAAATTTAATGTAAAATTCCCATAAAAGTATTAGAAAAATGAAAAAGAATTTTAAAAGTATTTTTGGAATGTATATGGTCTTCTAATGTTTACTCTTATCTATAGCATGATACCAATGCAATAAGACATAAAATAAAACATTGTCAGATTTTACTGCTAATAAAAAAAGAAGTTGAGATAAGGTGATGGGTGGGGTGGTTGTGGTATCAGAGAGTGGTTGGGCAGGCAAGAGATGGTGGATCAGAAAATGTTTATTTAAATACAATAAAAACTTTTATGTCTAATTTCTTTATAAACCACTAGAGGCCCGATGCATGAAAATTCATACAAGAGCTGGCTGCCAGCTCTGGCTTCCCTCTGGAACCCAGGACCTGGGCTGCTTCCCTCCTCTGGCTGCTGGCAGGCACCTGCAGCCCCAGCTTTGTCAGGAAGGACATCTGGAATGACGTCCAGTCTAATTAGCATACTACCCTTTTATTATTATTATAGACTAAGGGCCCAGTGCACGAAATTCGTCTATGGAGGGATAGCCCTCAGCCAGGCCTGCATCCTCTCCAATCTGGGACCCTTTGGGGGATGTCCAACTGCAGTCATACATCCAGCAGTCAGACATCCCTCTCACAATCCAGGACTGCTGGCTCCTAACCACTCACTTGTCTGCCGGCCCCAACTGTCCTCCTCTGCTGGCCTGATGGCCCCCAACTGCCCTTCCCTGTAGGCCTGGTTGCACCCAACTGCCCTCCCCTGCTGGCTGGTTGCACCAAACTGCCCTCCCCTACAGGCTTGATCATCCACAACTACCTGGCCTAATCGCCCTCAACTACCCTCCCCTGTAGACCATCTTGTGGTGGCCATCTGTGGCAGCCATCTTGTGACAACAAGGGGGCAGCCATCTTGTGATGACCTTGCGCCACACCACCTAGGATTTTATTATATAGGATGATACATACATGGTTCAGATTTTAGTTTTGAAGTGCTGCACTTTGGTAGCAAAAAATGTCAATGAACATAATAGATTTTACTTTTTAATTTTCAGGAGTTTTTACTTTAAGCAAATCCATTTTAAATGATTGTTTCTACTTTGAGCTATGTATTTAATAGATACTTACAGTTTTAAAAATTAGATGATTGTGGGAAAACATCACAATTATAAATAAAATGTATAATAAAGCAATCTTAGAGCAGTTTGCTTATTCCAGAGTCTAAATTGGAAGTGGGTTGTCTTGATGAAGGGAAGACAGCAGAGTTTTTTTTTTTTTTAATATATTTTATTGATTTTTTACAGAGAGGAAGAGAGAGGGATAGAGAGTTAGAAACATCGATGAGAGAGAATCATTGATCAGCTGCCTCTTGCACACACCCCCCCACTGGGGATGTGCCCGCAACCAAGGTACATGCCCTTGACCGGAATTGAACCTGGGACCTTTCAGTCCGCAGGCTGACGCTCTATCCACTGAGCCAAACCGGTTTCGGTGGGAAGACAGCAGAGTTTTAAGTACCTTAATTGTTTTTATAATGCACATTGAATCTGATGGAAGTAACCATTGCAACAGTCCATTTATGAGCTTTTCAGAAAATTACACACTTAGAAAATTATAAAAATGTAAAAAATTAAAGCAAAAAGGGCAGAGCTTGCTATTATTTTGAACACCCACTATTCATTATGAGGAAAAGAGCTGCAAAAATGTAGAATTCTAGTTTGTTTGTTTTTTGGCAAAAATTGACATAATCAATAGAAAATTTAGTTGTCAAATAACTACTGATTTGGTAATTTAGAGGCATTAAGATCTATTGTGTCAATCTGGCTGCTATCCAGATTGTGCAATATTCAAAGTGCCAAATTAAAACTCCATAAGGTGTAAGTGTGATAACATGCAATACAAAATGACTTTTACAGAAATATTTTATCACTTGGATTTCTCCTCTTGCCCCAATTGCCCAAGAGTTTGAATCCCATGTGAAACATTAATGGATTTCTGTCTCACTTAAAAATGTCATCTCAGAATTAGTATAACATCAAAGTGACTATAGCTATGAATAGGTATTTTTGTTAGCTGCACAACATGAAAGAAACTAATAAAAAAATAAGTTAAAAGCAAGACAGTCAAGTAGACTTGATATTCTTTGATTTATGAAAGGATGCGGAGAAGTTCAGGCTTTCTTTCCCCAGGAGTGACAATAGGGTACTTCACGCAATTAAAAAAAAAAGGGTGTCCCGCGTCTCTAATTATTGAGTTATTATTTACTAATGCCTTAACAGCATTCTTTTCCCCACCCCCTCCCTGACACATTGGACACTCAGTGGCAATGTAGTCATCTTATTCAATGGGCTCCATGGCAGCACTGGACTGCCCTCATCTCTCCTCCTTCCTCTGCTGAATAGAGAGAAGTTCCTTGGAATGGGTCAGGTCATGGAAAACACCGAGGCAGCTGCTGTTTTTTGTGTTGGGAGATGTTTCCATTTCTTCATCATTTCAGACCCACTTTCCAGGCTCAACCTCCTTAACCTCGCATCCCTGTATGTATTTTGGGGACTGTGTGTGTTGCAGGCATCTTCATTTTGTCAAGGAAAAGAGGGATGGATGAATATGAACTTTGCTCCTCTACACTCCATCTCTAACCTTTCTCCAAGCAGTAAATACCAGAGTGTCAGTTAACCTTCCACCTTTTTGCCCTGAAGTTCAGTTTTCCTCTGGTTGGGTTCCTCCTCCACACCTCCCCTGCAGAGGTGTCACATGGGGACTCCTTCAACATTGCCTCCCACAGACCAGAGCCCATGGGCTTCATGGCAGCACTGGATTGCCCCTACTATTGCCTTCATCCCTGGCAAAACATCTCTCTTTCACCTTCACACAAAACCCCCTTTCATTTTGAACTCTGCCTTCTGTTCATACTACCATCTAACTTTGTTCTGGCTGTCATACAATTGGGGTCATTTGCTGAGGCATCTGGATCAGTCTTCAGAGTCATGCCATGATCTTCAGTGACTTTACTTTCTATGTGGTTGATAAATTCAATTTTTAGTGTTAAAGCTTCCTGACCTTCCCACATCCCAATTACCCGCCTGGCTACCTACTGGGCCCAATCAGCACCACCTCTGACATCTTTAATTCAGTCTTTCTCCTAGCCTCCAATACCTAAAACCTGACCCACTGCTGTTTTTACTGCTCTTCCTGTGTGTTTGTTAATCTCTATTCTCTCAATTTAGTTTTTCCCTGCAGTCTTAACATGCCCAGTTCTCTTCTATATAAAAAAGCCAACTTCATCCTTCATCACAAGCCACGATTTCTGGCTGCCTCCTCATATTTCCCATTCCCTTCTGAGTCAAATGCCTCGTATAAATTGACTTTATTTTCTGTCTTGGCACATTCTTTAGGAGTCAGGCAACTGATTTGACCAGGCCAAAGAAATTGCTATTGCTATTTCTGGCCATTATCTCCTAATTATCCAATCCAATGGACTGTTAATCTCTCTCTCTCTCTCTCTCTCTCTCTCTCTCTCTCTCTCTCTCTCTCTCTCTCTCTCTCTCTCTCTCTTTCTCCCTCTCTCCAGTGGTTGACTCACAGTCTACTTTCCTTCCTTGATTTCTATGGTACAGTTCTCTCAGGGACATCTCACAATTTCTTTCCACTCTCCTTTGCCAGTTCCTTCTCTTGTTCCTACCCGAAAATGGGAACCATCCATTTTTCTCTTTTTTTTTTTTTATGTGCTCACTGGATACCTCATTCTCTTCTTTGACCTCATTTATAGACTGTGTATTCATGGACTCTAAGGAGAAGTGAGTGAATGAATAATGCCTTTCTAAACAATATATTGTCTCAGGAATGATTTAAAACTACTAAGAAGGACAAAAGAGAATGCAAAATAAATATTAGGCAAAAGAAATGAAGAAAAATAAGAGAAAAATTTCCCATAGGAAGAGTGGTACTAAATAAATACCCACATCCTTCTGTTACACTCTGTACAATTACTTTCTCTGTCCCCGTTTTTTTGCTCCACTGCCAATGTTTGGGTTTAATAAGCACCTTAACATCTCTTGCCTGAACTATCACCATATTGTCCTAACTGGCTCTTGGTCCTAATCTGGACCATCCTCTTCCCGTCCAGATTCACCTTTGTATTTTTGGCATTCACCACAGTGATTAGCACACAGCAGGGAAGTAAGGTATTTTTATTGGATGGATTCATGAATTGATGAATGAATGTATGCACATGTGGATCTTCTGAGGGGCATATTATAATGCTGCTTTGTAATATCAGAAGAATTGTATCTATGTTCATTCATGTGCCCTCAGGATCAAGGAGAATAGTTGTGCAGAGTGGTAACAGAGTGTTGTTTCCCAGATTTTGAGCCTTCTTTTTTATCTCTCCTGTGGGCAGACACTCGAGGCGGAGACAGAGGAAACTACAAGAGAGGCTTGAGGAGAAGGAGGAGGAGATGAGCAGCTGAGCATCCACAGCCTCGGGGAAGGATGTAGTAAGGACTGACTCAGAAAAGCAATCAAAATTTAACTAGATCCAGGTGTGGAGGTGCTCGTGGGAGGAGAAAAGGGGAAGAAAACGCACCTGTAACTGGGAGGTATTTGGTAGGAAAGGATGAAGAGAAGGAATTTAAGTGTGTTAAGAACATGCATAAAAGTGTGAGGGAGCCAGAGGGAAAATTGTAAGACAAGCACAAAAAACATTAATCAGCTGAGGATATAGAGGCTCTTGATGAGAATTACTGTGTTAAAGGGGTTGAAATTAGTCCATCACCTGCTAGAAGTAAGTTGACTGTGATTGTGCTTATAACTAAGTAAAACAGTGCCGTGAGTTAGCTAATTGAAGAGGGCTAGGAATCGACTCAGTCTCTGTGTAGTAGAGCAAAGGGAATGAGCCAGAGTAAGTGGTTTTAATGAGCATCACTTTATTTTTGGTGTTGGTCCTGGCAACTCCTAGGAAACAGTTTGAGTTCTTCAGTGCT
Organism: Pipistrellus kuhlii; assembly: GCF_014108245.1. Classification (NCBI taxonomy): domain Eukaryota; kingdom Metazoa; phylum Chordata; class Mammalia; order Chiroptera; family Vespertilionidae; genus Pipistrellus; species Pipistrellus kuhlii. The sequence continues at coordinate 64,442,502 of NW_023425529.1, forward strand.
CGTTTTACCGAATGACGAAGCCAGGCAGAAAAATAGATGCTGGCTACCAACTCTTGTTAAGTAGCATGTTGTGACTTCCAAGCAGGCTCTGTCCTACAGGAACTGTGCACTGATCATTAGTGATGTCCTGGCGGAGGAGCGTTTACTGGAATTCCTTCATGGAGCCACGCCTTTCTACTTAAAGGCATGTTGCGTATCTTCTTTTTGGCCAAGGAACAAGAGAAAATGGAAAGAAGGTAGGTTTACTAGCTTATTAAATATCTAATGATAGCAATAATCACATTAAGAGCTAACATGTATTAAATACAATGTTTAGAGTACTGGTCTTAGTGTTTTAGTTGTATTATTTTATCTATCTAATTATTGCAACAACTTTGGAATTGGTGTAATTTTCTGTTACCAGGCAGTGGAAGATGATACTTATTGGAAGCTGGGATTCCAACTGGTTACACTGTGTCTGTGGGTCGTTGGGTGTTCTAGGGAAAATTACATTGCTTAACACTCAGTGTGTGCACCTGTAAGTTGAAGATATAATAGCCATCTTAAAGACTTGTATTAAATTAGAGATAATCTATAATAATAAAAGGGTAATATGCTAATTAGACCAGATGTCCTTCCTGATGAAGCTGGGGCCAGAGGGAAGCCAGCCTGGGTGTCGGGTGCCTGCAGGCGGCCGGAGGAGGATGCGGGTGCTGGAGTAAAGCCAGTGCCAGCAACCGGGGCAAGGAAGGCCTACTCTTGCCCAAATTGTTATGCATCAGGCCTCTAGTGTTATATAAAGTGTCTAACATGGTGGCTAGCATGGAGAAAGTGCATGATAAAAGGGAATTAATGCCAGGACCTCTCTGATTAAGCTTGCTTTTTGGTCTCATATTTTAAAGTCAGAATAAAATTAATAAATACTATTTTCTTCTCTAAGCCCAGATTGTTTTAAGTCTCAGAAAAGGGACTTCTGAAACAGGAGATCAATAAACCAGCTCATAATGAGAGTGAGGAGGTATTCTTGGCTTTGGCTAATGATTTTTATGATATCGAATTTCTGTTCAATAATAGATTCATTCTGAGCCTAAAGAGTTAATATCATAGTCAGATATTATTAATGTTTCACAAGTCCATTCCTGAAGGTCCAATAGAGGTTGAATCAGAAAGAATATCTGCAGGAATCAGAACTGAGTGATTATTTTAAGTTAATATTTGGCCTTCCAATAGACAGTGCAAAGCAAAAATAAAAGGGAGATCAAACCATGGACAGTCCTGATTACATATTTCCCCAAACTAGACTCAGATAACTTTAGTAGAATCAAGTAGCATAAATTGGGTTTTGATAACTTCAGATACTAAAGGGGTATTTCAATTTTTCAGGAAATAAAAGGCAGAAGTGATAGTGACATATTGTGGGAGGAAGCAATCAGGCAGGCAGATGAGCAGTTGTGAGCCAGCAGTCCCAGATTGTGAAAGGGATGTTTGACTGCCTATTTAGGCCCCATCCCATAGAGATCAGGACTAAATAGGCAGTCGGACATCCCCCAAGGGGTCCCAGATTGGAGAGGGTGCAGGTTGGGTTGAGGGACCCCTCCCCCCTAGTGCACAAATTTTATGCACTGGGCCTCTAGTTGATATATAATACCCTACTAATCTCAGGTGTATATTATAGTGATTCAATATTTATATACATTGCAAACTGATCACCACAATAAATCTAGTTACTATCTGTCACCATATAAAGTTATTACAATATTATTGATTAAATTTCCTATACATTACAATTCCAGGACTTATTTATTTTAAACTGGAAGTTTGTACCTCTAATCCTCTTCACCTATTTAGTCCATCCCCAAGCATTCCCTCTCTATGTATTTCTTATTCATGCTTATTCAAGACTTCCCTTAAGTTCTTAGTATATAACTTGAGACACAGTATTGAAAAATCATTGTGGCTGAGGCTTAAAGAGATAAATGCTCTTTGAGGTAGAATTAGAGCATCCATTTGCCTGCTCCAAGTGGTGAAGATAGTTCGGTATCCCCATGCTTCGCATATCTAAAGGCCTAAATTTGTTTAGAGTCAGTATTCTTCCTTATCATCCTCACCCTCACTTCCACTTAGTTACTTCATGCTTTCTCCTTGCTTGTTTGATGTTCTTGCTCTGGTTTGGGTGTTAGCCTGGTCTGTCCCTTTATCTCTATGAAACTCTTAAATGGCTTCTTTATAAAAGGGTGTCCTCACAAAGGACCTCACTCTCTGACCCTTTCGTGAGCCATTCATTCTTCCTTGGTTCTGAGTCGAAAGTCAGGGAATTGGACATTCTATAAGTATTAAGGACTTTGACTACCATCAGGATCATCAGGTCTCAACCTTTGTTCCTAACAACATGTATGAAGAATACCTTTCACATTCGCAACACATTGCCATGAGTCTATCTGGATTTTGTGAAATTCCCAGTATACTTGTAGTATCATTCTTTTTTTACTCACTCAAGAATGCAACCAGAGATGTTAGTGAGAGAGACATTATTAATGGGATGCTTATAAATTTACTATAACTTATGGAAATTTTATAAACTTCATTACTTTATGATGTGTAACAAATTACCTAAGTTACACATGATCAAGAAATTTCAGTGGATTTTTAAAGCTTTACCTCTTTATAAAAAAATGTCCTAAGAGTAGAATTCTTTTTAGCAGCAACTTCTATCTAAAAATCCCAACATATTAAAAAAAAAATTAAAAGAGAATTTCACTAATTGAATTAGGGTCAGAGCCCAGAACTCATTCCCTACAATGGATCCTAAAACCCCTCCATCAGAATCTTTTGGACTTTGCATAGCACCATTTGAAAAACCAGCACCTTTGATTATATCTTAAATTTCAAGCAATGATTCCAGGAAGATGAACTGAATGAGAGTTCATCCAGTATGAGAATCTAGGGAAGTATTATTTTAGGACACTAGTGAACTGTGATAACCAAGTACCATTTCTTCCTACTCCATTATTATTATTATTACCATGTCCCTTCAGGCAATTTTGTAATGGTCTCACTCTTCTCCTTGTGACTCATGATTAACACCCAGAAGATAAGGATGCCTGGTGTGGTTCCTTTCCAGAATCTCACCCCTATCCATCTAAACCTCACCCTGCCTAGAGGGTGAGATTTATTGACTAGAGGCCCTGTGCACTGATTCATGCACTGGTGGTGGGCTTGGCCTGTGGGAATTGGCCGACTATAGGAGCGCCACTCATCCCAATCAGCCAGGGCATGGGCCTAAGACAGCAGGAAGACATCCCTCTTACAGTCCTGGACCCGTTGCTCCTTACTGCCTGCCTGCTCACTGTTCCTTACTGCCCGGCTTGCTGCTCCTTAGCACTGCCCTGGAGGTGGGAGAGGCTCCTGCAACCGCTGCTTCACTGGTCACCTGGTTGAACTCCTGAAGGGACACTTTGCATATTAGCCTTTTATATATATAGACTATATATAGATGTCTCCCAAGTTGGCATCACCTATTCCAAATCAAAGCAGTAAGGAAAGGGGCAAATGAAAGAAATGCATATCAACAGACACATCTTTTTCTGTGTGTGTGTGTGTGTGTGTGTGTGTGTGTGTGTGTGTGTTTAATGCAGATGTAACATTTACACACTGAAAAGCTTGCGATCTCTGATTAGTCAACCCTGAATATAAATGACATGTTGTTCTTTTTCTTGTCTGATTGCCAGAGTTAATTTAGAAAATACTTTGGTAAATACCCTCTCACAGTAACATAAAAATATTAAATTGATAAGTTTATGCACAACTATGAATTCTTTATGACTGAGTTGTCAGTTGTTTACTTTAAGCAATGAGCAATGTTTATAAACATGGAAAATTGCAAAAAATGTACTATAGACATGATTTCTATCACAGGAGGGTTATGATCTTATGAGGAAGCTGGATATAATATATAAGAATATAGGAGAACAGAGCACAAAAATCAATTTATAATGAGTGATCCTAATTGCATGGTTGTGGACCAATGAGTACAGCAATGATAGATCCGTGTCTAGAGATGATAAGAATAGCTAGCATTAAGTGGGAGTGTTCTTTATAGCTGGACTATGGTAAAGCAATCAATTCTGGGAAGCTTTTTGAATAAATTTTATAAAATTAGAAATCAAAGAACTCTGTTGAATTCAAATGCTTATTAGACATTTTCATCATTTCTTGCAAATATTATAACTCTTAGTTTTTCAGATTGTGCAGTCTTTGACTAATATGTAATATAAAATAGAAAAACTTCAGTTGAAATCAATTTAGAATGCTACTTTAATATTCTTGGTAGAACTTGTAAAACTCATTCTTTTTCAGAGTTGCTCAGATTTAAATACAACCAGTTAACTTGAAGGCAGTGGGTACAAATGAAACACAGAACAACTATTTGTGGTATTATGATAAAAGTTGCTCATATTAACTCCTCATTGGAAAATTCATCATTTTGAATTTTACAGTAAAATAAGGAATCATATTGTTGCTGTGTATTGTTGAAAAATACACTGAAATAGCAACTATTCTTTGAGTCTTTCAGTTTCAATACAGCTGTGAATAACTACTAAGAATTAATAGACACATTCAAAACAGTGAATCTATGGCATTCATGTAGCAGCTTTGGAATTAAGGTTTTAAATTCTGAAGTTCTTAGTTTTTATAATTCCATTCCATGTATTATTAGAAAAGCAATACTTTGTACTCTTATGAAAGTATGATACTATGGCTCAAATGCTAGATGAAAAGAAAGGGAATTTTGATTCTGCTCGCAGGTTAGAAGATTGAACAAATGTTATATCTTTGAGCTTTAATTTCTTCATTTGTTCCTTCATTTATTATTCAATATTTTTTTAGGCAGGTCTTCAATGTGATAAATGGTTATAAAGTGATCAAATAAGAAACAGTCTTTGTTTATATAATAGGGGATAAACAAGTAAACACACATAAAAATATAATTTCAGATTGTGAAATTTTTGTATCACATTCCTTCAATGTTTGCAGCATACTGATTAAAGTTTTTGTTTAAATTCAGTTTCCCTCCTGATTCAGTAGCATGTATTGTTTAATATTCTAATGTTTCCAATATGTCATCAGCTAGTGAAAAATAAGGTCTTTAAAGGAAAATAATAGGATGCTCTGAGGAAGAACCAGTGGGCTGACAGCCAACTAATTTTAGGTTTGCTGGTCAGCACTGTCTCTGAGGAAGTGACATTTGAGCAGAGATGTTCGAATTGAATAGGAGGTGGTCAATTTCAATGGAATAAAGGTGGAAGACTGTGTCAGAGCAAGAAAACAGTACCTGTAGAGACTGGCTAGAAAGACTGCAGCATATTTAAGGAACCCAGAGGAAGCTGACGTGGTTATAGCTTATGATACAAGAGGAGAGTGGTCATAGGTCAGGTGAGGTATGAGAAGCTTTGATCAATGCACAGGCTTTCAGACCTCAGCCAGGTTCAGGGAATCGGATTTTATTTTAAGAGACACCAGAAGCTATTGAGGAGTTTCAGATGAGGCGAGACATGTGCCTGGGGAGAAATGATTGAAGGGAAACAAGAAGAATAGGGAGATAAATGAAGAGACTTAATACATTATCCAGCTCACAGTGATGGTGGTGGGCTTTCCTTTAGTGTTGACAGTGTAAGTAGACAGAAGGAACAGACCCAGGATGTATTATGGAGGCAGGATGGATAAAATTCACTAATCAACTGAGGGTGGGGATGAAGGAAAAACAGGTGTTCAGAATGACTCCCAGGTTTCTGGTCTGAGTGAAGGGTGGACCAGGTACCATCACTGAGAGGGGGAAGGCCGGGGTAGTGATAATACATCCTCCCCTGTGCTGCTTGAGACTGCACCTGGAAAGGTCGATATATTTTTTAGAGTTGGTAGTCAGTATATAAATAAGAACTATTTATTCTGACTTATGGTAGCATAATATAATATGTATCAAGGGCATTGCTATAAAGACTTACAAAGATGATGGCACCATTAAAAAAAAATCAGATAATTTAATTCTTTTTCACTAGCTGATGACATATTGGAAACATTAGGATATTAAACAATACATGCTACTGAATCAGGAGGGAAACTGAATTTAAACAAAAACTTTAATCAGTATGCTGCAAACATTGAAGGAATGTGATACAAAAATTACAATTTTAGGCCAAGAAAATAGGTCAGAGGACTTAACATAAAAATAAATTGGCCTAAAAAGTCCTCCGAGGGACCATCTTTCTCTTTCCTAAAGGAAATTATTACTGTTAAAATATTTTGGCATGAAATATTGAATATTTGAGGTCACTCTCCTTCCCATAAACAAGTTACTTTGGAGACAGGGCAATCAGTATAGGTTGTTTGAGAGAATTTGGGGAAGACTAAAGAGCTGGTTTCCTGAGTCAGCAAGGACTCATAAATGGAATTCTAGGACCATCCGTGATCCTTCCTCTGTAAATCAGTGAGAATTAGAAGCACCTCTCACGTCAGAATGTTAGAGAAAGGATCTTATTAAAAAGACCTACATGGCCAAAACCGGTTTGGCTCAGTGGATAGAGCATCGGCCTGTGGACTGAGAGGTCCCAGGTTCGATTCCGGTCAAGGGCATGTACCTTGGTTGTGGGCACATCCCCAGTAGGGGGTGTGCAAGAGGCAGCTGATCAATGATTCTCTCTCATTGATGTTTCTAACTTTCTATCCCTCTCCCTTCCTCTCTGTAAAAAATCAATAAAAAATATATTTAAAAAAAAAGACCTACATGGGTTATTATCTTGGTTGTAGGGATGAATGGAATCCTAGTAAACTGACTTTGCAGTAAGACAGGTCTATGGAGACATGGTAATTTTTTTACAAATTTTGTACACTACATTTTCATTTTCATTTCTGTACACTAACAGCAAATTGTCCAAAAAAATTTAAGGAATGAATCCTACTTACCATATTATAAAAAATATTTAAAAATAAACCTAACCAAGAAGGTGAAATACTTGCACATTGAAAACTACAAAATGTTGTGAAAGAAATGAAAGAAACCAAAAAATGAAGACATTTCATGGTCATAGATTGGAAAACTTAATACTGTTAAATGTCCATATTACCCAATGTGATCTACAGATTCAATGAAACTTTCTATGAACATTCTAATAGCATTAAAAAAAATTCTCTTTATTGTTAAAAGTATTACAGATGTCTCTCCTTTCCCCCATTGACCCTCTTAACCAGGCCTCAACCAAACTCTTGCCTGTGCCCATTGGTTATATACATATTAATGTAAATACTTTGGTTAATCTATTCCTTCCTTCTGAAATATATCAGTTGTTGCATGCTTCCATGTCTCTGGGTCTATTTTGTTCATCAGTTTATTTTGTTCATTAAATCCCATGTATAAGTAAAATCATATGATACTTGTCTTTCTCTAACTGGCTTATTTCACTTACCATAAAACTTTCCAGGTCTCTACATGCTGTCTTAAAGGGTAAGAGATTATTCTTTTTTTTTTTTTTTTTTTTTTTTTTTTTTTTTTTTTACTGCTGCATAGTATTCCATTGTATAAATGTACCAGAACTCTTTTTATGCACTTATCTACTAATTGGCACTTGGGCTGTTTCCAAATGTTAGATTTTTTAAATTGAACATAGGAGTGCATATATTCTTTCTGATTGCTGTTTCAGGCTTCTTAGGCTATATTCCTAGAAGTGAGATCACTGGGTCAAATGACAGGAGAAAAAGGAACCCTTGTCCACTGTTGGTGGGAATTCCTACTGGTACAACCACTATGGAAAAAAAGTGTGGAGTTTCCTAATAGCATTTTTTACAGAAATAGAAAAATACATCCTAAATTCACATGTGATCTTAAGGGACTGAATAGCCAAACTAATCTTGAAAAAGAAGAACATAGTTGGAGGTCTCAGTTCCTGGTCTTAAAATTTACTAAGAGCTAAGGTAATCAAAACAGTGTGTTATTGGCCTAAAGACAGACATATAAACCAATAGAATAGAATAGATAGCCAGAAATAAACCTGTGCATATACATATGATTAAAAATTTTTGACAAGGGTACCAAGACTATTCAATAGAAAGGAGAGGTCTTTTTAACAAATGCTGTTGGAAAAACTGATAACTGGATACATGCAAAAAAAAAAAAAAAATGAAGTTGGACCTTATTCCACAAAAGACAGTAACTCAAAATTTATCAAAGACTTAATTAAACATAAGACTTAAAATTAAAAACTCTTAGGAAGAAAGCACTGCAGAAAAGCTTCATGTCAACAGATTTGGCAGTACTTTTTTGGATATGACACCAAAAGCACGGTGACAACAGAAAAAAGAGAAGTTGAATTTCTTTTCTTTTTTTAAAAAATATATTTTATTGATTTTGTACAGAGAGGATAGAAAGTTACAAACATCAATGAGAGAGAGTCATCAATCAGCTGCCTCTTGCACACCCCCCACTGGGGATATGCCCGCAACCAAGGTACATGCCCTTGACTGGAATTGAACCCGGGGACCTTTCAGTCCCCAAGCTGACGCTCTATCTATTGAGCCAAACTGGTTTCGGCAAGAAGTTGAATTTCATTAAAATGAAAAAAATTTTCATATCAAAGGATTGTGTTAGCAAAGTGAAAAAGCAGATCACAGAATGGAGAAAATATTTGCAAACTATATGTCTGATAAGGGATTAATAACCAGAATATATAAAGGACTACTACAACTCAACAGCAAAAAAAATAACCCAATTGAAAAATGGATATAGATGACTTGAATATGTGTTTCTCCAACTTATAAGAACATGGAAGATGTGCAATGCCACTAATAGAGAAATGCAAATCACAACCACAACAAGATACCACTCTATACCTATTTGGATGTTCATAAAAAACAAAACAGAAAATAAGTGTTTTTTACAGTTTTTGGTGTGACTGATCAAAATAACTCATTGTTCTCACTGTGTCTGACTTTAAGCAGACATTTGGTAAGGTCCTTCATAATAGCCTTTTGGAAAAGAGAGTAGTTTAAATTGTGCAATAGTATAAGCAGCCTTTTTATAAGAGACTTGGATGGGAAGAAAAAGGCGTGCTTATCAAATTTGTGGAGAAAGCTTGGCAAGATAACTAACATATTAGACAATAGGATTGAGGACTAAGATTCCTATGGATTGAGTCCTGGGCCTAACAGGGTAGACTTTATTAGGAACTTCTCCAGTGACACTGAGAAGACGGGCTTCACCAGTGGCACATGCCGCTGCTTTTCCAGTAATTCCCTTTTGATTGCTTCTCATAGCTGTTTCCTTTGCTACCTTCTTGTTCTCTGAGACCAGCTTGAGAGTTGCTGTCACCTGTAAACCTTCTCAACCTCCTCCATCCCCGAGGCTGACTGAGGACACTTTGCTGAAATCCAGTAACACTCCTATGCTTATTTCTTTTATAACTCTCATCACACGGTGCAAAAATCAAATTGCTTGACTGGTCCTCTCTCCCCATCCTCCTCAACAATGAGTTTTTTGAAGTCAGAGACTGTTCATTTCTATAGCCTAAGAACTAATAGAAATGCCAGATAAAAACAGGCATTTAATGTCCTTGTTGAATGTATGAAATGATCTACACCTTGGGGGGAAAAAACACAAAGTGAAACGAAGAAACAAACAATAGTCAATTATACAATTACAGGAAAAGGGAAATATACCTGAGAAGTAGCATGCAAATTTTCATTTTATAAGTAGTGGCTGCATGTCAAAAAGACAAATGTAAACTTGTCTGAACGGAGAATTACTGTGTTTAGAATGATAAGGGGCATTGGATTGTTCTATTCTGGGCAGACCCCACCTTCAGTCAGATTACAGTCCTTCCTGATCACTGTGCCCTGAAGGAGACATGGACAGATTGTGTGTTCAGCAGCTTGAAGGAAAGATAAATTGGACAACTTGATAACTAATTTCAACTATTTGAGTAATATCCTGAGAAAAGGGAATAAACTTTCACTTTATATATCAAGAGGCAGGGCTGGGACCAACTGGTAAATTGGCGGGAAGTGGTCTATGGCTCCCAATGAGGCCCAGAAGGCAGGAAGTCATGACTGCATGGTGGTTCCACTCTCCCCAACTCTCCCATCTATAACAGCTCAGCATGGCAGTGGGTGGGGTGGGCAAAGAGGATTTAATGATCAAATGTGGGTTGATATTTTAAAGGGATGGAAATAGGAAAAGAACTAGGATGTTCTTTAGCAATATTGGCAAGAGAATGATCAGGTGTTTTTGTTTTTGTGTGTGTGTGGCCAGGGGATAAAAGAAAAGGAAAACAAAAGTCAGGGATTGTAGCAACAATAAATTAGTTAACCCCTTGTGTTGATATAAAACACAAAATTTACCACTTGAGTTCCCAAATTCATTCTAAATAGTTGCTGTTTTGTCTGGGAAGGACAGTTCTGTTTGACAGAGGCTGCTCTGATTTAGTGCTGGAAGAAGCTCTGGGCTGGAGGCAATTGCCAGATCTGCTATGTATTGAATGTGGGACTTTGGACAAGTTCCATCATTGAATCTGTTTCCTTATTTGTAAAACTAGAGGCCCAGCACATGAAATTCATGCATGGGTATGGTCTCTAGGCCTGGCCTGCAATCAGGGCCATCTTCCCTGGCTGCCCGCAGCTGGCCCTGCCTCCTCCCGCCCCAGTTCCCTGTTTGCCATTGGGTGATCTGAGCCTGACAGCCAGGTGTAGGGACTAAGAGGTCGGCTGTTCCTGCCTGCTCACCAGCCCCCCTCCCCCATTGTGGGTTGCCCTCTGTGTGTGGGGCAACTGGTGGGGCAGGGGCCTTGGCCTGACACTACCCTTGTCCCCTACCACCTAACTCCAGTTCCCCATTCACCATCGGGCAATCAGAGCCTACCAGACAGGGAAAGGGACTGATAGGTGGTCAGTGGACCTCATACTGACTGGTCGAGCAGTTGTTCTGGTAGTTCCACCCTTAGAGTCAATTTGCATATTACCGTTTTATTATATAAGATAGGGATTGTAATATCTATAAGAGGATTCTTGAAGGTTATATAATTTTTCTATGCTGAAATGCCTATTATTGTGTCTAGAACTCAGTAGGCTTGAGTAAATTTTTATTGAAAAAGAATCATGGGATTTCTAAAAGTAACAGATGTGTAAGAAATCATAGTACTTTGAGATTTAGATTTCTCCATTTTAAGTTGATATTTTATAGACTATCATGAAAGTTCTTAGGTATACCTTTTTAATAAACTTTTTGTTCTGAAATAATTGTAGATTCACATGTAGTTGTAAGAAGGAATTCAGAAAGATCCTGTATACATTTGACAGGATTTGTCCTAAAGGTAACTTCTTATATAATGATGAATTTGTGCACTGGTGAGGTCCCTCAGGCTGGCTTGTGGGGATCAGGCCAAAACTGGCTCTCCAACATCCCCCAAAGGGTCCCAGATTTTGGGAGGGCACAGGACAGGCCAAAGGACCTCACCAGTGCACAATAAAGGCTGGGAAGGGACCATGGGAAGACTCCAGGGCATGTCCAACCCATCTTGCCCAGTCCTGATCAGCCAGACCCCACTTCAAGCTAACCTACTGGTCTGAGTGTCTGCTACCTGGTAGTCAGTACATGTCATAGTGACTCGGTGAATGGTTGAATGAATGGTTGGACACAGCATATTAGGCTTTTATTATATAGGTTTATATAGGATAGTTCAGTGTTATAACTGCGAATTACCATTGATAAAATCCGTAAATCTTATTCATGTTTTGTCAGCTTTCCATGTATCTATCCATTTGTATTTATGTGCATTTAGTTCTATGCATTTTTAAAAATATATATATTTTATTGATTTTTTACAGAGAGGAAGGGAGAGGAATAGAGAGCTAGAAACATCCATGAGAAAGAAACATCGACTAGCTGCCTCCTGCACACCCCTTACCAGGGATGTGTCCACAACCAATGTACATACTCTTGGCCAGAATCAAACCTGGGACCTTTCAGTACGCAGACCAATGCTCTGTCCACTGGGCCAAACCAGTTTTGGCAGTTCTATGCATTTTTATCGTATGCATAGATGTGTGTGAAACCACTATGGCCAAGAGCAATTCCATCACAAGGATTCCTCATGATACCCTTTTATAGCCCCATCAACCTACCATCTTTCTTCAACCTCTGGTAACCATTAATTCATGTTCCATTTCTATATTTTTGGGTGTTATATAAAAGGAGTCATATAGTATGTTATCTTTTGAGATTAACTGTCTTTCATCCAGCATACATTCCTCTAGAGTCGTCCTATTTGTTACATGTATCAATAGTTCATTTCTTTTATTGCTGAGTAGGACTTAATGATTTGGATGTATTAGAGTACGTTTACAATTTCACTTTTAAAAATGTATTTTTATTGATTTCAAAGAGTTAGAGAGAGGGAGAGAGAAATAGAAACATCAATGATGAGAGAGAATCATTGATTGGCTGCCTTCTGCACACCCCTCATTGGAGATTGAGCCCACAACCGGAGCATGTGCCCTGACTAGGAATTGAACTGTGACCGTCTGGTTCATAGGTCTATGCCCAACCATTGAGCCATGCTAGCTGAGCACAATTTCACTTATTGAAAGAAATTTTGGTTGTTTCCAGTTTTTGGCTTTTAGAAATTTAGCTTTTGTGAATATTTGTGTACATATTTGTGTGCATGTAAATCTTAAGTTTTCATTTACACTTTATTTTTTAATATTATTAGTTCATTTGTTAAAGGTCCTCAGTATTTTGAGCTAATGAATAAGGAAAATATACAAATTAAGAGTAAATGGAGCCAAAATCCATTTGGCTCAGTGGATAGAGCATTGGCCTGTGGACTGAAAGGTCAAGGGCATATACCTTGATTGCAGGCACATCCCCAGTGGGGGGTGGGCAGGAGGCAGCTGATTAATGTTTCTAGCTCTCTATCCCTCTACCTTCCTCTCTGAAAAAAAAAAAATCAATAAAATATAATTAAAAAAAAAGAGTAAGTGGAAATTCTGTCTCTTGGTCAAAATAGAAGAGATTTTTGACATTTATGTCAGTGGAATATAATTAAATAATGTAACCTGTCACACATGGTACATATAGATCTAATGTATTAACTCCACATCTCCATGCCAGCTTCTGGTTAAACTGCACGGCTGTATTTACACAGAAACTGTATCTACATGCCAAAAGAACACATTTGTTTGGAAACTATCTCCCAAGCAACATACTCTTTCTATTGTGACATGTGCTAGAATTTAATGTTTTATTGTAAATAAATACAAAAATTTTGCACGATTTCCTCTATGTACCCCTTATTCCCAATCAGAATGCACAGAAGTGTTAAGTAAATAAAATTCCTGGCATGTACTAGACCACATTAATTCTTACACACCTGGTGTCACTAAATGAGAAGCTCTTTGCATGGATAATGATTGGCAACATTATAGCAGCTAAGAATTATTAAATAATGTTAGCAGATCTATATATAGTGCTTACTATATACCAGTCACTGTTCTGGGCTAATGTTGCTTATTAATGTGAACTAATCTCCACTGAGACCCTATGGTGTATGCACTATTAACAAGCTCAGAGCTAGGAACATGAAAGCACAGAAAGTGATCAACTAACTTCTTCCAGGCCTCATAGTTAGTAGTTGGCAAAACTAAGATGGACTCAAACAGTCTTGTTCCAAAGTCCACTTCTGTACTATTTGCAAGATTAGAATCTATAAATTGAAATAAATGAAGACACCAAAATAAAATATTTTAATTAAAATTGGAGTTCTGGATTCTTCACTTGTCAGAATAAAGCAAGAATTTGTAACTTGCCTTAAATAAACTAAATTATTAAAGACATGTAATGCAGTGGGCATTTCCAGGTCAGGCCCAAGGCGGCTCCCTTTAGAATCAACACATTAGCACAGGTTCACTCAAGGTATGTTTGGAAAAAGGTCTGAGAAAACTTGAGAGTGAGTTTATCCCAAGAGAAGAGAGAATAACAAGCAAGCTTGTTAATTAGAATTGAGGACAAATTTTGAATATAAAATGCTCTCTGCTATTGAAATTTGCTTTTCAGCATGATGATCACGAATTCATCTGAAAGAGGCTAAGGGCTGAAGATAAAAATGGAAAAATCCATTTTCACTAAAGACTTAGTACTATGTTAAGGCACTGAGCAGCATTGATTGATGCCCATTAAAATGGAGCATATGTGCCAAAACCGATTTGGCTCAGTGGATAGAGTGTCGGCCTGCGGACTGAAAGGTCCCGGGTTCGATTCCAGTCAAGGGCATGTACCTTGGTTTCGGGCACATCCCCAGTATGGACTGTGCAAGAGGCAGCTGATTGATGACTCTCTCTCATCGATCTTTCTAGCTCTCTGTCCCTCTCTCTTCCTCTCTGTAAAAAATCAATAAAATATATTAAAAAAAAAAGGGGGGGGGAGCATATGCCCAGCCCATGTGGCTCAATGGTTGAGCATCAACCTATGAACCAGGAGGTCACCGTTCAATTCCTAATCAGGAATTGTGGGCTCAATCCCTATTAGAGGGAGTGCAGGAGGCAGCCCATCAATGATTCTCTGTCATTATTGTTGTTTCTCTCTCTCTCTCTCTCTCTCTCTCTCTCTCTCTCTCTCTCTCTCTCTCTTAGTCCCTCTTTCCTTCTCTCACTTCCTCTCTGAAATCAACATATATAAAAAGGAGCATGGTAAAAACAAGTGGAGGAATGAATAAGGTGGATACAGAGAATACACACACACATACACATACACACACAAACACACACATATGTACACATATACACATTTAGGGCACTGATGTATTAATAACACGTAGATTTAACCAAACCCTAGCATCATGGGAACACTAAAGGCCTTTTGTGGCTGTACCTGGCAAAATCTAACATCTGAGTCTCTTGCTCTGATGGCCAGTCAATGGTCTCACCAACGAAGTGAGGCAGCTCTTTGTGCCCTTTGAATACAGTGCCCTTGACACAGAAATCAGCACCGCGGACAGCAAATCCTGGCACTGGGCTGGGGCACCACTCTCACAGGGTTTCGCTGTCAGTGGGAGGTGTAGCACTAGACATCTCAAAAGGGTGCTGAAGATGTGGGTGGGGAAGTGTGGGTACCAAGAGGAAAAGGAAAGAACATGTTTATGCTAAATGGACATTCTCAGAAAGGAACTGGGGATAGGGAAGGGGAAGTTTTATACAACAGAGGTTCTGTAAAAGAAGGTAGGACTACAGCTAAAGAGAGGATGTTCATGACTATAAATGTGATATCATTATTAGTATTTATGTGGTTCTGACACATTGATATTATTAAGGGAAATCTAGGTTACAAATGTAGTTGCCTTCTCTAAGGATAAGTTAGGAGGCTTTTTGTCTGTTATATTTTTAATATAATTTTGACTAAAGATAGAAAGATGAATTTTTAGATTTAGAGATTAATAATATAATGAATGAAATACATGTTTAGATTCAGGAATTGTGCTCCATTTTCCCTAAAGTATGAAAGAAATGCAAATATATACAATCAGTGTTTTCCCATGATTTAGATAAGTTTTTAAAAGATAGTTAAGTAACAGGAAGAATTCTGGTTGTTGATTGTTGCATTACAGACAATTCAATCTCATTGGTATAAAAAGCAACCATTATATAATTAAATTGATTCTGTGAGTAAAGAATTCAGACAGAGGATGGCCACATGGCTTATGTAGAGGGGTACATCCAAGAAACAGTTATGTATATTATTAATGTACTAGAGGCCCGGTACATAAAATTCATGCACGGGGGAGGAGGGGGGTGGAGAAGGGGGAGCATCCCTCAGCCCAGCCAGCACCCTCTCCAATCTGGGACCCCTCGAGGCATGTCCAACTGTCTGTTTAGGCCCTACCAGGATCAGGCCTAAACGAGCAGTTGGACTTCTCTCTCACAATCCAGGACTGCTGGCTCCCAGCCTGCCTTCCTGATTTCCCCTAACCACTTCTGTCTGCCAGCCTGATCACCCTCTAACACTCCCCTGCCAGCCTGTTTGATGCCTAACTGCTCCCCTGCCAGCCTATTTGTCCATAACTGTCCTCCCCTGCCAGCCTATATGCCCCTAACTGCCCTCCCCTGCAGGCCTGGTCACCCCAAACTCCCCTCCTCTGCTGGCCTGGTCACCCCTAACTGCCCTCCCTTGCAGGCTTGATCGCCCCCAACTGCCCTCCCTTGTAGGCTTGGTCCCCCCCAACTGCCCTCCCCTGATGGCCTGATTGCCCACAACTGCCCTCCCTTATAGGCCTGGTCCCTCCCAAATGCCCTCCCCTGCTGGCCATCTTGTGTCCACATGGGGCAGCCATCTTTGACCACATGGGGTCAGCCATCTTGTGTGTTGGAGTGATGGTCAATTTGCATATTACTTTATTAGGTAGGATAGAAGCCTGGTGCATAGGTGGGGCCAGATCAGGGTGGGGGTTCCCTTGGGGCATGGGGCAGCCTGGACAAGGAGCCTGTGGTGGTTTGCAGACCAGTGAAACCCCCTGGCGACCCAAGCAGAGGCCCTGGTATGTAGGCTTTATTTATCTTCTTTAATTGAAACTTTGTAGCCTTGAGTGGAGCCAAGCCTCCTGCTTGCTCCATGGCCACAGCCATTTTTGTTGGTATTTATTTATCTTTTATAATTGAAACTTTGTAGAGGAGGCCAAGGCAGGCCAGGGATGCAGGAGTTTGACTTCCTCCATTACTGGGGGCAACACAAGCCTCCTTCTCTCTCCAGCTCTGTGGCTACCACTATTTTGTTGTGATTTATTTATCTTCTATAACTGAAAATTTGTAGCTTCAAATGCAGGCCTGGGTCTGCCATCTCCAGGGAAACCCAAGTCTCCTGCTCGCTCGTGGTTGGGTTAATTTGCATACTCGCTCCTGATTGGCTGTTGCGTGTGGCTTGTTGGGATAGTGGAGTGATTGTTAGTTTGCATATTATTCTTTTATTAGATAGAATTTAATGTTTCTGGCTTACAGGATTGTGAGGGCTAGCTGAGCATGTCTGACAGTGAGGCAGGCTATCAGGAAAGAAGACTGGGAACCTCTGGACAGAGATGATACTTCTGTTTACAGGGATTTCCTCCTCCTCAGGGAAGCCTCTGTCTGTTCTAGTCTTAAAGCCTTTCAACTAATTGGATCAGGCTACACCAGATTAGCTAGGATAATCTCCTTTACATAAAGTCAACAGATGGTGGATGTTAATTTTCGATATATCTACAAAAGTACTTTCATTGCAATGTCTAGATTAGGTGTGACTGAATAACTGGGTACATAGCCCGACCATGTTTGACTTGTAGAACTGACCATTCCAGTTTGTCTCTGCTCCACAGTGTCTGGGAAATAGTCTTGGAAAACCCAAGTGGCTGGAGTGATCCAAATTACTGGGGAACCATCAGGAAGCTGCTTCACTCATGGGCCTGGGACCCAACTTAAAGACTGGGCTCAGCTGAACATATCCGTTGGAGCTGGCCTCTCCATCTGGCTTTGGCTTCTCACAGCTTGGTGGCTGGCTTCGGAGAGGGAGCCAGCTGAAAGGAAGTGCCCTGAGAGGAAGAGTGACAGCAGAACCAGGCAGCCACTGTGTGGCGTTTTGTGACCTAGCCTCAAAAATCATGTGGCATTGCTTCTGCACATGTTATTGATTAAGAACATATCACAAAGTTTGGCCCAGATCCAAGAGGAGGGGAATTAGACCCCATCTCTGACTGATCCATGGTGAGGTCACATACACGGGAGCACATAGGATAGGGTATTATGACAGCCATCTTTGGAAATATAGTTTACCACAGCAACTGAAAATGAACAATGTCTCTGCCAATTGTAATGAAAGGAACATGTAGGTCAATAACTGCTCACTGACTTACCTCAGACACTCAAAAGTGGCCGAATTTAAAAGCATTGGAAATTGATCTCTGTAGATATATTACTTTTCCCTTACATTCAAAAGCTTATCAAATTAGAGGCTTATTATTACAAATTTGACAACTTAGGGCTTATCTAAGACTAACCCACTTACATTCAGTGACCTTTGGGAGTAGAGTAGATATTGGAATTATATTAATAATATATTGCTATATAACAAGTTACCACGAATTTTAAATTACCACACAGTTTCCATGACTTAGGAGTCTAGGCATAGCTGGCTGAATCTTCTGTGTCAGGGTCTCTCACAGGCCGCAGTTACGGTTGTTGGCCAGGACTTTGGTCTCATCTGAGGCTTGGCCGAGGAAGGATTCTCTTTCAAGTTCATATGATTATAGTCAGAGTTTAGTTTCTTGTGGGCTATTGGACTGAGAGTTCCAGATTCTAGCTGACTATTTTCCAGAGGCCATCCTTAGTTCATTGCCACATGCACATCCATATGTACACTTGCTTCATCTAACCTAGTAAGGTAGACAGTCAATGGGGAGGGAGTTTCCTAGCAAGATGGAACTTACAACCTTATGCAACAAAACCTCCTTTGTTAATTACTGATGGTTCCAAACAAGTCATAGTTTCCACTCACACTCAGTAAAGGGAATTACATGCAAGTGTGAATACCAGGAGGTGAGGATAATTCAGGGCCATATTAGTGTGTGTCATCACAGAAACATTAGACACAATGGCTGGAGCTATGGAAAAGTCCTCTCTTCCTGATCACAGTCTTTGTGGCAGGAAGTATCTATATTTATAATAGGGTAATATGCAAATTGGTTAGGATTCCATCATGTAATGACCGATCAGCAGGCTGCACATGCTTCAGGCGCGGGTGGGCGGGGACTTGCAATGTCGGGGAAGTGATGGGGGTGGGGACTTGTGCTGCCTGGGACATGAGGCTGCCTCCCAGCCTGGCACCTGGTGGGGGATGTGAGGCTGCCTCATTGGCTCCTCATGTGAAAGGTGAGCTCAGATTCTCATTCTTATTCAGTGTAGTGGAGTGTGGGAATTGGTGTATAGGATCCAGTTCCACTTGGGGAAATGTTACTACAGTCTGAGAGTAGATGTAAAACGGGGATTTATTTGCTCACAGGCTTGCTGTAGAACAGACAGAGTCACCATCCTCACAGAATTCAGGATGCCCCACATGCAAATCTAGAATGAAAAGCCAGTAACTAGAAACTGCCCTTTGAAGGAGTGTGCGCAACAGAACTGTGAGCCCCGGGAAGGTGAAGAGGAAAGCTGTTCTTGTGGGCAATTTAAGAGTTTAAGGTGCAAAACTGGCATCAGAAAGTAGTGGCATAACACCGAGGCCACACAGTCATGGGACAACACTGAGACCATGGGACCCTTGGGACGAGCAATTTCCAACACTGTGGGAACCCCCTGCTCCCACCCCAGCCTCTGGGTGCTGGTTACAGATGACCACACACACAGGGATGAGGGCTCTGAGCCTGCAGTGGTGGGGTTAGGGGTCAGAGGACCTTCTCCCATAAAGTCTTCCCCAGTCTGCGCAGCATCAGGCTGTGTGGCGCACACCCACTGATGGCATCACCAGGTGATGTTTCCTAGAGGGGCTGCTCAGGCTGTTTCCCTGAAGAGGGGCACACACCCAGCTCAGAGGCAGGGAGGTACAGCTTGGAGGCCACAAGATTTCCTGCAGCCCCTGCAGCATGGCCAGGTCTGTCTGGCTGTTGCAGGGCCTGGACAGGGTGGTGGTCCCAGCGCTGGTGGTGAGTGCTGGGCGCCTGAATCTGGGGAGCTGCCCAGATCCATGGACCTTCACAGCTAGATTGATCACCTCCTGCATCCCTCACCAAACCCAGGTCTGACCCTAATCCTCCCCACCAGACCCTAGGGGCCCAACCTCCCAACTGATGGCCTTTGACTGCACATCCTCACCCTAACATTTTTGAACACCTCCCTTAACCTCCTCACCTCTGATCTAACCTTTAGCGGGAGCCATTGCCAACCACATCTGGTCCAGCACCACTCTCCCCCTCTAGTCCGCCATCTTCCTCCATGGAAGCTGCTATTGCTTCCCATGAACTCAAACAAAATAGGATTACTCAAAGAAGAATATGTCCGAGCAAAGATCTTGAACTAAAGAAGAAATAAAGTAACTATAATAATATACATGAGAAAAGTTAACTTCAAAGGTAATCAAGTAATTGCAAAGGAAAAATACCTGGAACAGTTAAAAATTGCAATATTCAGTACTAAGGAGGGTGTGATGAAACAGACACCTGACAGCACTGCTTTGGAGTATAGGGAACAGCATTTCTGGAGACAGTTTGACAGAAAGTAGCAAATATTCAGGCTCCTGGGATGGATGATTACACACATAATAATCAAAAAGTTGGGCCAGATATTATCATCATAATAAAAGGCTAATATGCAAATGGTCATCACACCGTAAAACCATAACAACTGAACAGCAGGAGGCTGTGTGCGAGGCAGGCGAGGGTGGGTGGGGACTTGTGCTGGCCCGGGATGTGAGGCTGCCTCACTGCCCAGTGTCGGGCTGGGGGATGTGAATAACAATATTAAAATATTTTCTCTAATTAACTCCCTTTTAATGTGCATGAATTTTGTGCACTGGGCCACTAGTTGGATATAAAGGTGGGGGTGGTTACTTTGTAAGATATATAAATGTCTCATAACTATATTGTACACTTGAAACTAATACAATATTGAATGCCAACTATAAATTAAACATAAATAAATAAAAACAAATGTGGGAGTGGGAGTTATCCAGTCCAAGATGATAATCATTTTCTAACTGATAGGTGAAACAAGATCATGAGAAATGTACCACTTGTTTGTAATTCCAGGTGGCCAGGCAGATAGGCAGCCAGAAAGTCAGGTTAATAGGTAAACAACGAACTTCAGGGAAATGTTTCAGTAACATTTGATAGGGCTTAATGGGCAAATTCCAGTTCCTGGAAGGACACTGAAAGACCAAGCCAGAGAAACAACATTTTTTTTTATAGAAACTGTGGATATTAGTAATTTCCAGAAGTAGAAACTTGTATCTAGGGGAACAAAGCAAAGGGTCATTAATCAGAATTGCAGAATAAGGGACTTTAAAAATATCTGAGTTCCCACCTAGGCTTAGAATTCTGTGAGGCCAGGGAGAATGTATGTATGGGTGTTAATAAAAATGTTAAATGTTGATTGCAGGAGGTGATAGAGTGGCACTTCTCTCTGGGAAGAAAAGCACCCATGGGCTCTGCTTTCTGCCACCAGCCGAGGCCACCCTCTTATGGCTGCCTAAGGAAGCTGCGCAGTACTCATGTGTGAGGAAGCATGGTGGTCAGATATGGGAGCAACTGGCTGCTACACTGGATAAATATTATACAAGTGGGGGTGTCAGGAACCCAGAGGTGGATGGCTAACTCTGCATCTTCACTTGTATCTCTTCTGCTATTCCTGCTGGACCACCAGCATAAGGTGGCTTATTTGGAAACCAATTTTACCACCAAAATGCAGTGATATAATTGTGGGATCCCTTAACACGACCCGCGTGGTTCAGGGCCCACTCAGGGTCCGGTTTCTGGAGAAGGCCGCACACTAAAATGAATAGAGAGACTGGAAAAGAGTTAATTTGGGAAAATGGGGGCCAGGCGGGAAGTCTACCTCTAGTGGGAAGACTAACTGCTCTCTGGCCTTTTACCATTCCTTTTATTGAGATTCTGAAACAAAGATATCTCTTAAGGAGGAAGTTCCAACAGCAGAAAATCAACTTACATTTACATATGATTAACAGATTAAAGTTGCCTCAAGCACCACTATCTCAACTATACAAAGAGTTAATGCCTCTGACCATTCAGAGCCATCAAGGTCCCATAGCTCTTTTTACATTTTATCTCCAGTGACAATGCTAGGTTTTGGTTCCCTGTTCCTGGTTCCTGGTTCCTGGCATATAATGTTGATGGTTCTTTTTTTTAAAAAAATATATTTTATTGATTTTTTCATACAGAGAGGAAGGGAGAGAGATAGAGAGCTAGAAACATCGATGAGAGAGAAACTTCAACAAGCTGCCTCTTGCACACCCCCTATGGGGGATGTGCCCGCAACCAATGTACATGCCCTTGACCAGAATTGAACCTGGGACCTTTCAGTCCACAGACCGACACACTACCATTGAGCCAAACCAATTTTGGCTGATGGTTCTTATTTTTAAAAGTAGAGCTCTTTCAAAATAAACTCCTGAGTCCCAAGACAAAAATTCACCCAGAAGCTGCCAAACTATTTTCTGGCCTTTGAAAGGCACATAACTTTTTATTTCAATCCTACTGTGTATCAGAATCCTATATAATAAAGAGATAATATGCAAATTGACCCTCACACCCTTGCATCACAAAATGGCCACCCCCATATTGTCACAAGATGGCTGCCACAAGATGGCCACCCCACATTGTCACAAGATGGCCAACAGGGGAGGGCAGTTGGGGGGTGACCAGGCCTGTAGGGGAGGGCAGTTGGGAGTGATTGGGCTGGAGGGGAGCAATTAGGTGTCAATCAGGCTGGCAGGGTAGCGATCAGGCTACCAGGCAGGCAAGTGGTTAGGAGGCAGCAGTTCCAGATTGTGAGAGGGATGTCCCTCAAGGGGTCCCAGATTTGAGAGGGTGCAGGCTGGGTTGAGGAACACTACTCCAGTGCATGAATTTTGTAAACTGAGCCTCTAATATGAAGATAAAACTCTAGAATGTCTTCTAGGTACTCATACAGAGTGATAAATTTTGAACGAGGACAGAGTTACCTATAACTAAGTCCAGGAAAAGCCTTCCAGAACCCTCAGAGCATTCACCAGACTAAAACAAAATTGATTAGAAACTTCCAAATGATGTCAGTTGGAGAAAATGACCTAGAACCATTTCTGATTTGGGATTTATTCTAAAAGTAAAGCATATTCTACAGAAAGAAAAACTTTTCAATTGTGTCTAAATAAAATTTCTGCATGAGTTCTTTGAGGTAGTAAATAATGTGTATGCCTTAACACTAGTGGTTGGTAGTTCTTCAGTATTTTAGTGGCAATCATTTTTAAGGCACGTGTATGCTGAGATACTCAAAATTGTTTACTTTTCTAAAATATAGCTTTATATTTATACTAGTGGCCCAGTACATAAAATTTGTGCATGGGGTGGGGGTGTCTCTCAGCCCAGCCTGTACCCGCTCAATCTTCCAATCTGGGACTGCTCACCTGCTTGCCTGCCAGATCACCCCTAACCACTCTGCCTGCTAGCCTGATCAACCCCAACTACCCCCCATTCCAGCCTGGTCACCCCTAACTGGCCTATTTGCCCCCAAACTGCCCCTCTGCTGGCCAGCTTATCCCCACCTGCCACCCTGCTGGCCTATTAACTCCCAACTGCCCCCCTCTGCTAGCCTGCTCGCCCCCAACTGCCCACCCCCGCTGACAGGCTCATCCCCAACTCTCCCCTCATGCCATGCCAGCCTATTCACCCCTACCTGCCCCCCCACCAGCCTGCTCACTCCCACCTTCCCCCCTGCCAGCATGCTTGCCCCCAACTGCCCCTCCCACTGGCCTGATTGCCCCCAACTGCCCTCCACCACCAGCCTGCTCACCTCCAACTTCCCCCCTGCCAGCCTGTTCACCCCAACTATTTCCCCATGCCAGCCTGCTCACCCTAACCACCTCTGCTTCAGCCTCACCACCATGGTTTTGTTTGGAAGGATGTCCAGGAGGTCTCCCAGTCTAATTAGCATATTACTCTTTTATTAATATAGATACCCTTTTCAATTGTCCACAATACTATTTTTTATTAAAATGTGTATATCCTATTTTCTGTTTTAAAAGGATTTTTCTATTGTACGGAGATCAGGAACTAGAATATTTCTAGGGTCCAAGTGTTGCACCCTCCATTCTCTACAAAAATTCCCACCATTTGGACTTTTAATATCATGCATTTGTTTTGCCTGACTTTTTACTTTATATAAATGAAGTTTTATAGTATACTAAAGGCTTGGTGCACAAAATTCATGCATGGATAGTGTCCCTAGGCCTGGCTGGCAATCAGGGCCAATCTGTAGGGCGACTGTCAGGCCAATAGGGGCGGGGAGTGCCCGCTGGCATCCACCTTGGCTGGCCTGGGGCCTGCAGGCTGGGGGCAGCTCCTGCATTGAGCGTTTTCCCCCTGGTGGTCAGTGTGTATCATAGTTCTGTCATTCAGTTCATTTGCATATTATGCTTTTATTATATAAGATATTCTTTTGTATCTGGCATTTTTTATGCAAAGTTTGTTTAGAACATCTATCATGTTGCTCTGTATAGCAGTAGCTCACTTATTTTTATTGCTGCATAGTATTCCTGGTATAAATATACTACTAATGATATGATATAAATAATATAATTATTCATCCGTTCTATTATTTGATGGAAATATCAGTCATTTTTAGTTTGGGACTATTATGAACAAAATCTTTTAGGTACATTCTTCTGTATGGCTTTGATATACATTTCTCTGATGAAGTATATATCTAATGGTGGAATTACGTGATCAAAGGGTATGGGTTGTAGCTTTAGTAGTTAATGCCAAATAGTCTTCTGAAAAACTGAGGAGCCTGAAGATGGGAGTACTAACTTATACTCCTATCAGGAACTGCTTTGTGGGGAAAATTGGGCTAACCTCTCCATTCTTTTTTTCTCTTTTGGGTATTTATCTTGGGAGCTCTCCTATGCCTTCAATCAAATCTTTAAGAAATATTTTGTCTGGCTCTTTCAGTTCTCCTCCACCCCAGCTCCAGGTTATTCTGCAGCAGTCTAGTCCACTATTACTAAAAACAGAAATTCATCTTGGATGTTCTTTGAACCTCAGAAACAGTAAAAGTTAAACAGTAAAAGTCCACTGTAAAAGGAAATGAATAAGTAATTTGACAGGCAAATGAGTATAAACAGAGAGAAAAATAAAGGGGAATGGCATATATATTTAAAAAAGGGGCATAATGTAATACTATGCAAGGAATCATAAGTAGTTTCGTTTTGGATCATAAATTGTGAGATGGCAGTAGAAAAATTATAGAAGTCTTAACCTATACTAAAGAGCTTGGATTTTTATTTGAAAGCTGTGAGGAGCCATTAATAATTTTAGTGCAGGAAGTAATAGGATCAGCTTTTAATTTTCTGAAGTTTATGTTGAAAGCAGTATAGGAATGTATTTGAGGGGCCAAAACAGAACTCTAGAAAATTAGTCTCATTTTTTTTAATGAGACTAAAAGAAAGAATAATAATAATAAAAAAAAAGAATTTGGCCTAAATTAGGAAAAAGAGAACAGATTCAAAGTATGTTTGGATGGTTAAGTCTTAGGGAGAAATGAAGAAGAGGAAAAGTAAAAATTGACTGCCTAGTTTCTTGCTTGGGTGACCAGGTGGGTGATGATGTCAATAGCTGACACATGGAATACAGAAGGAGGAGGTCTCTTTGGAAAGGGGCCTCTGCCAAATCCTTTCCCTTGTCAAGTCTTTGCTGGAATCAATCAGTTATTTGGGAGTTATTATACATAGTACTAACGTGAATTTGCAATGACAGATTCACTCTGGACAATGCTGATTTCAAGGTGCCTTTGGGAAATATAGACACATGCAGGCATGTGGAGCCTGAAGATCTTGTTAAAGGCTGGAGATGAATGTGATTTGTGAGTTTTCAATCTGTAATGAGATCAATGAGATGAGATGAGATGACTCATGTAAAGTGAGAAGAAAAGTAGGCCAAAGACAAAGCATCAATGTGAGAATGGCAAACAAAAGAAGAGAAATTAATAAAAGGGATCATGAAAGCATTATCAGATGGAGGAAGAAAATGAGGACAGAGAAAAATAATAAGATTAAGGTGGGAGACATTAGCAAGTGTTAACGTTAGAGAGATTTCTGAGATAATAAATGTGTTCATTATATTCGGACATCAGAACTTCATGGCTTCAGTTGAGTAAAAGGGAAAGAAACCAGGTTATAGTGACCTGATAAATCAATATACTGTACTCTTGAGATGTTCATATCAGAAGGAAAAGAGAGAAAACTTATAGACCTAAAAGGGACCGAAGGGCCAAAGGACATTTTTTAAATTATGGGGATATTTGACTGGAGAGGTAGGGTTGTAGTGTAGAGGAAGGAGATGGGCTGATCTCAAAGGAGGAGAGGTTAGATGAGGGTTAATAGGTTGAAAGCAGTAGTTAGAGATTTGATAAGAGTAGCAATTCTAAATAATTGCAGGATTCTTTGCTTTCTGTGTAAAACTTTTCTGAGATATTTGAAATTTTATGGTAGCTTGCATTATTCTTATAATCAGAAAAAGCAATAAAAATTGAAATAAAGATGCGAGGAAGCATTGGATTTTCTTTGAAGATTTAAGAGGATTAAAATGAGAAAAGTCCTCAAAATATGAAATTAAATATTGAATGTTATGCTCCCTGTACTATTGTTATTTAAATGAAAACCACTTATTTGAAAACCAAGAATGTGTATTCTTTGTGTGGGACAGCATTTGGATTTTTTTTCCCAAGTTAATAAAGGAGCATTTCTCTGGAGGAAAAATAGTTCCTAAATATCTACACCACATAATTCAACAGAAAACACTATCCTAGGAAGATTGCATTGAGGAATTTACTCATCTATTATTTTCTTTCTCTGAATAATATTGTGATATTATTTGTGCCATAATTTGCTTGCTTTAGTACTATGTTTAATAGTTCCCAAATAACTGATTGATTCCAGCAAAAACTTGACAAGGGAAAGGATTTGGCAGAGAGAAATGCTATACTTCACAAATCAGTGCCTTGTGCTACTCCATCATTTTCTCTCTCTTTGCTAAATTGTTCTTTCTGATCTAGCTCAGAAGCTGGAAAATGAAAAATGACAAACTATCCATTATAACTGAATGATAGAAAAAGCAAGATGCTAAAGTAAAATCACAGAATATTATAAATTCATGCAAAAGTCTGAGGATTCCTTTCCCTTCCTCTTTCCTGCACTGGGTGGAACTGGGGCAGAATACCCAATGACTGGCTGAGCAGTGTACTAAGAAAACAGTGAGTCAAAAGTAGTCAGATACGATACAGTCGGATCCGATCTTTGCTTCTTCTGAGATGGACAATGTGATGACAACAGCTTCATTTTTGCAGCAACTCTGATCCGTTGGTCCTGGCTGTTTGGGGTACTGTAATGAATGGGCTGGAGGCAGAAAGAGTATTGTGCTTGTAGTAATGTCTGCCATGTGAGGTCATGGTGACCTGGAAACAGAAAAGTTAAATGTCAGAGCCCCTGCCCCTGAGATGGCACACATTGGTGCAAGCACCTGATGGGCACTGCCTGACAGGTTTGGGGGTCAGGGTCAGATAGGAGGATAAGGGGAGCTTAGTGGGTAGGAGAGAATGTGGTAGAAAACTCCCTGGTTCTGGGCTCAGCTTTGGTGCTGCTACTTTACAGCTGTGTGACCTTGGGTAATTCATTGATTCTTTCATCAGTAGTAAAGGATGCCATTAATAACAATTTTTCTGTCTTTTATATTAAGAAGTGGTTAAAAGGATTATTCTAGATATAGACATGACTTTGTAAACTCTCAAGCACTATTCCAATTTTTAAAAGTTGATTAGTAATGACATAGTCATAATGGCATTTGTTGCCTTTGCATTAAATTATAGCGATATGAAGGCACTGTATCAAGTGCTGTGAGTGTATGCACATCAGGGAGAGATCATTTCCTGCTGGAGACACCAAGGAAGGCTTCCTGGGGGAAGCAGTGTTTCAGCTGGGCCTCAAAGGTGAGATGCAAATTTGGTATTTGGAGATAAGACTCTTCCGGGGGAGAAAACTGAGTGAACCATACCCTAAAATAAAATAAAATAAAATAAAATAAAATAAAATAAAATAATAAACTCTGAAGTTTACACAATGCCTTATGATTTACAATGTGTTTTTACTGACTGGGAATAACAATGTAATTCAGCTGTAGCATGGGGTGTGCTATTGAGTGGAAGAGAGAGAAGTTTGCAGATCCAAGTTAAGATCATATTTCAGAGAAGTCTGAATGCATTCTTAAGGAATTTGCATAGAAATGAACATTCTAGGTAGATAAAAAATGTAATCAATAGGGATTGCAATTTTTAGTTGTCACAGTGGAACATACAGTATGTATATGTATGTTAATAGGTTATGTGTTTTATAGATTTAATTTATTTCCTTCCTCAAGGACACTTTTTTACAACTCTACACATTGCTAGGTTTTTATGATGCCTTTTGTGCCTAACCCTCTTTCTCTGACCACTTAATACCTTACCTGGGTGATTGTATTATACTTCTTATCTGGACAGCTTGCTCCAGTGTCTTCACCCCACAGTCCATACAGTAAAGAGTAACCTTACTTCTCCAATTATATCAAGACCCTGTTCAGAATCCTACAATGAATCTCCATCACTTTCTGATAGAGGTAAGCTTATTGGACTTCTTGGCCTGGCATTTACCTTACCTGGCTGCAATGTCCCTTTCCAGTCCTGTCTCCTATTATTCTCTGTCCTGTGTCCTGTATTTCAAACATTTTCTATCCTTTCTCTAAACATAGTTTGGACATTTATGTCACGTTGACCTGCCCCATATTCTCTTCCAATACATGTAAGTTGTACCTATCATTCAACAGTGAACTAAGATACCAGTTCCTATGGAAAGTTTTCCCTGGCCCTCACATCTGGAAGTGGCACATCTGGTTCTAAATAATAGTTAACACTTGTATAAAGCTTGCTATGTGCTAGGCACTCTCCTGAAACGTTTATGTTAATTCATTTCATCCTCACAACACCTCCCATGAGGCAGGTATAATCATTGTTCTTATTTTATAGATGAGAAAACTAAGGCATATCCTTACCTTGCCCAAGTTTTCATAGCAAATAGCTAGCACAGTTGTCATCTGAACTGAGGCCTGCTGGCATCAGTATTTGTGCTTTTCACTGCTGTAATATGTTGCCTCTTGTGCAGTCTCATAATATTTGGCTCTTCCCTTATGACAGTATTTCTAATTTGATTGCTTATAGGTGTACCCTACATGTTCATTCTTTCTGACCTTTAACCCTGGTGAACCTACCTATTGTAATTGGAAGTATATCCATTAAGAAATAATTCTGAGTATCTTGTTTCTGACAGTGGCCAAAGTCCTTTTGATTTGTGTTTTAGTCTAGCCTTTGTCCTTAATTCTGGCTCCATTTCTACATTCATTTTACCTCCGTCTTCATCTCAGTTTTTGGCACTAGTGCTGCTTTTTGTTCCTGATGACAAATTTAACTTGCATTTTTTTTCTCCATTTATTTTCCTTGCACACATTTTTTGCACATGTTTCTGTCTTCCTTGAGTTGCTACTATATCTGGGTTTCAGCCCACAGATCCTAGGCTGACAGAGGCTCACATGGCTGATACTCCTCTCCCAGCTTTTCTTGGAAGAAAGAATGAGGAACTGTTAATTATAAATTCCTAAATACAGAGATTGTGTCAGCTTTGTATCCCTCAGAATAAGTATGGTGTCTTTTAGAAAGCAACTAAGTAATCTTTTATTGAATAAAAAGATGAGCAAATGGTTGTCCTTGACTGTCAGTTGTGCCTTCTTTGATGAATTTTTGTTGTTATTAATGATCACTGGAGGATATTTTTCCATTGATTTTTAGAGAGAAAGAAGGGGAGGAGGAGAGACACGCAGAGAGAAACATTGATGTGAAAGAAACACACTGATTGGTTGCCTCCCACATGCACCCCAACCTTGCTGGGGATCAAGCCTGCAACTGAGATATATTCCCGGACTATAATTGAACCCATAACACTTCAATTCACAGGCCAATGCTCTAACCACAGAGCCAAACCACTTAGGGCTGATGACTTTTACTCTTAACCTGTTTCTCACACCATCCTTATGTGGAATTCAGATTTAGCCTCAGCTTTCCAAATCTCACAGACCCTGCTGTGACACAGAGGAGTTAGAACAGCAGGTGATCACTGAATGCCACTGCAGACAGGACACAGAGAGAATTTAGTGCAAGATACAGACACTGGCTTTAAAATAGTTTTTTATTATTGCCTCATTAAGACTCAATTATAGAAAAAGTTGTTATAGTAAGATGCTAGGTTAAATTTTAGACAAAATTAGTTGTTAAAGGAGGTACATGACTAAGTAATAAAAAATAGGACAGACAGTAATACGGGGTAAGAGGAGAGGGTCACTTCAGGCAGTGATGACTCATCATCGCTCTTTCTGTGTTCTCCAAAGGATTTCAGAAGAAGGTAGAATTTTTGAAAATTTATTTTTTAATTGTGGCAAAAATTTTTTAAAAAATATCATCTTCACCACTTTTAAGTGTACAGTCAGTGTTGTTAAATATATTCACATGATTGTGCAACAAATCTCTAGGACTTTTTCGTCTTATGAAACAGAAACTCTATGCTTATTAAACAACTCCCACTTTCCCCCTCCTCCCAGCCTCTGGTAGGTAACCACCATTCTACTTTCTGATTTTATAGATTACTTTAGATCCCTCTTATAAATGGGGTCATACAGTACTTGTCTTTTTAGAAAGAATGTAGATTTTGAGCGATGTCTTTCGGTAGAGATGAGAGCGGCTACCTAAGTAAGGGGATTGGTATAGTGTGAAAGGGTATGTTTCCTCAGCATGTACTGAGATGGGTAGTAGCCAGGCATCATGCTCGTTATGTATTTTCCTCAGGGGCAGTTTCCTCTTTGGTTACATGTGTTTTGGCTGCTATATGTCTGCATCTGACTTTACCTGCCATTCTCATCTCAGGGAGGATCTTGGGCCATCAGTTATGAAAGACTCATCAGTGTGGGCAGTGGCCCAGAAGACAAAACAGCATCTGCCACTGGCCCTCAAGGATGGATATTTGGGCTCATTTTTTTTCTTTTCCTTTTTTTTAAAAATATATTTTATTGATTTTTTGCCCCCCCCCCCCCCCATACATACTCTTCCTCTCCAGAGTTTTATGTCCATTGGTTGTACTTATATGCATGTATACAAGTCTTTCGGTTCATCTATTATCTCCCCCAAATCTCTCTACCCTACCTGCTGTAATTTGTCAGTCTGCTTGTTGCTTTACTGTCTCTATATCTATCTTTTGGGCTCATTTGTTTTCATTTTTACTGGAATGGAATGTAGTATTTTGATTTGGCTTTGAAACAAGGTATTTTTTTTTTAAAAGAAATAAAGGATTATGGTGAGAAATCAACATACATGTTTAGGTAATAATGCAATAATAAGTGCAGGCATATGTATAAGAAATGTCAACATGTGTTTTACTATTGCATTGCTCTTTCAATCAACAATTCTGTGTTGTGCTGAAACCAGTTTGACTCAGTGGATAGAGCGTCAGCCTGCGGACTGAAAGGTCCTGGGTTCGATTCTGGTCAAGGGCATGTGTCTTGGTTGAGGGCACATCCCCAGTAGGGGGTGTGCAAGAGGTGGCTGATCAATGATTCTCATCGATGTTTCTAACTCTCTATCCTCTTCCTTCCTGTAAAAAAATCAATAAAATATATTTAAAAACACACACAATTCTGTGTTGTTAGAAATTGATAAATTTTTTCAAATCTATGCTTTGAAAGAGACAGGCTCTGACACAGTTCTGGTTTTCTAGGTGCAGCATTTTCCTGAGTTTTGTGCTTAATCTACGGACAGTTCACGTGAGTCCCTTTCATGTTCAGGCATGAAGGACCACCACAACTCCATATGGCACCTTAGTGTGAATTAGGAAAAGGGTCTCTTCCTCAAGACACGTAACTTCTGTCTAACAGTACATGGTCTTCACAGAGCAAATCACTTGGTCAGTAATAACTTGGTCACTGTATGATGATGGTCTCGTGTTTATGCAGTATACAACCTGCACAGTTGTATGCAAGGGTTCTTGGAAAGCCCAGGGGCAGTGAACAGAAAGTGGGGCAGACCACCGAGGCACTTATTACCCAGGATAGGAACTAGCAGAAATAGATGTGTCAGAGGGCAAAAATAAGCCCTCAATATTATGAGGTAGGCAGAAAGTGAGGGTTAAGTATAGTACCAAACTGGGGAACTGGGAAATTGGGGTTGCCCAGAGCTGGGAATTGGGTGAACAAATGGAATGCATGCATGTAGGTATTTTGGATCAGGAATGTAGGTATTTGAAGCCACTTTTTACAGAATTATAATTCTAGTTTGCCCAGGGATGTGTAGCTAATTTAAGGAGCAAGAATAGGGCAGATATCACCTATGTTCCCAGTGGTAATAGTAATAGCTGACATTTATGCAGTACTTCAGAGTTTATAAGACTTTCTTAATACATGGCATCTCATTTTGATATTTATAAGTACCTTTGAGGCAGAAGAACTGTTATTTATCCCAATTTTATAAATAAGAATTAAATTTACATGACTTGCTCAAGGTCATAGGGCACTATATAATAGGTAAAAATAGATTTTTAAGTAAAAAATTTCTGAGTTCATAACATTTTAAAATATATTCTGATTCTTTCTGATAAAGTTCTAGCAAAGTATACTGGACAGAGTATTCCCTAGACTTCCACTGCAAGTCACCAAGTATAGTTTCCTATTTTGGAGCACAAAATATAGACCCCATTCCTCACCAAATTATCCTGTAATAATACATTAAATTATAAATTTATATTATATATATAATAAAAATATATATTTATATATACACACACACATGGTGGAGCAAAAGTAGGTTTACAGTTGTTCATATAAAAATACAATAATTAATAAATAATAATATTATTATATGAATAAATTCTGTGTTTCACATGTGCACAACAGTAAACCTACTTTTGCCACACTGGTATGTGTGTGTATGTATATATATATATATATATATATATATATATATATATATACCCATATATATATATTCATAAATTAAATGGGAGAAACGGATGCCAACCATTTCCAGGCCTGGCTGATAATGCAGTGCTCTTCTCCATCTCTCTTGCTATCTTGATGACAGCACTCAGGGCAGCCTTAGAAACCATGCATTGGAGATGGGAGAGCCCCATTAACCTGAGTCTGGGAGCAACCACGTGGGAAAGAGGCTTACCTCTTTTAAGAGATAAACCTCTATTGAGTTTATTGGGCAAGAAGTTATCTTTTGTTAAGTCAAGCTATGGAAGTTTGGGGTTTCTTCTTCTATTTTATACAGCAGCTAGTGGTACCTTAGTATGGTACGCTCCTTAAATTATTTACATTTAGCCTCTCCTGTTAAGCATCTCTCTCTCTTAGTTGCTTACCTATGACTATCTAGGGTTGGTACCCACTGTTGTTGTGTGTTTTTTTTTCAAGTCTCCTGCCATACTATTACTTATCCTTCTTCTCCAATCCTCTGGTCCTTTGAAGCACATGAAATTAAGCTGTACCACTTTGGGCTCCACTTTTTAAAAATAGTAACCTACTTCCCTCTCCATCACTTTCTCCATGCATTAAGGACACCATTAGTTCATTAAATTTCTCACCATCACTATTTCTGTGCTCTCCAATATTTAAGTGTCAAGGGTTATATTTTTTGTTTACCTCTTCTTATATCTCCAGTTCACTTACTCTAGTGCTTCTACTCCAGTAATTCTTGGACACCATTTAGAAACCCAGCCCATTGACCTTACTTCTCACTAGCAACACCCATCTTTACCTAGTTAGGATTTCTCAGTCTATTGTTATATAATTTCCTCCTGTATTTGCCTGGAAAAATTCTAACCCTCAGTAACTTTAGTTTTTTTTCTTATTTCACCCTATGCTTCAACACAACTGAATGTCGCTGGAAAAAAATGTAACAAGCTTGCCTGGTTTAACTAAATTTATGACCACAAACCTCAACTGGATTTGGTGTCTGGTCCTCGTTTACTTTCCACATGTACTCTTCCCAGTGATTCCATCCAGGTCTGTGGCTTTAAATATACCATATGTGTCTGGCTCCCAAGTGTATACCACACCTGGGTACACTACTGCCTATGTCCCATGTAACAGTCATCTCAAACAGCCCTGTAGCCATGGAAACTGGATACAATGCCCTGTATAGTTCTTGCTCCAATCTCCTGATCACTTCTGCAATATTACAGGAAGAATAAATAATAACAATGACTAATACTCAGTGCTTAATTTGTGCTGGGTACTTAATATATAAAACTTATTTCATATTTACAGCAAATCTATTAGGTAGCACAATTATTGTCTCTGCTGTACAGACGAGGAAACAGATTCAGAGAGTCAGTATTTAAACCCACTAAGTAGAAGTTAGAAAACTTTTTCGGTAAGTGGTCAGATAGTAAATATTTGCAACTTTGTAGCCTGTATAATTCATGTCTGCTCTTGAAGTGTGTTCATGGACAATAAATAATGAACACACACAACAGTATTCTAATATAACTTTATTTGCAATGATAGGTGGCGGGTCACATATATGTAACATGTCTCTACTTTAAACCATTATTGCTGTATTGCCTGGGTTACCTGAATGACTTTACAAACGGGTGAACCAATGAATGAATAAAACCCTCCTTGGGGCCAGCCTTCCCCTGCTTTGGTCTCCTCAGTTCCCTCATGATTATTCATATGACTGCTAGAGAATCACATCATTGCCAAGGGGGGAAACACTACAATCATTCCTTAGGGCCCAGGGAGGAGCACATGGGACAGACCTTCCAAGTGTGAGTGTTTTGCTTCCAAGTTGGGGCAGGTGAGCAATGTCCTAGCTCCCCAAGACTCAACTTGGATGGCTAAAAGATCAAAATTTTAACTCTCTGTTGAAGAAATGTGTTTCTTCCAGGACAAAGACCTAACATTTCTCACCAGGATCTTCATTATCTGTCCTGTTTTTAGTTTTCCAATGTCCTTATTTTCTCCCCTTTAACTGCTTTAGCAACACAGGAGAGCTTGCAGGTTTGGGATCAAGCAGGTTCTTTCTTACATCTATGTACATCCTGTTTTTTTCTGCCTGGAAAACTTCTAACTGCCTCCCTTCAATGGCAAGGCTCACCCTAATTTGTTCTTTAGGTCACTCTGCCCAGAGGCTCTTTATCTCCTGGAAGTTGTCCTAAACATTTATAATAAGTGGTTGTCCATGCTCTGTGTCCAGTCTCATGCTTGTTCCAATAGTAGCTTTGCTACTGCATAGAAATACCTCTTTGTACTCCCTAATACAGAGTTTTAAGGGCAGACACTGTCTCTTACTAATCATTTTAATATAGCATATAATACTGTGCCTGGCATGGAGGAGTCCCTTAGTAAGTGAGTGAATGGATGGATGGATGAAAGATGCACACCAGATTTTTCCTAGGGGTGGCTGAGAAGCTTTATGTCCATTGTGTTCCATCAACCTTGTTCTTATCCTCTTGATATCTGAGGGAGAAACCATGATCTGGTAGTGGTCAGCAGAGTGGGTAATTTATTGTGTTTTCTATCTGGGAAGACATAGTGTAGCATTTGTTTCTTGAGAATATTAACTACCCAGAAAAGAAGGGTTTCTTAGAAAAGAAGTTTGGGTAGCTGGCTATAATTCTAACAGTACATAGAGTCAGTGTCTGTGCAAATAGAGAAACAAGGTTGACCTTGAAGTCAGATTAATTTACGTTTACCTATCATTTTCCCCTCACTTTTTAACTTATCTGAGTTCAGTTTCCTGATCTACAGATAGGGATAAGAATATACTATTATAGTATGTCCTACAAGAATTCAGTATGGGAAAGGAATTAGAGGTAATATGTCAAGTCCAAAGTCATTATCTGCTGGGTCCTAATCAAATGGTAGCTGCAGCCAGAGCGTCCTATCATAATCCTTGATAGGAACATCAGGGAACCCCAGTGGAGATCACAAAACAAGCTGTCTTGAGTCAATTTAATGACAACACCGACTTGCATCATAATAGCAGCAGCTTCCAATGGGGCTTGTCTGCTCTGTCGGATTTTCCATCTCTTGAAGGGGTGAGGTAAACACACAAGGCTCCAAAGTTACCATAAGCACACTTTATTTTTTTAAAATATATTTTTGTTGATTTCAGAGATGAAGGGAAAGGGAGAGAAGGACAGAAACATCAATGATGAAAGAATCATTGATCGGCTGCCTCCTGCATGTCTCACACTGGGAATGGTGCCTGCAACCTGGTTATGTGCCCTTGACTGGAACCGAACCTGGGTCCAGTCAGTCCTAAGATTGATGCTCTATCTGCTGAGCCAAATCAGCTAGTGCCCATAACTCCACTTTAATGTGCAGATCTTGGCCACTTGCAACGAGGCATGTGAACACATATGTGCACCCCCACTAGAGAATTTTTCTATTTAATTTGTTTTTCCTTAATTTGCTGTTGTTGGGGAGTAAGAGACATGCAAGACTGATTACTGAGTTAGAGGATATATTTCTTCAACAAAATAGCACTGGGGTAGTGCTGTTGTTGCTTCCAGCTTCTTCTTAGTATTGGAATTCACCAGAAGGTCATGTCGGACAGAGCGCTAACCACTTGAGAGGGGAATGTTTGGGCAAGGAGATTGCTTTTCTGGAGGTTAGCTGGGAGCCTGGGGAGGGAAGCATTACAGGTGTTTTCCACGGCTGCCAATTTCTCTAATGTCTTAGGTGCTGCAAACCGATTTTCCTCTGCCAACACATTTAGTTTACAAGATGATCCTCCCATAAAACTCTGCCAGTTACATTTATGAGACCATATGCAAAATTAAACCACTGACCCACTAGTCAAATAAAACTTTCCATAAATGCCTGAGCTTGTTCACTGCTTTTCTTAGAGCAAACCAGTGCTTTGCCCCTTAATTATCCAAATAAATACTCTTGCAGCAAATATGAGTTTTATGGATCCAGAAGGGAATGTAAGAAAAAAAACTATGGCCACCCATTGAGATAAAAAAAACACCTCTCTGTTTGCCTAACACAGGTTAGGGCTCTTGTGCCTGGGTCTGCTAACAGGCCTGGAATCCATGGCAGCACTTTGGGATACTACTTGGTAAATCAGAGCCCTGGATAAATTGGACATAAGGTTGTACAGTAACTTGGACTTCACCCAGACAGGCCTCAGGTAGAATCTGCTCCATATGGTGATCTATGTTAAGCAGATAAAATGCCTTATTGGGCACCAACAGGAGTCTCTGTACTTCTTCATAGGAGCACAAATGGAGAACATACAAGCCACACAACCCTCTGTTACTTTGAATTCTATAAAGAAGAGCGGGTATATAAGATATATGTAATGTATTTAATAGGCCATTCTGTCCACCAACTAGATTGTTCCTAGAACTTCTAACATATGATAAAATCTTGTGATTTTACCATCCTGGTCAACGTTGGAGGGTTTTTATATTTGTTATGCAATCATCGTTGTTATCAGGCGTCAGTTGAACTATCTGTGTGGCACTTGGGCAGTAGCCATGGAAGATCCCAAGAAACAAGTAAGAGATATGACCCTTGCTCACCTGGTGAAGATCAGAGCTAACTGGGAACGGCCTTCACAGAGGCAATGGTGAGAGAGGGAGCTCATGGCTCCTTGGTCCAAGATAGAGATTTTAGAACATTTCTCCAGGAATCCTATTTACATTGGGAAAGCAAATTTCTTCTAGAACTAAGTGGGAAAAAGGGGTGCTTTGACTCTGGTGACGCAAGGTCCCACGCCCTTGATGATTTCTGAGACTGGGGAGTGAAAACCAAAGTGAAAAAATGTCCGCAGTGTAAGGCAGTATATAATGTATGTATAGTGTGCCCCTGGTAGTGCCCAGTGGGAAGTTACATTCTGGTATCTGAAAGTCTGTGCCAGGTGGTTAAGGAATGGCCTATTGCAAACAGTGCTTTGATTATGAGTCTTTCTCAAGATGCTTCAGGGTCCTCTTTTCCTACATTTAATTTTCTTTAACATTTCCTACAGTTCTCTCTAGAAGATGGAGATGTTCAGATGCCTTTTACTGCAGGGAACTCATGTGTCCAGGTATAATGGGAGAACTTTTTCCAGCTTTTCTCCTCTAGACTTAACTCTGAACTGATGACTTCTTCATTTGTGTATTCATTCTTTTTACCTCAACACTGATAATACTTTTGTTGTACATGTGAGTTTAAACTTCTATCTACTAGAGGAATGGGGAACGTCCAGCCTGTGAGCCAAATAAGGCCTGCGAAATCATTTGATCTGGCCCTGCCAAGGAATTAGGGATGAGTTATTTAAATGTTTGACCAAATATGGCAGGCTAATTTTAAGCTGATAATTTTATGTGACCGCTGAATAAAGTGATATATATCCAAATGGCTCTTAGCAGAAAAAAAGGTTCCCCACCCCTGCTCTACCAGATTAGAAGTTTCTTGAGGACAGGTACTACACCTATTCTCACTATTGTATAATATACGCAGTGCCTAACATAGCACCTCATACAGGAGAACTCCCCATTTAATAACTGTGAATGTGAATTTAGAGAGTGTCCCAATTATGTGAGAGGATGCACCCTAACCCCACCCATCCTGGTTTTTATTGATAAATTATTATTTCTACATTATGACATGGAATTAAATATGAACCTAAATTGAGGGACCAAGGACTGCTATATACAGTATATACTCTGAAATCATCACTACATTGGTCATAGCACTGTTTTACTTTCATTGTAAGCTTGATTAGCATGAATTAGTGTCTCTCTCTCCAGGATGTATTTCAATTAATAAAAGGGGAGCAACTTTCAAGTGTATTAGATGAGAGACTAACTGGACCATTGTTGAAATTTCAATTGAAGAGTTTACACATGGTTGAAAATCTATATGATGTATGCCTTGATAGAATACATGTTTATTATTTTCAATATTTATTGACTGCCTACTGTGTGCCAAGTACTCTCTTGGCAGCATGTTTCCTGAATGAGCTCATAATTTATTATAGGGATTTAGCTATGGGTGTAACTTAACACAATTGGACAGAAAAATGATTTCATTAATCAAATTGATGTATTTATAAAAATATATGAATCAGGATTTATACTTCTATAGTGGATTTATTGTTATAAATATTAGAAGTCTAGTGCTCCCTTTGGCAGCACATCTATATTAAAAAAGGCCAGTAATGCCTTAATGACCAAATGACTGGTCACCAGGAAGTGCATGGAGCACTTCTCAGTGCTTTCCCCCCACTCCTGGTACTGGCAGCATCTGTGAAGTGTGTGAAGCATTGCAGAGCAGCGGACATGGCCCTGATGACATGCTATGCCTAGGGGACCCTACAGGTGCATGATTTAATCATGCAATAGGCATCTAGTATACTATAATTGGAATGATACATTGAAGATTAGCATGACTTGCAGCATGACATGCAAATTTGTGAAGGGTTCAATATTTTAAATATTATATTAGAAGTCTACAGTAGACTGCAGTAGAAGTCTAGATTAGACTACAATAAGTTAATGAATATTTTAATAAAGAAAAAATCATTTCAAAAATTCACTTTTAAGCTATTTAGCTTATAGGATTTGTCCAAGTCTACCCTTAATTTGAGAACTTATTTAATGCGTGGGCTGTGTTTTCTTTGGAGTTTGGCTATGGTGTAAAATGATTATCTAGTAATTGAAACAGTGCACAACTTCCTCTTCTTGGAAGTGTGTGTATGTTGGGGCACATTTCTGCTGAGGTAGTTCAGAGAGTATTTTCTTTGCTCTTCGGGTGTTGACACTGCAGAACCTTTTTCATTAGGAGAAGCTGGTTGCAATTTCAGCTTTAAAATAGGCAACGAAGGACTTTCAATTTAATAGAAGAGAAAAAACAAAATTCTCTTCTATTAAATTGACCAGAAGGAGGCTCCCTTCCCCCTCTGTGTATAAAGCTGGCCTAAAAGCTTCCAAATTTAAGACTTCCTAGGTGGTTTGAATAGCCCTCAAGCCTTCTCTGTCAGGGGTGGGGATGAGAGCAGCACTCTGAAATTTTCCCTGGGTGAATAGAATTTAAATTTGCACCACAGATAGGAAGGTTTCAGTGAATGTAAAGTGTCCTTTCTATCCATCAGTTCACTCATGTATTTCTCTCCCCCTTAAATAACAATGAACAAAAAACGCTGGGATAAAACTCTCCTCATCAGCTTTAGATTTCTCAGCATTCCTCAGCTTAATTCTTGTGGCTTTGTTTTTTTCTATTGTTTTTGATTCTCTAATACAATATTTTAAAAATTAATGTTAAGGGAATTTAAGGAAAAATAATCCATATGGCATTTGTATTTTTTAAAAAGTATATGGAGTAAGAGCAGATTTTTTGGATATTTGACCATCGAATATGGAGTCAGTGTCAGCCACGACAGTCATGTCAAGTGCTACATCAATATTGAGGCAATGGAATATAACGGGAGGGGCCTCAAATGCCCCAAACCACAAGTCTACACACTTGGATCAGAACTCCATCTGGACATTGCTGTGAGTGGGACCTCCACCCCTTGTGGGATCTAAGAACTCAGTGGTCTGACCTCTCAGTCCTCAAGCTTGGCTGTACCATAGGTCACACTTGGAGCCTGTCAGATTTCCACTCCACCGGACAAGTGTCACCACTGTAGCCACCTGGCTTGAAATCAACACCCCCCTCCAACTGTGGGCACCGTCAGTGACTAGGACTTCTGATCGGAAGCTCTCACTGCTCACTTCCGTCATGTAAGCTTCCCCACAGAAGTGTGACTCTATTGTTTATTGTGGAGTCTCCCCTAAATAAATCTGGTACTGTGGAAAGACACAAATGTGTATGAGGGACTCCATTTAGGGATGCTGCCTTGCTCACAACAACTCATTGCCTCTCCCTATCTATTTATCTTAGTCTCTATGTACATATTTATAAGGGACACATGTTTAAAACAGGATAATCACAGTTCAACACAAATGC
Organism: Pipistrellus kuhlii; assembly: GCF_014108245.1. Classification (NCBI taxonomy): domain Eukaryota; kingdom Metazoa; phylum Chordata; class Mammalia; order Chiroptera; family Vespertilionidae; genus Pipistrellus; species Pipistrellus kuhlii. The sequence goes on from NW_023425529.1 coordinate 64,483,313, forward strand.
TCTCATTCCATTCCATTTGACAATGGAGAGGCCACTAGTAGTTTTAGAACAGAAATGAAAAGTTTCAAATCTCTGGAGAATTAAGAGGGATGTGAAGATACAGCCACTACTATAGATATACAACTAACCATACAATGTCAAGAGATCATTTTGAATCAATTAACTTTCAGGTTGTTCTCCTTCATTATCAAGGAAGGCAATTTATATGGTTATTGCAAAAACAGCTTTGTTGCTCTTTTTTTCCTTCTTGTAAACAGTAATGACTATCTTTTATTGAGCCCTTAAATGTGGATCAGAAACTATATTGGGTAATTTTACAACTATTTTCTCATTTCATTGTTGCTCTTTTGAAAAGCTTTGCCCTTTAACGATGGAGCCGAGCTGATTATGAAATACCCAACTGTGACTAATTTGGGAGGAGTAACATCAAAATAAATTGTCTTCTGGAGATGCTGTTGGAGTCAGTGAACAGCGGAATGATGATGATTTTATCTGTGCTAATTAATTGCGCCTTTGAGGGTTTATTCCTTAACAGGGCACAGAGTAGACTGGTGCTATACTGCTATCCTCTCCTTGGCATGAAGGTTCCAGTTTTGGAGAACTGTGGTCGGCAGAATGGTGGCCCCCTGAAGATGTTCTAGTTTCTGGAACCTGTGAATGTTTTGCTACTTGGCTAAAGGAGCTTTGCAGAGGTAGTTAAGGTCATAGATATTAATATTATATATAAAGACAGGGAGATTGTCATGGGAGAACCCAATCTAATCACATGATCCCTTAAAAGCAAACAGCTTTCTCCAGCTGGAGGAGATGCAGCAGAAGGAAAGTCAGAGAATTTCAAGTGTGAGAAGGATTTGATGTGCTGTTGGTGGTTCTGAGATAAGGGGTCATATGTGCTGACTGTCTAGAAGCCCTCAGAGCCAAAACCAGTTTGGCTCAGTGGATAGAGCGCTGGCCTGCGGATTGAAAGGTCCCAGGTTCGATTCCAGTCAAGTGCATGTATCCTGGTTGTGGGCACATCCCCATTGTGGAGTGTACAGGAGGCAGCTGATCGATATTTCTCTCTCATCGATGTTTCTAACTCTCTGTCCCTCTCTCTTCCTCTCTGTAAAAAAATCAATAAAATATATTTTTAAAAACGAAGCCCTCAGAGCTAAGGATCTGCAAAAAACTAGAGACCTCAGTCTTACAACTTCAAGAAACTGAATTCAACCAACAACATGAGTGAGCACGGAATTAGATTCTTCCCCAGAGCCTCAGGTAGGGGAGTGCAGTCCTGCTAACACTTTGACTTTAGCTTGATAAAGCCCATATCAGATTTATGAATGCCCTACAGAAACTCTGAGGTAATAAATGTGCTTGCTTTAGGTCACTAAGTTTGTGGCAATTTATTAGAGCAACAACAGAAAAATAAATTACAGGAAATATTTGGAAGGAAATGGTAATTGTGTTGGATTGTTAGTTGGTAGGTAGACTGTTACAATGAGCCGTACCTTCATGAATATAGTCTAATGATTGAGCTTTAGCCATGGACTAATAATAAATGGAGTAAAAACAAAAGCTTGACAAATGTATTAGTTTCATATTGCTGTTTTAACAGATTTCATAAATTTACGGGCTTAAAACAAAACGAACTTACAGTTTTGTAGATCAGCAGTCTGGGCCCAAGATCAAGGTGTCATCAGGACCACATTCCTTCTGGAGGCCGTACGGGAGAACCTGTTGCCCTGCCTTGTCCAGCTTCTAGACGCTGCATTCCTTGGTTCATGGCCCCTTCTGTCTGCATTCCTTGGTTTATGGCCCCCTCCTCCATTGCAAAGCCATTAGTATAACATTTTCAACTCTCTCTTATCCCCGTCTTCCTCTCATAGGGACTCTTATGATTATATTGGTCTCCCCTGGATAATCCAGGCTAATCTTTCCAACCCATCTTAACTTCATCACATCTGCCTAATCTCTTCTGCTGTGTAAGATAATAAACTTACAGATTTTTGAAATAGCTTGTGTGTGTGTGTGGGGTGGGGGGGGGGGATATTACTCTACCTACCACAGGTGTTTGAATGCCGAGTTTATACTCTTGGAATACTCACTTATAGAATGTTTCTTCTTGGAACCCAATTGCTATACTGTGAGGAAGTTTAAACAAACATTTAGAGAGGCCACCATATAGAAGAACCCAGGCCTCTTGCCAACACTCTCAACTGAGCTCCCGTCAGGCAGCCAACACCAACTCCCTCCCATGTGAGCAAGGCTGCTGTAAACCTTGCAGCTAACCCAGAGCCTCAGCCATTACCCCAGAGCAGAGCTGCCTGGTAAACCCACAGAATCATGCAAGTTAACAAATGGTGTTTTTTTTTTTTTTAAGCTCCTGAAGTTTGGAGGTGGGGGGAGGGGTGTTTTCAATTATCAATGGATAATTGAAATGACACTATAGTCCCAAATTAAAGGAATCTGACTAGTGGAAGATGGGTTCTTCTGATTCATGATAAAATAGGTGATATAGGCCAAAAATACATAAAATGTTTAACTCATGGCCTGGCATATAGTAGGTGCTGTAAAAGTATTAATTATTGTTTCCTGAGTAGTCTTTTTGCTGCAGACATTGCTACCTGCTTTTCTATTAAAAGACAGAAGATTTGCGTCTTGGATGAATTGCTCAGTTTGTTGGGGTGTCACCCCTCACATCAAAAGGTTGCAGGTTCAATTCCAGGTTGCAGGTTGTGGGTTTGGTTTCCAGTCAGAGAGTGTACAGGAAGCAACTGACTGATGTTTATCTCTCACGTCAATGTTTCTCTCTTTCTCCCTTTAAAATCAATAACAAACATATCTTCAAGTGGGGATTAAAAATAATAGTAGAATAAAAGAGAGAGGATTAGAGAAATGTATTTAATGTGGCACATAACAAAATATAAGGTATTAACTAATAATTTTGGTTGGTGGTCCACGGTTTAAAGTCATAAAGCCTAACCTGAACAATGTCTATATTTGTTTCAAATATATCATTTCTCAGAAAATACATCACAACTAAATTTCAAAATATGAAGTGGAGTCTTGGGGTTTGTATTGTTTAATTGTGCTGTCGCACAAGAATCTGAGAAATTTTCCTTAGTTTGCTCAATTGCTGTAAATGACTTCTGAAAGTAATATAATTATAACTTGCAATGGTGAATGCATTCATAGAATTCATGGAGCAAGCTGAATATGAGGCTGTTCACTTGGAGCTGAGTTGATTAGCATTTGAAAACAGTTAATGGGGCAGCTGATTAGAATACATTGCCAAGAGTCATGATTTCATTTCACATCACCTAGAATAGTCTGATGCCACGCCTGGTAATGGCAGTGTAGAGAAGCACAGGATTGTCATGTTTTTCTGAGCTAAGCAATATAGCCATGCTGACTCAGTGAAAAATTCACATTTCGAAGTACATGAAGTCATACAATGTAACCTTATGTGATTAAACTCACCACCTTAGTATTAGAAATGGGAGTGAAGTGTGTAGGTAGGGCTTAAGCTCATTAAAAGCAACGCACTGTAAGATGTGGTGACAGTCCCCTCAATGGAGGCTTTCGGGCTTTCATAGCAAGCTACTTGAATGGACTTTGTTCATTTCATGTTCAACCTGCTTTTCTTCCTCCCCGCCTTGAAATCTCCACACTGAAGCTAGAGTATTTAAAAACTCACAAACCTGTCATGTCGGTTTCCTGCTGAAAGCTCTTTAGTGGTTCTTACTGCCCCCACACGAAGCCCACATTCCTTAGCTCAGCATACAAGGCTCAGGGCTCTGTGTGATCTGCCGCTGCTGACTCTGCAGTCTTATCTCCTGACACTTTTCCTCACCTTCTGTGGCTCCAGAGGGGGAGAAGAGCTTGTAATGCCCTCTCAGCCACGTGGGCTGGCTATTTCCTGCACATCTGTAATTCCCTCTCAGCCATATGGGCTGGCTATTTCCTGCACATCTGTAAAGCCTTGTTTAAATGACATCTTGTCTAGGAAGCCTTTCTTGACTTCCTTCCTCAAGTGGCCTACTAGTAAGAGCAGCTCCATGTGTACGTCTAGGACTTCAGTTCTACTCATTTGATGACACTGATCAAGCTACATCACATTGTTTGTTTAATTGTCCAGTTCCCTCAGTTGAGCATGGGGAGTGGCCTGCAGGGAGTATTGGGTCAGGTCCTTAACGGAATCTAATGCCAAGTTCAGTGCCCAGCACATAGAGCAGTGGTTCTCAACCTTTCTAATGCTGAGACCCTTTAATACAGTTACTTATGTTGTGGTGACCCCCAACCATAAAATTGTTTTCGTTGCTACTTCATAACTGTAATTTTTCTACTGTTAATGAATCATAACGTAAATATCTGTGTATTCCGATGGTCTTGGGCTCTACATTGCGACCCACAGGTTGAGAACTGCTCGCAAGGTCACCTAAGACCATTGGAAAACACAGATATTTATATTACGATTCATAACAGTAGCAAAATTACAGTTACGAAGTAGCAACAAAAATAATTTTATGGTTGGGGGTCACCACAACATGAGGAACTGTATTAAGGGGTCGCAGCATTAGAAAGCATGAGAACCACTGACCTAGAGGAACTCAGTACAAACGCGTGGAATGAACAGTGGAAATATTTGTTTCAAGTGAGCAGAATATAAAAGAACTGTTACCAGTGCCTGGAATTTAGTAGGCACATGGGGTACATGTTCACTCATTAGTGCCTCATGGATTGACACCACAGGATTAATCGTTAGTCGAATGCCCATGTAAACATTTATAAAACATAAATCCCTATGCTTTATATTTTAGTGTTTAGAGAGGTTTGTAGTTGTGTTCTTTACACCAATATGTTGTGTGTTTATGTGTGTTACCTCACATGACAAACAATAAAGAAGCTAGTATGGCCTTCTTTCTTCCCCCTTCCTTCTCCCAATCTTCGAATTAAGATGACATACTATTGCCCTCATTTGAAACCTATGTGGCAATCAAACTTACTCTATTTTCTAAACAGTGTCCATTCCCCCTGCTTGAGACTAATCATTTTACCACAGGTAATAAAAGAGATAATAAACATTTCCATACACTCATATGGCCTAATTTATGTTATATCTTATTAGGTAAAATGAACAAAAGTGATAATATTGTTTATATAGTATTCACCTCATAATAAAGAAAGGGCTTATATGAAATGGGGAAGGGGGTGGAGAATGCTCATGTATTCAAAAAGGATAACAGGAGAGTAAACAAAAAATCAATGATAATTGTAAATTCCAGGTGGGGAAGAAACAAAACGAAAGGTGCAGAATAGAAGCAAGGCTTCTGTGAACATAAATTGTTTCAGTTTTCATTTTGAACTTATCTAAATGCATTTTAGTAAAAAAATATTGTAATAACTATGTCTGGTGTCAGATGAGTACTAGACTTATTGGGGTGATCACTTTGTAAATTTTATAAATGTCTAATCACTATGTTGTATACCTAAAACTAATAGAATATTGTATATCAATTGTAATTGAAATAAAAAAATGCATTTCAGCTGTTTGGGTGGTTCAGTTGGTTAGAGGGTCATCCTGTATGCCAAAAGGTTGTGGTTTAATTTTATTTCTTAAGTTATGAAATGAATTTTTTAAATCTTTATTTGATAATTTTGCTTCAAATAAGGTTCTTTCTCTTTAAGGAATTGAAATCTCAGTTTTCAGAAACTACACTGAGAGACTAACCAAGACCGTGCTTTTAACTCTCCTCCTCACAGCACTCTGTCTGAGCTTTAAAGCCGAAACCCACTTTCTTTAGTACTGCACTTGACTCAGGAGTATGTCTTATATTCCCGAGGGAAATTCAAGCAGCTGCCAGAAAGTTATCATCACATCCTCCTCAGAGCAGTGGGTTTTTTTTGTTTGTTTTTGTTTTTTATTTTATTGATTTTTTTTACAGAGGGGAAGGGAGAGAGATAGAGAGCTAGAAACGTCGATGAGAGAGAAACATCGATCAGCTGCCTCTTGCACACCCCCTACCGGGGATGTGCCTGCAACCAATGTACATGCCCTTGACCGGAATCGAACCTGGGACCCTTCAGTCCGCAGACCAATGCTCTTCCACTGAGCCAAACTGGTTTCGACAGCAGTGGGTGTTTTTTATCTGAATGTAGGGAACCTTGATCTAGACCCCAATCTCTGGGATATATGTACGTATATTTAGTTGGATTTTTAGCAACTCTCTCTTTTTAAATTTATCTTATTGTTGAAAATATTACAGATGTCCCCTCTTTCCCCCCTTCCCCCCCATTTTCCCCTTCCTCTGCACTCCTGCGCCCTCCCCAGGTCTTCACAGCACTATTGTTGTCCATGGGTTAAGCCTATATGCATATACATTCTTTGGTTAATCTCTACCCCTCCAACTGCTCCCCGCCCCTCTGGGAAGAGCCAGTCTGTTCCATGCTTCTGTCTCTGGATCTATTTTGTTTGTTTATTTCTTTTCATTGGATTCTGCATATAAGTGAGATCATATATTTTACTCAGTATATACTATGCAGCTGAAAAACAAAAACAAACAAACAAAAAAAAGACTCTCTTAGCCTTTGAGACAACATGGAGGGACCTGGGGAGTATTTAGCAGCTTTTGTTTTAATTCTTTATTGTTTAAAGTATTACATACTCCTTTTCCTTCATTGACCTCTCCCCAGCCACTCCCACCCCCAACACATGCCCTCACCCCCCCCCCCGCCCCCTATTGTCTGTGTCATTAGTTATGCTTATACACATGCATACAAGTCCTTTGGTTGATCCCTTACTCCCCACTCCCACCCTCCCCTGCCTTCCCTCTGAGGTTTTGAACATCCTAATGTTGGCCCAACTATTCATGACTCCTGGACTATGTCCTAAAAATTGGATCCAAATAGTGACCCTGAGGTAGCCTAAGAGAGTAGTTGAATAGTCCTGAATTCTATAGTTAAAGGACTTGTGTAACTAAAAGACAGGTGGACTTTCCCATTTACTGAGCTCTGCTAGGAGTTAGGAGTCAGGCAAATTTCGCAAAGTCAGTAGTGCAATGGCTGAAGGCAAAGGAAAATTTAAAAAGTCCTTGTTCTTTTTTAACTTTTAGTTTATTTTTTATTAAATTTATTAGGGTGACTGGTTAATAGGATCATATAAGTTTCAGGTGTGGGTTTCCATGTTACAAGATCTGTACACTGCACTGTGTGTCCACCACCCACAGTCAAATCATCTCTTATCACCATATATCAGGCCTCCTTCACCCGCAAAAGGTCCTTATTCCTAATACAGCTCTGTCACCTGCTGACTTTGTGACTCCTGGCAAGGAACTATAACCTTACTGAACCTTAGTTTCCTCAGTTGTAAGTGTAAATAGTCATAATTGTCTCATGGGACTGTTAAAGGACCAAATAAAATGATATATTTAAAGTGATTTACTTGGGCTTTACACATGGTGAATATTCATGTTAGGTTTTTTTAAATGAGAATAAAGTGTCATTATTTATTCAAGTATATAGATTGCACATCAAGCATTAGATTAGACTGGTCTTACCTTGTGGTTTACAAGTACAATGGTGCAAAGCAGGAATGAAGTGAAATCTGAAAAAGCTTAAGTCCCAACAGGATTAATAGGTCATACCATACAATTCCATATGGTTTAACCTATTAATCCTAATAATCCCAGATCTCCTCACGTGGCACAAAGAGGGTAATGTGTATGCAATTCAGAATTAATTTGTTGGACTCTGTTGTTCTTGCTTTTGGTTCCTTATAGAATGCAGAACTTCCTAAGTGAAAGCCAGAGAGTTGGCCTTACTGTGAGTGGTCCATCTAGATGGCAAAGACTTCAAAACCACAATGTTATGTTGTGTGGTAAAAAGTAATGTGTTGAGGCCAAAACCGGTTTGGCTCAGTGGATAGAATGTCGGCCTGCAGACTCAAGGGTTCGATTCCGGTCAAGGGCATGTACCTTGGTTGCGGGCACATCCCCAGTGGGGGGTGTGCAAGAGGCAGCTGATCGATGTTTCTCTCTCATCGATGTTTCTAACTCTCTATCCCTCTCTCTTCCTGTCTGTAAAAAATCAATAATCTATATATCTATATATCTATATATCTATATATCTATATCTATATCTATATCTATATCTATATCTATATCTATATATACATATATATATATTATATATATATATATATATACATATATATTATATATATATATATATATTTAAAGTAATGTGTTGAAAATGAAGAAAATGGGGAGCTTGAAGATGGCGACTGAACAGATGGGCTTGTTCTGACCCTGGCCTCAAAACAGATAAAGGCAGAGTCTGAGTCACTCAGGGAATGTTGATTAGCAGCTAGAGGGCAGTGGATATCTCTAGGAAAGTAAGGAAGAGTCCACTGGACAGGATTTCCTGACCAAGTGGCCAGCACTGCCGACTTTTCCCGGAGCTCCGGCCTCGGCGGGAAGGCTGCACCACCCTACCAGGAAAGGAGAAGCATCTCTGAGGTCTGGAAAACCCACAGGGGAGGAGTCTATCGAGCACCTGTGACGCCCCAATCAGCGCAAACGCGTGGATTCAACGGAGTTCATCAGCTACCCACGGAAAGTGTTGTATTTTGCACCTTTAAATCAACACAAGAGAAGGAACACCACATAACCAGACATCCTGAAAAGAGATACCATGGGAAGACAAAAAAATACCCTGCACATGAAAGAAAAGAAGGCATCACCAGAAAAGGAAGTAAACGAGTCAGAGGCAAGCAGCCTACCAGAGCAAGAGTTCAGAATAATGATCATAGGTTGGCTAAAAAGAATGGAAGAGAAATTTGACAATAACCAAGAAGAAATGAGGAAGAACCATGAGGAAGTGAAGAAGAGCCATGAGGAATTGAAGAAGAACCAAGAAGAAATGAAAAATGACATCGCTACCATGAAGAACTCAATAGAAAGCATCAAGAGTAGACTAGATGAAGCAGAGGACTGCATCAGTGAGCTAGAAGACAAGATGGAAAAAAATACCCAATTAGAGCAGCTTCTAGAAAGATTAAAAAGCAGGAGGAGAGCCTACGGTAGCTTTGGGACAATACAAAACAAAATAATATTCGAATAATAGGGGTTCCAGAAGGAAAGGAAACTGAGGTAGACATGCAAAAAGTATTTCAAGAAATAATGACAGAAAACTTTCCTGAGATAGAGAAGAAAAAACCCACACAAATCCAAGATGTTCGCAGAGTCCCAAGCAAAACGAATCCCAGAAGACAGATGCCAAGGCACATTATAATTAAAGTGGCAAACAACAACAACAAAGTAAGAATCTTAAAAGCAGCCAGAGAGAGACAGAAAGTTACATACAAAGGAACCCCCATCAGACTAGCAACTGATTTCTCAACAGAAACATATCAGACCAGAAGGGAATGGGATGAAATATACAAAGTCATGCAAAGGAAGGGTCTGAATCCAAGAATACTGTATCCAGCAAGGCTATCAATCAAAATTGAAGGGGAAATTAGGAGCTTCACAGACAAAAAAAAGACTGAAGGAATTTATCTCCACCAAACCAGCAATGCAAGAAATGCTAAAGGGTCTACTGTAAAAATAAAGAAATAGGAAGTGAAGGAGGAACACAGGTATAGAATAAAAATGGCGTCAAATGAGTACCTATCAATAAAAACCTTAAATGTAAATGGATTAAATGCTCCAATCAAAAGACATAGGGTGTCAGACTGGATAAGAAAACAAGACCCATACATCTGTTGTCTACAAGAAACCCACCTCAGAAAAAAAGATGCACACAGACTGAGGGTGAAGGGATGGAAAAAAGTTTTCCAGGCAATGGAAATGAAAAAAAAGCTGGGGTAGCAATACTTATAAATCTGACAAATTAGATCTCAGAGTGAAGGACATAACAAGAGATAATGAAGGCCACTTCATAAAACTAAAGGGAACAATCCAACAAGAAGAAATAACCCTGGTAAATATATATGCACCCAATACAGGAGCACCCTAATACATAAAAAAACTGCTAGAGGACATTAAGGGAGAGATTAATAGCAATATAATCATAGTAGGAAATTTTAATACCCCACTGTCACCCTTCAACAAATCATCTAAACAAAAAATCAGCAAAGAAATATCAATCCTAAACGACTCACTAGACCAAATGGAATTAATTGACATCTTCAGAACATTCTACCCCAAAGCCACAGAATATACATTCTTCTCAAGTGCATATGGGACATTCTCAAAGATAGACCACATTTTGGGACATAGGCAAAGTCTTTTCAAATTCAAGAAGATAGAAATCATATCAAGCATCTTCTCAGATCATAATGGCATAAAACAAAGAAATCAATAATCCAAAGAAATCAAACACATGGAGACTAAACAAGATGCTATTAAACAAGGACTGGGTTACCAGAGAAATCAAGGAAGAAATTAAAAACATCCTGGCAACAAATGACAATGAAAACACAACAATCCAAAATCTATGGGACACAACAAAAGCAGTTTTGAGAGGGAAGTTCATATCCTTACAAGCCTATTGCAAAAAACTAGAAAAATGGTAACAGATGATCTAACTCTACAACTCAAAGAGATAGAAAAAGAGCAACAAGAAAAGCCCAGTGTAAGCAGAAGGAAGGAAATAACAAAAATCAGAGCACAGATAAACGACATAGAGACCAAAGAAACAATACATAAGATCAACAAAACCAAGAGCTGGTTCTTTGAAAGGATAAACAAGATAGATGGACCTCTAGCCAGGCTAACCAAGAAACAAAGAGAGAGGACCCAAATAAACAAAATCAGAAATGAAAGAGGTAAAATAACAACAGACCCCACCAAAATACAACGGATTGTTACAAAATACTATGAACAACTCTATTCCAACAAACTGAACAACCTGGAGGAAATGGACATATTCCTAGAAAAATACAAACTGCTAAAACTCAATCAGAAAGAATCTAAAAATCTCAATAGACCAGTGACGTGGGAAGAAATTGAAACAGTCATCCAAAAGCTTCCAGCAAACAAAAGCCCAGGGCCAGATGGCTTCACAGGAGAGTTTTACCAAACATTCAAGGAAGAACTAAAACCTATCCTCCTCAGACTATTCCAAAAAATCCAAGAGGAAGGAACACTTCCAAACTCCTTCTATGAAGCCAGCATCACCCTAATACCAAAACCAGATAAAGACAACTCAATGAAAGAGAATTACAGGCCAATATCCCTCATGAACATAGATGCCAAAATCCTCAACAAAATTCTAGCAAATCGACTCCAGAAGAACATCACAAAGATCATACACCATGACCAAGTAGGGTTTATTCCAGGAATGCAAGGATGGTACAATATCCGCAAATCAATAACCGTGATACATCACATTAACAAATTGAAAGATAAAAATCATATAGACATATCAATTGATGCAGAAAAAGCATTTGATAAAATCCAACACCCTTTCCTGATAAAAACTCTTAACAAGGTGGGAGTACAAGGATCATACTTCAACATAATAAAAGCTATATATGATAAACCCACAGCCAACATTATACTCAATGGGCAAAAACTAAAACCATTCCCTCTAAGAACAGGAACAAGACAGGGATGCCCACTCTCACCACTCCTGTTTGACATAGTACTGGAAGTACTAGCCATTGCAATTAGACAAGATGAGGAAATAAAAGGCATCCAAATTGGAAAAGAAGAAGTAAAGTTATCCTTATTTGCAGATGACATGATATTGTACATAAAAAATCCAAAAGACTCCATTAAAAAACTAATTGACTTAATAAATGAATTTGGCAACATAGCAGGATACAAAATTAATGCCAAGAAATCCATGGCATTCCTATACACCAACAGTGAAACTACAGAAACAGAGGCTAAAAAAGCAATTCCATTTACTATCGCACCAAAAAAATTAAGATACCTAGGAATAAATTTAACAATGGAAGTAAAGGATCTATTTGCAGAAAACTACAAGACACTGAAAAAAGAGATAGAGGAAGATGGAAGGAGATGGAAGAACATACCATGTTCATGGATTGGTAGAATCAACATCATCAAAATGTCCATACTTCCTAAAGCAATCTATAGGTTCAATGCACTGCCCATTAAAATACCAACGACATATTTCACTGACCTAGAAAGAACTCTCCAAAAGTTCATTTGGAACAATAAAAGACCCTGAATAGGGATAGCAATCCTGAGAAAGAAGAGTAAAGTAGGAGGGATCTCAATACCAGACTTCAAACTATATTACAAAGCCACTGTTCTCAAAACAGCCTGGTACTGGCACAAGAACAGACATATAGATCAATGGAATAGAATCGAGAACCCAGATATCAATCCAAATCACTATGCTCAATTAATATTCGACAAAGGAGGCATGAATATACACTGGAGTCAAGACAGTTTCTTCAATAAATGGTGTTGGGAAAATTGGACAGACACATGCAAAAGAATGAAACTAGATCACCAACTTACACCATTCACAAAAATAAACTCAAAATGGATACAGAACTTAAACATCAGACGGGAAACCATAAAAATACTAGAAGCATCCACAGGCAACAAAATCTCAGACGTATGCCATAAGAACTTCTTCACCGATACTGCCTCTAGGGCAATGGAAGCTAAAGAGAAAATAAACAAATGGGACTACATCAAAATTAAAAGCTTTTTTACAGCAAAAGAAACCATCAACAAAACAACAAGAAAGCCCATGGTGTGGGAGAACATATTTGCAAATAATACCCTGATAAAGATTTAATCTCCAACATTTACAGACAGCTTATACAAATAAATAAAAGGAAGATGAATGATCCAATTAAAAAATGGGCAATGGACCTAAATAGAATATTTTCAAAAGAAGACAGAAGGAAGGCCAAAAGGCACATGAAAACATGCTCAAAGTCACTAATTGTCCAAGAGGTGCAAATCAAAATAACAATGCGGTACCATCTCATACCTGTCAGAATGTCCAACATCAACAAATCAACAAACGACAAGTGTTGGCGAGGTTGCAGAGAAAAAGGAACCCTCGTGCACTGCTGGTGGGAATGCAGACTGGTACAACCACTGTGGAGAACAGTGTGGAGTTTCCTCAAAAAACTGAAAATAGAACTCCCGTTTGACCCAGTAATCCCACTTCTAGGAATATATCCCAAGAAACTAGAAACACCAATCAGAAAGGATATATGCACCCCTATGTTCATAGCAGCACAATCTACAATAGCCAGAATTTGGAAACAGCCTAGGAGCCTGTCAGCAGATGATTGGATCCAAAAACTATGGTACATCTACACAATGGGATACTATGCTGCCATAAAAAAGAAGGAATTCTCATCATTTGCAGCAACCTGGATGGAATTGGAGAGCATCATGCTGAGTGAAATAAGCCAATCAATGAAGGAGTATCACCACATGACCTCACTCATTGGTGGATGATAAAGATCATTATAAACTGATGAACCAAGAGACAGATATAGAGAAAGCAAAGCAACAGGCAGACTGTCAAATAACAGTAGGGAGGGGAGGAAGATCAGGAGGAGATAATAGATCAACCGAAGGACTAGTATACATGCATATAAGTACAACCAATGGACACAAAAGTCTGGGGAGGTAGGGGAGGGGGGGCAAAAAAAAATTAATAAAATATGTAAAAATTAAAAAAAAAATAAAAAACAAAAACGAAACAAAAATAGAAAGATAGAAAAAAGAAAAGCCCAGAGTAAGCAGAGGAAGGAAAATACAAAGGTTTTTATTTTTTTAATACTATGAACAACTCTATTGCAATAAACTGGACAACGTACATGAAATGGACATGTTTCTAGAAAAATAAAATGTTCCAAAATTCAATCAGAAAGATTTTAAAAAAATCTTAATAGGCCAATAACTACCAATGAAATTGAAGCAATCAAAAAATTTCCAGGAAAAAATAGCCCTGCGCCAGATGATTTCACAGGGGAGTTTTACCAAACCTTCAAAGAACTAAAACCTGTCCTCCTCTGAGTACTCCAAAAAATTCAAGAAGAAGGCACACTTCAAAGCTCTTTTAATGAAGCCATCATTATTTTAATCCAAAAATCAGATAAAAATACAACAAAGAGCCGAAACCTGTTTGGCTCAGTGGTAGAGCGTCGGTCTGCAGACTGAAAGGTCCCAGGTTTGATTCCAGTCAAGGGCATGTACATTGGTTGCAGGCACATCCCCAGTGGGGGGTGTGCAAGATGTTTCTCTCATCGACTTTTCTAACTCTCTCTCCCTCTCCTTTCCTCTCTATAAAAAATCAATAAAATATATATATTTTTTAAAAACACACACACACACACAAAAAAAAAAGAAAATGAAGAAAAATGTAAATGATTTCTGTAAAGAAATTAAATTCATGTTAGGCATGAGAACACAGATGTTTTGTGTGCCATACCTATGCGACCATGTCATTAAATTCAAATCTCTAATTAACTGACATATGTTTCTTGTTCAATTTTGAAATGATTCATTGAAACCATTTGCAGAAACAAGTACACTTGTGAAGAAAAAAAATGTTCCTGACTTTTCTCCCCTTCTATTTTTCTACTTTATTATTGATTTTAAGAATCGACTGGGTGACTTAGTCGATGAGTCAGAATTAAGACGTATCTGACACTCTAAAGCCTGTTTATCTCACTTCCCAGCTTCACATGCTGTGCACAAAAGATTCTATTATAAAGTCAGAAACAGTAAATGACATTACATCATGAAAAACAGGTTTCTGAAACTTGGGCAAGATAGTCTAATTAATTTTAGGGGGAAAAAAGATGAGCTAATTTTAGACTAAATCAGAGCTCAGCTTTTATTTATCAAGAAATATTAACATTTCAATTTAATTAAGTACTATTGAGCATCTATTTATTAGAAAAGTTTCCATATGGCAGTAGACCCAAAAAAAGGGTTGAGGGTATGGTTTTGAATGAGAGAGAATTAAATCAAGATCTAATTCTGAAATTAATTTTGTAACTTCCATGGTTAGCTTCTCTGAATTTCATAGGCTTAAGAATAAATTGTAATAGTATTAGGACTAATATCAAGAACACTAAAGAATGACATAAATACTGTTTATATATGCCAGTGTAGTGCATTATTCATTATAACTGCTTAACAAGTCATAATTTATTACTTTCATGAGTAGCTACCTAGTACCTTAGAACATGCTTCCTATATGTTGGCAATTTCTCACATTAGCCTTCCATTTTGTCATGATAAATTTGAATTCTTAGTCCCTCTTGTATCCAAGGATGGGCATATATCTTAGATGGCAGCAGCTCAGCTGAGCAGCAGAGTGCTGAGCTGCCAGGCATAAAAGTATCTCCAATAGTTGCCTAGAGAAACAAGTCAAAAATGAAAGTAATAGCCATGCATTTAATCACTCACTGTGACAATATGAACTAAGTCTAAACCAGAGACAGCGCCAACTTTCCTCCTTCCCCTTCTTCCATTGACCTTCATGGAATGGCTCACAGATCAAATGGCCAGGTGGGCAGCATAGTCCTGGGGACATCTCTCCGCAGAGAGCACCGAACATAAGCTTCCTGCAGCTGTGTGGGCATAGGAGGCCCAGGGCAGGGTGAGGAGGAGGAGCTAGGAGTGAAAAAGTATTGAGTACTTACTGATTCAGAATGGAGAAAAGTGTTTTCAAGGCTCCCCTCCAGCTCTCCCCCCTAATAAGTATGCTCCGGAAGAGGCGCCTGAGGAAGCCTTCTATGAAGGACCCAGAGAGAGAGGCCTCTGAGGAAGATACCTGGGCTAGGAATGCACATGTGCATATATATGACCATGGGCAGCTACTCCCTTTGGAGGTGGCAATTCACTACTCCTACATAAAAGCTGGTGTGGAAAGAGAAGCTTTCCTCTGTGAGGACTTCCAGGGTTGAGCCTGAAAAATCACACATAGAATATTTGTCCTCATTGGGGTCCTTCAGTCAGATAAATTCAAAGGAGACTTTGATATAGAATTTAACAAAGTGAGGATGGTCTCATTTAGGTGGGAGTAGGAGCGGGATTTTCCCTTCAAAGCACAAAGAACCAGATAGTTGATTCCGATGTGGCAGAGGTGAAGATCTTTGCATTTGCAGGTGTCCATTCTCATTGTTGAGCCATGAGAGCAGGATGGCCCTGAGACTCCTCCCCCCACATTGTGTCTTATTCTTGGCTCTTCAGAGAAGGATCCTCTGAACTACCTGGCTCTCAAATCATCCACCCAAGTAAATGGCAGATGACCCCAGTACCATCTACCAAAAAATATGTTTATGCTAAATCTAGAGTAAGGCCCAATATGCAATTATTAGCAGAGATACATATGTGGAATTTTATTATTCTGAGTAGCAATTTATAGTCCCCTCATTTGGTGAGATTTACATTTTTTTTTACATTAAATTTTTTTGTTTGTTTATAAGTCTGTGGAATGAGAATGCATGAAATATATAATGTATTTAAATCTTAATATAGTACCAAGAGCTTATAAATATTTTAATTTAGTGTTGAGATGAGCAAAAATATCTATGTACCTGCATTTGAATGAAGCAATCATAAAGAAGTTGATCTCAAAGTTAAAAACAGATTACTTTAATAAATTCAAATTCAGTGAATTCAGGAAATAGAAAGTTTGTTTTTTAATTAAAAATTCTTCATAGAGATTTAATCTATATGAATATTATTATTTCACTAGAACCTCAGTGCACAAATTCGTGTACCTTGAAAGAAACTGTGGGCCGTGAGGACATTCCACCCCAAAGCCTCACAATATACATTCTTCTCAAGTGCACATGGGTCATTTTCAAAGATAGACCACATATTGGGAGGCAAAGTCTCTTCAAATTCAAGACGATATAAATCATATCATCTCAGATTGCAATGTAATAAAACTGAAAATCAACTACAATAAAAAACAATTAAAAAATCAAACGCTTGGAGGCTAAATAGCATTCTATTAACATTGACTGGGTTACCAAAGAGATAAAAAGAGAAATAAAAAGCATCATGGCAACAAACAACAATGAAAACACAATCCCAAATCTATGGGATACAGTGAAAGCAGTCCTGAGAGGGACGTTCAGAGCTCTACAAGCCTACCTCAAAAAACAAGAAACAATGATAATAAATTATCTAATCATACAACTCAGAGTTAGAAAGAAATCAACAAGAAAAGCCCAGTTAAGCAGAAGGGTGGAAATAATAAAGATCAGAGCAGAGATAAAAGACATAGAGAACAAAACACACACACACACACACACACACACACACACACACAAAACAAACAAACAAAAAAACACACCCAATAATACAAAGATCAAAAACCAAGAGCTGGTCCTTTGAAAGGATTAACAAGATGGATAAACTTCTAGCCAGGCTCACCAAGAAGCAGAGAGAGGACCCAAATAAATAAAATTAGAAATGAAAGAGTTGAAGTAACAACCAATCCCCCCAAAATACAAATGATTATGAAAAAATATTATAAACAACTCTATTCCAACAAAATAGGTGAAATGGACATATTCTTAGAAAAATACAAGCTCCCAAAACTCAACCAAGAAGAACAACAACAACAAAAAAAACCTGAATAGGCCGAAAACTACAGAAGAAATGGAAACAGCGATCAAAAATCTTCCAGCAAACAAAAGCCCTGGTCCAGATGAGTTCTACCAACCATTCAAAGAAAAACTAAAACCTATCCTCCTCAAACGACTTCAAAAAATTCGAGAGGATCTGCCACTGCCCGCCGGCCGCCAGGGGAGGACGCGCGCCTCCGGACGCTGCCGTTGGGGAGGTTGGGGACGCGGGCTCCGTGCGCAGCCGTGGCCAGGCGGCTCCCAGGGTCCAGAGCCCAACGAGTCCAAGGAGGAGGAAGCAGGGGACGTGGAGTCCGGGTGTGATGGCTGTAGCTCCAGCAACCACTTTGTGACCCAGAAGCAATGTCAAGGACAGCAGTCACACCCTGACGATGGTGGAGCAGACAGTTAGCCCGCCAGAGGCATCCATGACCACATGGAAGCACCGCACCAGCCCAGGACTGTCTGCCCGCTCCATCTTGCTCTGCCTCTGGGATGGATGATGAGCCAACGGGTCCGGAAAAGGCAAGTGGCCTGTCGGGGTCACAGAGCCCGTCTCGCCGGCGCTGAGCCAGCTTCCCCCACTTGGTAAGCCAGCCCGGCACCTCTGGCACCCCATGGCCCCCTACCCCACCCGGCGCCGGTCCTGGCTCTGGAGAAAGGCCTCGGACCGGTCAGAGACACGGGGAGAGGACCTCCAGGCGGCTGGAGGGCACCACCCCGCCGGGCACCCTCCCGCTCAGGGCAGCGCCCCGGAGAAAGGAGCCATTGCTCCCCCCAGACTCAGAGGTGGCCCCAGACAGAGCCAGATGGACCCCAGCTCTGGAGCCACGTGACACTCCGCTGCCTCCTCAGCCAAGCGAGTCCTTAGCACCTGCATCTCAGCATGGCTGCGAGCTGGGACCCCGCCGAGCCCAGCACGGTGCCCGGCCCCCGGCAGTCTCCGCAGGCCCGTGGGTGTGCAGGAAGCGCGCCTGGGGGTGTGATTGGCTCCTCGCCGCCCTGGGCACCGCACACCCCTATGCACAGAAGCAGGAGCTGCGGCTGGGACGGACAGTGAGTGACACAGGTAGGACGTAAGACCTGGCAAGAGAGGGATCCCAACCCATGTTGTCCACACTCCAGAGGATGGCCTAGGCCAGGGGTCGGCAAACTGCGGCTCGAGAGCCACATGCGGCTCTTTGGCCCCTTGAGTGTGGCTCTTCCACAGGATACCACGTGCGGGCGCGCACACACTGCGACTGAAACTTCGTGGCCCATGCGCAGAGGTCGGTTTTCAGTTCTTTCTTCAATCGTTGTGCTGTTGATATTTGGCTCTGTGGACAAATGAGTTTGCCCACCACTGTCCTAGGCTGTCTGAAGGAGGGGGCTTCATAAACAGTAAGGGGACCCCCAAATTCGGAGCTTCCGAGGGGACCCGCCTGCTGACGCTGGGCAGGCTGGCGGGACAGAGCTGCTTCCTTCCGCTGGAGCTCCGGCTCCAGCCAGACAGGAATGAAGGGCTGCCAGGGGCAGATTGACATCGCACCTCTGATTAGCACCCCTATGTCAGGGGCTGCCGGAAATGAGGGTGCTGGGGCTGGGAGATGGGAGAGGGGGGCAGCACTCCAGACCCCGCTTGGCCTGAGGAAACTGGCTGGTTCCTAGCAGGAAGGCAGAGGCCTACGGGGGTGCTGCCCTGTCCTGCTCCCCACCCCAGTGAACTCTCATCTCTGCTCAGTGGAGCTGCCCCCAGACCTCATTTCCTAGCCTTACATTTTGGGGCACGAAGGCAGGCTCGGGCATGGGAGCGGGAGCCACTGGCCCAGGCACTTGTCAAACACAGGCCCCTGAGGTGTGAAATCTTCACCCAGTGGGGGGTTGAGGGGGTGGGCATGTGGGCCCTGCTGCCTGGAGATCTCATTAACTAGGGCAGCTCGCAAATGAACCCACCAGAGAGGCTGGTGATAAGGAGATCAAAGGTGACAGGCATGGGGAAGGGAAGAGGGGGGCTGGCTGGCAGGAGGTGGCAGGGCCCTGGCTCCAGATTGGGGGTCCCTTCTGTGCCCCCACTGGGCTTCATCAGACCCACTGACCATAGTCTGGGCCCAGATACCCCAGGGCAGCAGGAGAGGGAGGGTCTCCCACGTGGCATCTCCAGTTTGATGGCGTTTAGGGCTGAAGACCCTGCCTCTTGCATGCCATTTTGGGGGCTCTTCGTCTCCACACTCACCCCTGGGTCTTTTTATTATTACTATTATTATTATTATTATCATCATTATTATTATTATCATTCTATAATTATAATTTACTAACAGAATAAGACTTCCACAAGTAAAAAAAAAAAAAAAAATTCAAGAGGAAAGCACACTTCCAAGCTCTTTCTATGAAGCCAGCATTACCCTAATCCCAGAACCAGATAAAGACAAAAAAAGAGAACTACAGGCTAACATCCTTGGTGAACAAAGATGCTAAATTTCTCAACAAAACTCTAGCAAATCAGATTCAGCAATTCATTAAAAGACCATACACCATGACCTAGTGGGATTTATTCTGGGGATACAAGGACGGTATACTATCCGCAAACCAATATATGTGATACATCACATAAACAAACTGAGAGACAAAAATCACATAACCATATCAATTGATGCAGAAAAAGCATTTAAAAAAAATCCCAACACACTTTCTTGGTAAAAACTCTCAGCAAATTGGGAATAGAGGATTAACAATAAGCATGACCATTGACTTCTCATAAGAAATATGCTAAACCAGAACAAAGCAAATGCCATTTTTAAAGTAATGAAAGAAAAAGAAACATGTTAACCTAGAAGTATTTTTTAAAATATGTTTTTTTTTTAATTGATTTAAGAGAGGGAAGGATAGGGAGAAATAGAAACAAGAATGATGACAGAGAATCATCTACCAGCTGCCTCCTGCACACCCCCACTGGGGATCAAGCTTGCGACCTCCTGGTTCAGAGGCCCATGCTCCATCCCTGAGCCACCATGGCAGGGTAATCTAGAAGTATTTACAAAACATAGATCTACTTAATTTAAAAAAGGGAAAACAGAGATGTTTTTAGATAAAAACAAAAGCTGACAACTTTTCACCAATAGAACTGCTATGAGAAATGTTAAAGAAATGAAAACTAAAGGAAGTAAATGTAAATTAAAGGAAGTAAATTAAATTAAATACTAGAAAGCAAATTAGATCCACTCAAAACAATGCATTAAGTTTAAATAAATTAAGAGAGAAGAACAATTTATTTTATATTTATTGATTTTCTTTTTTTCTGGCCCAAATTGTTCTGTACGTGGATGTGAATGCTTAAGACATTATTTCCTCAAACATGCCCTTTGGGACACTATTTCTGCGGAATGGTAATAAGTGTAACAAAAAGGGCTCCCAGGTTAGCATAAGTTAGGGAAACAGTGACTATAACTAATTAAAAGTCTGTGTGTGGAGGGCCAGAAAGGGAATGGGGGGGTTCTTTTTCTCAGAATTCAGTCCTTGATTAGGAACCATCAGAGGTTTTACTTAATATTTCAATAGAAATCTCCCAAGAGAATATTTCTGGCTTCTCTTAAACTTATGTGACTATAATAATAAAAACATAATATGCTATTTAGACCAGACGTCCTTCCAGATGAAGCTGGGACTGTGAGGGAAGCCAGGGTCCCCGGTGCCAGAGGGAAGCTGGTGCCATCAGCCAGGAGAAGGAAGGCCTATTCTTGCATGAATTTCATGCATCGGGCCTCTAGTGGGTTTATAAATATATTTAAAATACTTATGTGCATTTATATATTTACATATGTATTATTTGATAGATTATATGCAAGGTACCTCCAGGGAATAATTGTGATGGGATGGATTGTACAAAACACTGGTCTATAAAAAGAATATCCCTAAACAGCTTAAAATCTATAATCAGTGTTCCTGTTCCCTCTAGGGCCATAACTGGATGTATCTGACTCTTTTACTTTGCCCCTTACCTTAGTTTATGGACCTAAAGAGTAAGACCATGGGTATCTGGTACTGGTACTTACCTTCCAACCTGATTCTATCTTTGAGTGTTAGAAAATGATTTGAACTTCCAACAATAATGCACAAGAGATCGCTCTATACTGTCTCTGGTACCTGTGAATTTCTTTGGGTGGTAGTTTGCATTTTTGACCTTAGACAAGCCAGTTAAGCACTCTGTAGCTCAGCCTGCCCTTCTCAAAATGACAACCTGATCTAGTATAAGCTAACAGCTCACTATTACATATAGAATTCTCATATTTTACAACATGAGAAGTTTAGAACAATTTTAAACTACACTATGATTAGGGTTGGCTAGCATCTTAATTAGTCAGACAAGAAAGAGGGGGTGGGGTCCAGGAAGGACGGAGGCATCTCGAGCTTGAGCAATTAAAAGCAGCCCTGACTTGAACATCTGGGAGAGCCATAAGAGTAAAAAATCATCTCCAGCCAGGACAACTGAAAGAGGGTCCATGGGAGAGGAATGCATAGATGGGGGTTTGGAGATACCAAAATGCTTATCTTACTTGTACAGAGGAAGATAAGGGGGCAGGAAGACATACATTCACAGAGAATAAAGAAAAGTCACCGGATATTGGGAAGAAGGAAACATTTTCACAGATGATAGAGGAATGTTACAAGGTAAGGGGAGAGAAGAGGGGGTACCATGTGGTCATTGAGCTTTGAAACTAATACCATGAAGCAGAATGACCAATGAGGAAAGCACAGGGGTCCCAAATTAAGGAAAGGGACCAATTAGAAAAGGTCATGTTCAAACCAAGAGCTACAGCCTTTGTAAACCAGAGACAAAGAGACTCAGTAGATTCAGATTATTTAGATTTTTTTCCCATTTGGGAGCCCCTCCCCAGGGGGTCCCCTCTGTGGAACCCCCTGCCCAGATGGCATTTGTATATACTTCCAATAAATGTCTGCATTTTTATTAGAGAATTCTGTTAGTCCACACATTTATTCAACTTCATCTGACAAGAACCTAGGAGAAGAATCTGCACCCTGAACCCCATGTTTCAAACAGATCACCAGTCTGTTTAGTAGCCTGAGGATTTGTTATCAATAAATTAGCCTTTGTAATAAATTTTTAGGGGAAAAGCTTGCTTGTAATTTATTCCTTTGTAATAAAAATTTATTCCTTTGTAATAAATTTTTAGGGAAAAAGCTTTTTCCATAACTAAAAATATGGAAATACGATAATTAGAACAGCTGGCATGGTACCCAAAGCCCCACATTCAATTAACCCCAAATTCTTTTTAAGAAGTGATACAAGATGTTTTAAAAAGACCGTTATTTGTAAAACATATCCTTTTTTCCCCCTTTTGGTTTAGAAAGGCATACCTACTGTTTCTCTCCCCCGCCCCCATTAACTTTCAATCCTCAATCTCCAGAGAATGGCAGCTGTCTTGCATAAGCCCTGTTACTGTTGCCCCATGATATTTTTCTGAGGTCATGTTTTTCTCTTGGTGCACATACTTACTAATTTGTGAAAGTATATTTCTTAAGAAGAATACCTAAAAGGGAACATAGGCATATGGATCAATAGGAACCATAGCTTAAAAAAAAAAAAAAAAAAAAAAAAAAAAAAAAAGACTAGTGAAAATCCATAGAAAACGTCAATAAGAAAATCCTTATCAGCTATACATGACGCTGTTTAAGAAATAAGCTTTGCCTTCAGGTTCTCTAACCCAGCTATTCAGGAACTGACAGGAAATGCCTGGCCTGAGGGATATTATTATTACTTACCCCCCCACCCCCCTTTACACTCATCTTGTTTTTTTCCTCCCAAAGTCTACAACATCTCTATTTCACTGACCCAGGCAAATTAGTATTCACTATAGATGGAGTGGTACCATCATCACATATAGCTAACATTTGAAAAATGCTCTCAAGCTATGAATTAAACAACAAACAAAAAGCCAGAGATATTGCCATGTTGATATATTTCTAGCCTATGACTTTTACAGGTTCCTGATAAATCTGATTTCCAAATGCCCAAAAGTTGTAGAAAATACTATTTGTGTGTGTGTATGTGTGTGTGTGTGCGCGCAAAATATCTTTAACTCAAAAGGATTTAGAAAAAGTGGCAGAAGTAAGAACTATTAGTTTAGCAATGTTATTATGAAAATTGAAAAACCATTCATTATAGTATCCAAACCTCTGTAGGCATTAGTGGTCTCTGCAAATGAAAAATAGAGTATTTGCATTTTTTAATTTGAACACACTAGAAAGCCAAAATATCTGTGCTCATAACATTGATGAGTAAAATACAATTGGTATCAAATTGGTTTAAAAGTATTTAAAAACATATCTAAGAAATAGGTCAGCAGAATTTTACTTTAAAATGTTTTTAAATTTCATTTTAAAAAATTGTATTGAATTTATTGGGGTGACATTGATTAATAAGATTATGAGTTTTTAGTATATAGTTCTAGAATACATCATAAAGCATATATATTATGTGTTTACCACCTGAAGCTACGTCTCCTTGCATCCCCATTTACCCCCCCCCCCACCCCCCTTTGCACTCATCTGTCTCCCCCCAGTACACTCTCTCTCTGTTGTCTGTCTATGAGTTTTGTTTTCTTTGGCGGATTTTAATCCCTTCACCTTCTTAACCCAGCCCCTCAATTAACTTCCCCTCTGATAGCTGGCAATCTGTTCTCTGTATCTATGAGTGTGTTTCTATTTTGTTTGTTAGTTTATTTTGTTCATTAGGTTCCATATATGTATAAGTGAAATCATATGGCACTTGTTTTGTCTGACTGGCTTATTTCACTTAGCATTATACTCTCCAGGTCCATCCATGCTGTCACAAAAGGTAAGATTTCCTTCTTCTTTTTTATGGCTGAGATGTATTCCATTTTTTAAATCTACCACCATGTTTTTATTTTTTATTTTTTATTATTGTTTGTTTGTTTTATCCACTTATCTATTGATGTGGACTTGGGCTGTTCCCAAATCTTAGCTATTGTAAATAATGCTGTGATGAACATAGGGGTATATATATTCCTTTGAATCAGTGTTCTGGGTTTCTTTGGATATATTCTCAAAAAAGAAATCGCCAGGTCATAGGCAGTTCCATTTTTAATTTTTTGAGGTAACTCCATATTGTTTTCCACAGTGGCTGCACCAATCTGCATTTCTATCAACAATGCATGAAGGTTCCCCTTTCTCCACATTCTCACAAACACTTGTTTGTTGATTTATTGATGATAGTCATACTGATAGGTGTGAAGTGATATTCCATTGTAGTTTTAATTTGCAATTCTCTGATGATTAGTAAGATTGAGCATCTTTTCATATGTCTATTGTCATCTGTATTTCTCTTTGGAGAAGTGTCTATTCAGGTACTTTGCCCATTTTTAAAATTGAAGTGTGTGTGTGTGTGTGTGTTGAGTTTTATAAGTTTTTTTTAAAATAAATTTTGGATATTCGCATTCTTTATCAGATATCACAGATGAATATTTTCTCCCATTAAGTGGTTTGTCTTTTAATTTTGTTGGTTTCCTTTGTTGTGCAAAAACTTTAGTTTGATGTAGTCTTATTTTTTTTTTTTTTTTCATTTATTTCTCTTGATCAAGGAGATATGTCATAAAAATATTGCTACTTGAAATGTCTCAGATTTTACTGCTTATATTTTCTTCTGGGCTGGGGAGGAATGTAGGAGGTTGGCCAGCCAGGGATGGACTGCAGGAGGGCTCCAGTGTGTGTCTGGCCGGTCTCGTTCAGTCCTGATCAGCCAGACCCCAGCAGCAAGCTAGCCTACTGGTTGATCATCTGACTCTTGACAGTAATTTACTCACAGTATATTTTTCCTTACATGATATTCTTCCACTGTCACCCCCCTTTTTAATTTAAATAATAGGAGGCTTTGGGAAATTTTATAATGTAGCTTTTACATTTTAATTATTTGCGCTAAACTATGACTGCTTTAGGTTCATTACATGTTATGCAATTTTACCATGAGACGTTCTGCCAATAAGAATTTTTGTTAACACTTTAGGAACAGCTTTTTGTACAGTACAATCGGTTTTTCTAGAATATTCATTTATTTCCATTAGCCATGTATTTATTTACCATGTGTATATTAGTGTAAATGATTATTTGCCTTCTTGAGAAGGGCCTGAGCATTCCTGCTACTAGGCTGGACTTAGATATTAAAAACCCACTTGCCCACACCATGGGTACAAGAACTCTCAAACAAGTCTTGTTGCAGTGAGAGGGCAGCTGTTGTCAGCCAAGTCTCTGTCTGTTACCTGGGTCCCGATTTGAGCTGTGAATGGGAAGCGAAGCAGCCATGGGGGCAGGAGACTCCCTCAGAAGGGGAAAAGGTTCAGGCACCTGCCAAGTTGCAAGGGGGGGCGGGTAGTAAGGCTCTGTGCCCCACCTCTGTTGACCCCCAAGGTCTCTCCTGATGGCCCCTCTGCGACTGTGCCTGTCTTAGGTTGTTCCTTCCCTGAGGAATCTTACCCGTCTCTGGCTAACCAGCCATCCTCTGGGGCCAAGCAGGGTGATGTGAGGTTTAGTTCTGTCTCCTTGGTAGCTTATGCCCCCATGGGCTCCATGCCCAGCACCTGCCTCAGGAACTCCTTACCTGCTGGCGAGGCCCTGGCACAGATCTCATATTTTGGGCAACCCATGCTTCTTCTCCAGAGAGAGCCCAGCTCACCCCACTGGGCGGGAGAGAGATCCATGGTACCAGACACCATGATGTTTCAGCCTCAGCATGAACTGAAAGGTCAGGCAACAGCTGGGGCACCTGGACCATGAAAAGAGGGTCATTTTTGGCCAAAAGGGCAAGAGGGGCCAATAAAGAATGCTCAGGAAAAGACAGTGAACACCAGGATACTTTCTGGAAAAAGACACAGTGGACATTGGAGATGTTTCTGGAAAAATGATACAGTGAAGCTTTTCAGAGCTGTGAAAGCACCTCTTAAAACATATCCCATCTTTCAAGAGATATTTCAGTATTTGTCAACAATGTTCATTTAAATGCAAAATATGTTGAAAGCAGTTATTTCTTTTAATGCATTGGTCCTGACACAAAAAGTTAAGTTTGGCACAGTTGAGGATTGGCATGGATTGGCTAATGTGGTGAGAGCTTACTTAGTGGGGGGTGGGGGGGGGGCTCGGGGGACTTATATTTATTTAAGGAAAATATTTTGTCAACGAGTCTTATTTCTGTGCTTACTATATAAAATTTCAAACACTGATAGAAAAATCAATCTTAACATTCCAAGGAGCTCTCAATTACTCAGTAAGCACTCGGTGAGCACCACTGTATACCAGGCTTGGATTATGGGGGGGCACTGCAGGAGATGCAAAGGAAAGGCCGCCTGGAGAGCAAGAAACAGACAGCGGCATGGAACTGCAACAGATTTGAATTACCCGCCCGAGTCTGTACAAGCGAGTGGGAAAGACGGCAAAGCTTTCCCTAGGAAATGTACAGAGTTTGCAAAACAGACAGACAAGAGGGTTATACATTTCTGCCTCAGAGAAATAAACAATTCATGCTGCTGGGAGGAAGACAAGTGGAAATTAATTCCAGAAACGAGGTTAATTTTCTCTCAAATTAAAAAAAAAAAAGGAATTTAATGTTCATGAAAAACATTTGTCATGCACTGTGGAGACTGAGCCAATTATTCGTTTATTCATACTTTCGTGTGCCTGGTACCAGACAGATGGTGGTACGGTTCGCAGCAGAGGATAAAGCAAGAGACACCAGGGTTCTGCCTGCAGTCAGATGGCCAGCTGGGGGAGCCTCTTCCCTCAGGGTGCGCATGTGTATAAATAGCTCCGCCTACCTTCCTGACACCACCCGAATGAAGGCCGAGGACTGAAGTTAAATGACTCCCTCCTCAGATGCCAAGGCAGGATGGCCAATAAGCAGTCTGAAAGAAAGCATTTTAAGATGCTCTTTGGCCTTTAGAAAGCTGCCACTTCGGGCAAAGGCATTGGCTTCACTGTGACCACAATTGATTGAAATGGCCTCTCATCTCTTAATTCATTGGATGATTAGAGCATAATGCCAATAAAATGAAGGACATGGGCTTGAGTTTTCTGAAGATCAATTTTGTGGGTGCATGTTTTATCCTTGGGTATAATGCCTTCCCCCTAAAGCCCAATTAAAAAAAAAAAACAAGTAAAAATGTTTTGGGTTCATTTTTTTATCCTAATTTACTCTCCATTTGCCTTTTGTCCTGCAATGCAAAGAACACACACACACACACACACACACACACGGCTTTGTTTTAAAAATAAAGTAGCTGGAATGTAGGATCATCTACAGATTTAAGATTATCTTTCTATTAAGCTAGAAAGAGAATGAAACAGCGGAGGTGTTGTTGCAATTGCGTACATGAAGCTATACCAATGAAAGAAATGGATGGTGAGCTGCTGGAGCACATTCTAAAACTGACCCACAAACAGGGCAAAACACTCAACTTCCTGAAAACCTGGATACTGCTGTTCATACTCTTTCAAGTTATAGTATCCGGCCTCCCTGACCATTGTTTCTCTTAGAAACTAGAGAAAGTGATTAGCAGAAAAACTGTCCTGGACCTTGCTCTGACCAGCGGCAGCATTATCAGCTCCTTTCCCTGTATTCCCACAGAGCCCTGTTTTTATTTCAGAATTACTTTTTATACTTCACACTTATTGTACACCCCTCCTGACTGTCTTTGCAACCTTGATGCTTCATCTTCTTCCTTACAGGTCCCACAGTGGGAGGCAGCAGGGACAAAGACTGCACTGCCCAGGAGAGAACAGGGCCTGACCCAGCTCTGCGAGGAGGAAGCTGCCTGAGCAGGCGCCAGGTCCTGGCCTGGGAGAGGTGAGACCTCACAGAGGTCTCAGAGGCCAGAAGGCAAGGCCGGCCGGCAGCCGCGATAGGACAGAGGAGGGCAGGACTAGTCAGAAAGGGGCTGCCCTTGCTGTCTTTTAGGACTTGGTTGTGGTATTCAGTGTGTGGGGCTGTAGTTCAACTGTCTAAGTGGCCAAGTTGCTGAAGAGCTGGGCTCTGTCTGGAGACAAAATCCCATTTGACCCAGTGATCCCACTTCTAAGAATATATCCTAAGAAAGCCAAAACACCAATCGGAAAAAAATATATGAAGCCCTATTTTCAAAGCAGCACAATTTACAATAGCTAAGATCTGGAAACTGTCCAGGTGCCAATCAGCCGATGAGTGGATAAAAAAAAACCTGTGGTACATTTATACCATAGAATACTATTCTGCTGTAAAAAAGAAGGAACTATTACCCTTTGCAACAGCATGGATGGACATGGAGAGTATTATATGCAAAATAAGTCAGAGGAAGGTAAGTATCACATGATTTCACTCATATGTGGAATCCAATGAACAAAATAAGCTGAAGAACAAAATAGATCCAGAGACGTAGAACTATGAAGCAGACTGATGAATTTCACAGGGAAGGTGGGGGTTGGAGTTGGGAGGGGAGAGATTAACTGGAGAACTTAAATGCATAGATGCATAGCCCATGGACACAGATAATGGTGTGGTGAACGCTGAGGAGGGGTGGATGTGGAGAGGAGGGGATCTATGGGAAAAAAACACACACACACAAACCAAAGAAAGTAAAAAATAAAAAATAAAAAAAACATAAAAAAGCTATATGCTCATTTGGGCACAATTAGATACATATAATTGATGTAGCACATTGATAACAAAAGATTGCCTTTTTCTCTGTTTTTGAGCTTGACTTTTCCCTTGACACTTTTACATTAAATGTCCTATCTTTGAGTCTGCATTTACCTTGCTGAAAGATATTATGCCAAGGAAATATTCTATTCTATTGGTATTGTTGCTTAAGTAACTATTAATACAATTTTTACAAATAGATATAATTAACTCTTACACTGGCAACTTTCTTGGAAAGTTTCTCTCCTTTCCTTCCTGAGTTTATTGTAATCTCTGACTAACTTGTAAACATCTCTTTAGAATTGATGAAATGTCCCCCATTTGGGTCCCAATCAGCTCAGCAGCAAAGACTATCATGTTTAGGAGCCGAGTATCACAGCAGTAAGATAAAAATGAACAAACAAAAGTGTTCTAGAGGGAGAAGCTCACAGGCCAATCCCTCTAAAGATTCCCTTGACACAAAACTGAGACTTTGGGAACTATTAAAGGAAAATGATTACTAGGATAACATACATGTGATTAAAACACTCAATGTACTGAAGGTAGGGAATTTTCTTAGATTAGTATGGAATAGAGTATGCCAGAGGCTCCCCCAAAGTGCCCTTGAGCCTGCCTGCTCCCTCTCTGCCTCCATAAAGGGTAGAATTTACCCCAACATATTACCCTACCCTTTGTACCTCTGTAGACATTCTTTCATCCAGGGAAGTCTTTTGTGCCATCTGGAAATGGGTATTCAAAATGTAAACATACCTTGTAGCCTTACTGCGGGTCCAAATTTATTTCGTCCTTAGCAAGTGTCAGTGGAAGGACCAATCATCTTTAATCTTTACAGCTCAGTCTCACTGAGCAACCATGTACCTAGAAACGTAGACCTCAGCCCTCCTTGGTCCTATCTTATCTGCCCCAAAAGCTGTGTGAGGACAAAACATGACTGTTTTTTAAGACATTTCATGAATCACTTTGGTTAAGTAGTTGGCCATATTTTGTTACCACAAACTCTCCTGTTAATCCAGTGAACAAACATTTATTAAACATTTACTTTGTTGTCACTCACTGTGCTAGACTCAGGGAACACTATAGTCATGCTCCTTCCTTCCTGGGAAAGACAGGCAGTAAACAAGAATCAGCCCCCCTGTGGTCGGTGCTATGAAGATGACAAACGTGATGGCCTGAGTGAGGTAGGTAGGAATGGATGGATCAGGGAGGATATCCGAACTGAGAACTAAGCAGGTGATATTTGAACTGAGAACTGGAGCATGAGAATAAGTCAGACTTTTCTTTTTTTGTGTGTGTGTGTGTGTGTGTGTGCGCACACGTGTGCGCACCTACATAGATTTTTATTTCTAGTAAAATAAATATCAACATAATATCCCAAATAAAAGTGTGTGTCTTTTTGTTTTTCACAGAGTTTAAGGGTCATGAGACCAAAAAGTGAGAAAAACCACTGTGGTTCATCCCCAGCTTGGATTGGTCCATTTGTTGCTCTGACCTCATAAAATGCCAGTGTGATGGAATTACAAACCACTCCTATACATAAGGCCCTGCCTGGGCTGAGGATTTAGTCCGTGTAGTGCAGGGAGCTCGTCTAGGTGACCTGAGACTAACTAGGACAACTCTGAATTTTCATTTTTATTTTTAACTTTTTTGCTGTAACCATGCCCCGTTTCTCTGTCCCGACTACCACCAAGGGGCAGTCCATAGGAGACTATGTGCTAGAGAAATCTATCGGCAAGGGCGCGTGCTCGCAGGTGCGGCTGGCGAGGCACGTGCCCACGGGCACTCAGGTGGTGGTTAAGACCATCTTCCAGCGCGATGTCGGTGTCTCCAGTTCCTCCCAAGAGCTCCGCTGTTTAAGAACCCTACAGCACAGAAATATATCGCAGTTGCTGGAGGTAGTGGTGGACCCCGAAGAGGTACATCTGGTGATGGAGTACGTGCGTGGCGGGGACCTGAAGGCGCACCTGGAGCGGCACCACCGCCTCACCGAGCGCCAGGCCCGCGTGGTGTTCCGCCAGGTCTTCTTGGCCCTCCACCTGTGCCACCGGCGGGGATTCGCGCACCTGGACATCAAGCCGGACAACATCCTCTTAGAAGAAGACCTCACCGCCAAGCTGGCGGACTTCGGCCTCAGCCACGAGGCCACCGAGCTGCTGACCAGCTGGTGCGGGACACTCTACTACATGGCGCCCGAGGTGCTGCGGGGCGAGCCCTATGACGGCCGCAAGGCCGACGTCTGGGGGCTGGGCGCCTCCCTCTACAAGGCGGTGATGGGGCGCGTGCCCTTCCTGGGCTACAGCAAAGAGAAGATATTGGAGCTCATAGTGGAGGGGCACTACCAGCCACCCTACTACATGTCGGAGGCGGGCAGGAGCTTCCTCCAGCGGCTCCTGACGGTCGACCCCGACCAGAGGCCGACCCTGGAGGAGGCCATGCGGATGCCCTGGATGGACCTGGGTCCAGAAGACCTGCCTCCCGACAGCGAGCCGCCCGGGGAGGACCTGGACCCCCAGGTGGTGGAGACCATGCGCGGCATGGGCTTTAGGGAGGAGGACATCAGGGACTCCGTGGCGGGCCAGACATTCGATCGAATAATGGGGACTTACCGCATCCTCCTCATGACCATGGGCAGGATGGCCATGGGGAGGATGCCGGGCCGCACCGTCCAGGTCAGGCCCTACCGGCCCCCTGACACACAGGGGCCGCCACCCCTCCCAGCCGCGAGGAGTCCCGGGCATCGGGGGGCTCGTCAGGGACCAATCAGTGGCGAGCCCCCCCTGCTTGTGGGCAAGAGACCAGCGCCCCGCCCGCCGCCGCCCAGCCTGGAGACCATCGCCTTCTCCCCTCTTCCCCTGAGCCTGTGCAGGTGCTCCAACCCAGAGGGCTCGCCAAGACCATCCATGGTGAGGTCCCCCTGTGCCTGGGGGTGTGAAAAGACCTAAGCCCCGCCCGCAGCCGCCGCCCACGCCTGGAGGCCATCGCCGCCTCCCCTCATTCCCCTGGAGGCCTGTGCAGGCGCTCCAGCCGGGGACACCGCTGCCCAGCCCGAGCTTCCGCCCTGGGGGCCGCCCCCACCCCCTGCACAGCAACCCAATTCCCCAGCAGTGACAGCAGGGTAAGGG